>NC_142771.1:245000-587500 GCF_988280905.1 Pimephales promelas | reverse complement strand
AAGACTAATAAGCCTTTTCTCTAATTACAAATTTGTTAAAGAAATTCGGGGGCGGCTGTGCAAAAGGCTAAGCTTCAATGACGCTGGTGCCCTCTGCTGGACATTTAATTTGTTGCACTTTAGTATATACTTATTTCAGAATCAATTTTCGGACAAACATGTGGCACACCTGAACCCAGCAGTAGGGGAGGGATGCAGGTTTTGTGGAGAGGAAGAAAATCTAGAACATTTGTTTTTAAAATGTTAAAGACTTGAAGGTCTTTCTGAAGTTCTTAATAGATTGTTTCAAGTTTTGGTGAAGATTTATCAGAGGAAGTTTTTATAGGGGGTGTGAAATATAATTTTTCACAAAGAAGGAAGATGTGTGTTAAATTATTTAACAGGAACTGTGAAATTGGCAATATGGAAAACCAGGAAAAATCAAGGATTGCTGCATAATAGTATTAATGTTGACGTGATGTTTTCGAAATTAGTGGCTGGTAGACTAAAGATAGAATTTGTATACTATAGTCTTGTAAATAATGAGAAGGGTTTCAGTGATATGTGGTGTGTTAATTATGCTTTGTGTTGTATACGATGGAAATCTGGTTTTGGAATTTTAATGTGTTTTTTTTTTTTATAATTTTTTTCCACATATACAAATAATGTTAATTGTTGAATATTAAGTGTTTTAAATAAAGTCTGGTAAACCTCTCTCTCTCTCTCTCCTCTGGTGCTCAATCTAAACTCAAGTGTGCTGTGTAACCATAGTAACCATAGTAACTTTGATCTGTTTGAATATTTTAATCATCTTTAATACATGATTCTGAAGGATATATTAAAATACCTGGTATTTTTTTTTTAATAATAAATACTAAATTATTAAAATTTTATAAAAATTATCAGATTTTTTTTCAATATTTTTTCTTTTTTTTTTTTGGATCCGGGGCTATAAAAAACATATCCGGGGCTGAAGCCCTGAATGCCCATGTCTAACGACGCGTCTGGTCTGTATCATGAGCAGTGAAGGGAGGAAAGTGCTTGAAGAATGGAAGACTCAGTTTGCGGTCAACGAGCGAGATGGACAGCCTTTCTGCTTGCTCTGGAATAAAATACTGTCAAATAATGTCAACAAGCATTTCGATACCACACATGAAACTCTTGACACGAAATACCCATCTGGATCTCAGGAAAGAGCTTTAAAGATAACTAGTCTTGAAAAAATGGCATTGTTGAACAGAATACATGCGAGCTAGCTTAAAAGTGTCTCAGGCCGCGACATTAGCAATGTTCAAAATGTCCTGGCTCCTCGCTGAACACGACAAACCATTCAGTGACGGAGAGCTGGGGCTCGTTCTTCGTACGTCGCTAACTCGGTTAGCTGGATTTGATTGTTGGCGATTTGCCATGATCTTGGATCGTTTGGTTCTTCGACGCTCATCCTGGACTTGCTGTCATAGCAACAGGTCCGTCAGCTTGAACCTGCTCGCGAGCAGGCTTATTTCATGTAAACAGGATTAGATCGCGGCTGATACGGAAGTCCTTCAGCGCAGCGCGATAGTGTAGCTTAATTCCTGAGATTTATTTTTGTTTTCTCGTGAAACGATCGTCGTGAGGGTGTCGTTTAAATACATTATTATTTTGTTGGAAATGCACATTAATGTTCGATTCGATATCGGGCTTCAACAACAGCACAAAATGTTTGCATTGCCCTAAAATTATTTGCGAGTGGCTTCCTTTACACTATTGGAGATGCGGAGAAGCTTTCTGTCATGCCATTCGCAAAGTAACATTAGTGCTCTTAGTTTTTTTTTTTTTTTTTTTTTTTTTTGCCAACTTAGGGTAGGCTATATTATAATTTTTAATGAAGATAATGCAATCATGATGACCATGCCGATTATGACTTACAGTCCCTCAGGCTTAACTTACGTGATTGGTGCCATACACTGTAGACTACACACATGTTCCCATCAAGGCCTCAATGAAGGGATTTTGTGAGCAGAAAGGGGGCTTATACAGTGCAGCCAAATTACTATTACAATTTTTAATATTCCAGATTTGGAATATTATATCACTTTTTTTAAAAGGCATTTGACTGAGTAAAATCTTTTAGATGGTGTGTGACCATGTTCTATATCACAAATCAGTGTGAAAGCAAAATGGCCAGGATCTGTGCATGACTCAGGAATTTTAAGAGATTCACATTTATGAACATTATTTGAACATGGTAAGGAAAATTATAAATATCAAACTCACGGTATTATATACACTTATGCTGAGAACTGCATTTTTGCATTAAACAGGTGATTACAACAGGATCCTGCATGGAGACAGGTGTTTGATGACCCCATTCCCTGACCCAAACCCCAGACCAGTTACAATGCAGCTCTAGGACAAGGGCACACAATGACATGAGCTTTCTGCACACAGTATCACTGCTGTGTGCAGACTCTTCTGTAGGCCTTTCTGTACATGTGGACTTCTGTCAGAAATAATAGGCATAGGCACAAGTAGAAATCAATTAAAGCCATCAATTCAATTAAAGTACTTCCTCCAAAGGACAGTCATCTGAGAAGTTTTCTTCACTCTCCAGTGCAATGTGATTGATAACTCATGGCAAAATATTTTTTACATTAACATACGTTATCAGTTTTTACTTTCACAAGACAAAGCAATTTATCATTACTCAAGATTTAACAGTTGGAATGACTAAACCAGCCAATTTGGATTATAGGTCTACTTCATTTAATGCAGCAACACATTATTTCACAGTGTACATTGATAATTTAAATCTCATTTCCCAGTGATGTAGGTGTTGCTGCTACTGGTCCCTGATGTGGGTCTGGAAGAGCTGAACCCAGGGATGCCCTTCACAACAGGGCAATTCACATTCAACCCAAGGGTCAGCTCTTCTGCCAGGGTCAGGAGCATCATTATTATTTTTTTCTCAGCATTTTTCCTGTTTGCTTTTATAAACAGACAATCATTTATTTAACAGTGCCTCACTAGTAGGCCTATAAGGCCTAAAATTACCATTAAGTAGAATATTTTTGTACTTCACTTTCACCATGTTTATTATTATAGTGTGGTGACTCGACATTACAATGAACAAAGTAATTATGAAATTATGAAAATAAAAATAAAATAATAATAAGTTATTAAAACATCTAACATGGCCACCACAAACGCATTTAATTTGTCTTCTAGTTTTGCCAACACTCTCTCCTGGCTTTTGCACATTTTGAGGTGTTCCCTGGCGTTTTAATTAAAGACTGAAATTCAGCATAACCTTGCATTAAAAGCGCTTGCTCTGCTTGGGAGAAAAACTGGGCGTGTTCTTTGGCCAAGCTGAACAGCCAATAGCAGCGTTGCTGATCACTGGTTCTGCTATCGATACATGTCCCCTTTTAAACCAACGCGAGAACGCGCAGTTATCTCAGATAACTCAATCCAGCGATACTAATCATAAACAACAGGTGTGTTCGAAGAACCCAATTAGCCGGATCATGATTAGCACGATGATCTCATCTTAGATGTCTCATTTGATCTCGGATGTTTTAAGCAACGTACGGGGTTGACGGGGGACGGGGTTGAGGTAAGTCATATATTTACATAAACCGTAATAACGTTAAGTCAACGGCGTTCATAAACACGCTGAAAAGCGATTATGAGTGTTGATAGCTCGCCAAAAATGGAAATACGAATTGGTGTGTCATACACACGCTACTTCATGAGATCAGTCTGCCTACGCTGTGGGTGACCTGAGGTAGTTTCTGCTGCAGAATAGACTGCCGCCTTCAGTGCTTGCCATTGTTCTTCAATGTCTTCTGTTTTGACTTTTACTGCAGATGACACAGTTTCAGCCAGTCTTCTGCAGTGCTCTTCATTTGCAAGCTTTCCAAGGTCAAGTTTTAAGGGGTTGTGCCTAAAGAGGAGGAGTTTTCCTCCTTGGCACGGTTATCTTGAGTCTGATCTGACACCTTACAAGGTAATGGTCAGTCGAACACTCATGTCCCACTCATGACCTTGGTGCAAATGATCTCATAAAGCCCGTTCCTACAGGTAACAATGTAGTCTAACAGAAGGTAGTGTCCAGAGCGTGGATTTTCCCATGTGAAGAAGTTCTTATCTGGCTGGCTGAAGAAGGTGTTCGTTCGTGACATAGCTCTTGTTGAGCAAAGAAGTTAAGTCCGTTGTGGTTCTTTTTACCTTTGCCAAACTTTCCAATGATTTCACAGTCACTTCCCACCCTTGCATTGAAGTCACCCACAATTAACAGCTTGTGTTGTGGGGAGACTCTGCTTACAATGGTTGTCAGATCCTGGTAGAAAGCCTCCTTTTCCTCATCTGGGTAGGTCATGGTTGGGGCATACACATTGACAATGGTCAAATGCCTGTTGTTCTCAGTTGGTATATAACCATCATCCTCTCAGATACGTTTCAGCGTCTCTCCTTCCCTCTGTCTTCCCAACCCAGAAGAAAGTGTAGTCTTCCTTTTGCACCTGAGGAAGACTACACCTTCTTCTGGGCATATTAAATCAACTTTTTACTTTTTCGACGACTGATTAGAAGTCCCGCTGGTAGCGGTAAACCATCCAGGATGTGTTCTGAGCATGCTTTGTTTACACCACCTTTTCTATAGGCTTCCCCTTCTGGGGTAGGCAGTGCTTTCCCTAAAAAGGTCTGCCCAGACGCTCCCAGTGCTGCCTCAGCCCACTGGCGCTCAGGATTCAGTGATGCTGCGACCATCAGCTGTGAGCCGCCTGTGTGCAAGGTTTCCGCTATCAGCTCCAAGCTACTTCAGCCTGCTGATGTTACGTTCCCCTCATCGCCACAGGGCTTCCACCTACGCCTCCAGTCAAGATGCCTTGCACCATGGTAAAGGACCTGCGTGAAGTTGGCCCCCCACCCAACGCAAAACGTCGTCAAAATATGCTCAATCGTTTGTGCTCCGTTTGTGCTGTAAAAAGTTTCGTTTGTGCTGCTTCGTTTTTTTAGATATTAAAATAATATTTTTAGGTCATTCTGAGGTCACTCAGCCCCCCCACATGATCAAAATTCACCCAAAATAGCCTCGTTCGTTTGTGCTCAGTTTGTGCTGGATTGTGCCGGTAAAATTTTCGTTTGAGCTGCTTTGGATTTTTAAATATTAATCATTGAAGGTTGGGTCGATGACATCACTCAGCCCCCCACATGCTTCGAATTCATCCAAAATAGCCTCGTTCGTTTGTGCTCCATTTGTGCTGGATTGTGCTGTAAAACGTTTCGTTTTAGCTGCTTCGGTTTTTTAGATATTAAAATATTTTTATGTAGGTCATCTGAGGTCACTCAGCCCCCCACATGATCGAAATTCACCCAAAATAGCCTCGTTCGTTTGTGCTTCGTTTGTGCTGGATTGTGCCGGTAAAAGATTCATTTGTGCTGCGTCGGGTTTTAAAATATTAGACATTACATTATTATTGATGACCACCAGCCCCCCACATGATCCAAATTCACCCAAAATAGCCTCGTTCGTTTGTGCTTCGCTTGTGCTGGATTGAGCCGGTAAAATTTTACCGTGCTGCTGGCGTCGGGTTTTAAAATATTAGACATGAAATCAATTAGAAATGTTGATAGGCCTATTTAAGCTGAGTTTTAAAGTTTTTAAAGGTCAACATTTTTTGTTATGATCATAATGTTCGATATGATTAAATTTCAAAAGTTAAATCATTTAGACTTAATTCATTGTCATGAGTTTCCACATAGGCCTACATAATAATAATAGTTATTAAACGAATTAGGCCTATATATAGACCATTTCACAAGATGTAAACAACACTGGTCCAGAAGCACTTCCTGTTTCAGTTTTTTAACACTACATAAAAGCTGGGATAAAATACAACCAACAGAACATTTAAAACTGAATCAAAAAGTTAAACAAACATCTTTAAGATGTTTTCTTTACATGTGAAATAAAGAAAACAGTTACAAACTGAAACAGGAAGTGCTTCTGGACCGGTGTTGTTTACATCTTGTGAAATGGTCTATAGCTAGCCTACACATAGGCTACAACACACACAATACCAGTCAAAAGTTTGAAAATAGTCCCTTCTGCTCACCAAGGCTGTATTTATTTGATCCACTTATTTCAAAATACAATTATTTCACTGCTGTTTTCTGTGAATGTATTGTGAAGTGTAATTTATTCCTGTGATCAAAGCTGAATGTTCAGCATCATTACTCCAGTCTTCAGTGTCACATGATCCTTCAGAAATTCGGATAACATGCTGATGTTATTAATTTGATGTTTAAGAAACATTTCTGATCATTATCAATGTTGAAAACAGTTGTGCTGCTTAATATTGTTCTTTCTTCTTCTGGAAACCAAGATACATTAAAAGTTTTTTGGTTAAGTAATATAAAAGAATAATAAAAGAAAGTTATTTAGCAAGGATGCATTCAATTATTCAGAAAAAAAAAATGTTTTTTTATAGTTTCCACAAAAATATTAAGCATCTAAAACCCACGCAATGGGTAGGCTATTCAACATTGATAAAAAATAAAAACCTTTCTTAACTGAGCACCAATAATAATTGATCAATCAACATTTTACTATGATTTCTGAAGAATAATGTGGCATTAAAAAAAGGAGTAATGACAGTAATTTCAGCTTTGACATCACAGGAATAAATTGCTATGTTTAATTAAAACAGAAAATAGTTATTTTAAAGTGTAATCATATTTTACATTATCAGTGTATGTTTGATCAATAACAACAGCAAAAATCAGGCTTGGTGAGCTTAAGAGACCTTTAAAAAAATATCCAAACTTTTGACCTGTAGGCTACTGTAGCCTATAATAGATCTATAGCCTACACACACGCTGCCCTACAAAGGCAAAGTGCAGTAAATACGCAAACAAAGAAACGGAGAAAAAAGCCTTTAAAGTTTTTATACCTTTTAAGTTTTTATGTTATGGGTAGATTAGTGGTAATGCATCTCCGAAACGGGACATAATTTAACCCCGATATTTTTTCACAAGACAGAACACATGTCATAAAGCCCTTTACAAGTCTTAACTCATTTTTGACTAAATGTGTTTACTGCGCTTTGCCTTTGTAGGGCACAGCAAAACAGATTATGGTGCATGTATTTTTGACAATGTTCATATTATGTTGTTAGGCTATTAACAAAACATCATAATATGTAAAACACTTAGGCTACCTTGGAGTTTGTGTTACATTCCACACCTCCAATGATCCTTAGTGTCCGTTAAGAGTTGAATAGGCTACACACAGGATAGGTAACAGAATATTGTGATTTGGTTTGCCGTTTCGGTCTTCCTTTAACTGTTGCTAGCTATAAAAAAAAAACAAAAAACATCTGGACTGGAGAAGTTAGCTACTATCTATCATTCAGTCTAATATTTTACAACCCAACGCCACGGTAAAATTTTTGCACAAACGAAGCACAAACGAACGAGACTATTTTGGATGAATTCGAAGCATGTGGGGTGGGGGGGGGGGGGATTGACGTCATCAATAATAATGTAGCCTAATGTCTAATATTTTAAAACTCGACGCAGCACAAATGAATCTTTTACCGGCACAATCCAGCACAAACGAAGCACAAACGAACGAGGCTATTTTGGGTGAATTTTGATCATGTGGGGGGGCTGAGTGACCTCAGAATGACCTAAAAATATTATTTTAATATCTAAAAAACCGAAGCAGCACAAACGAAACTTTTTACAGCACAAACCAGCACAAACGATTGAGCACAAACGATTGAGCATATTTTGACGACGTTTTGCGTTGGGTGGGGGGCCAACTTCACGCAGGTGTTTGTGCCCCCACCAGACTGCCTCTCTGGACCTCCACGCCGGTTACCATGAGGTGCAGAAAGGTGCAACAAACAAGGCTGCCCCAACAGTAGCATCTCACTTCAGGTGTGTGTGTAGGAACCCAGTTTTATGTAAATCATTGAAATAAAAATTTTAGCAACACTGAAACAATCAAATCAACAGTGAGCTTGTAAATGGGTTGCAGCAACTATAGCAAACATTTCTTGGACAAGATAAGATGAGCAATTCAGTCGTAGAAAGAAGAGGAAGTGTTTTCTGAATGTGAGAGTTCACAGCCGTCCGCCTAAACTGGGTTCAGAGATGATGTTGTGTGTGGGTGTTTAACAGTGCGGTCAAACTAACTGAGTTCTCAACGCCAGCGAAGACATACTTCTGAAACACCATTACTGTGGACAGCAAGTTCGGTCCGACACTCGTGAAGTGTGTGCAGATACTTTCTGTTTCACCAAACTGAGCTGATGTTAATCTTCAAAATACCTTAAAAACTGTTTTAGTATTAATTTTCTACAAGTTAGTCGGAAAATGGAAACCTTTTTAGAAACAAACCAATTGTATCACTAATAATGTAATTTTTTTTTTCTAGATTTTAGCATCATGCGATAAACTGCTAAAAGAAAGAAGTGAGAGTAACAGTAATTCTCTTGTGTGCAAAAGTAGCCAATAAACTGTTCAGGGGTGCGTTTCCCGAAAGCATCGTTAGCCAAATATGGTCGCAAGTTCCATCGTTACCAATAGAGTTCAATGGAAATTGCAACCAACTTGTGACCATAGTTGGCTAACGATGATGTCGGGAAACGCACCCCAGATCAGATGTGTGTTGAGCCAGTGACATTAACAGGAAATGCACTTCTCACAACACACACACACACACACACACAGAGCAACACTTCACTGTCATGGACTGACATAGTGTCACTTGTAATGGCTAATTTTGCATTTACATTTATACAAGTTTCTTTTCTTTCATATATGATCTTTATTTTCTTTTATATGTTTTCTTTTATTTCATTAAGATGTGATAGATGTGTTTGTAACTTTTACTAACGTTGGAGAAGATATACTCATGAGCAGTTAAAGGAAAATATTCATATCATCTAACATATACTCATAAGCATTTACAGGAAGATGTTCATGTAATCCAAAGGACATTGTTAAAGATATAACAAGCTGTTAGAAATGCATAAGTTAGAGTAAGCTTAAGGTATAACTAAACTGTTAGAAATGCATAAGTAATGTAATCTTTGTGTGAGGACTTAATGTTCTGTGTTTAACAAAGAAGCAAGCAGCATGAAAACATTTTAATAGCTCTTCGTATTTCAAGAGTGAGTTATATTTGTGCAGGGTTTTGATCAAATAACAGATAAACCAGAACTTTCACCCAAGAGGTAAATTGAGCAGAAAGGTGTGAGGTCGAACATAACTTGTAACCAAGAGATAAATTGAGGTGTGAAGCTGAATTTGAACATAGGAAACTTAACACAAACGTCATTGTGCTGTCCAAATTAAAAATACCGTCTACAAGAATAGTCAAGGGCAGCGCAAACAGGTTTCCTTGCTAGAGGGTGTAGGAGACACTCGGTAGCAAAACCAGACATTGCCTGCATGGTTTCCTGGGTTTTCAGGTATATAAGGATGATGAGAAGGACTAGCCTTCGCCTTCACATGTAGACACTGTTCTGTATGTTGAACGCCAAAAGATTGGACGTGTTTTCTTGCAAGAAAATAAACTTTTGATACTTTGACTTTTGAAAAGGTTTCCACTTGTCTTCTTCCTCCTATCTTTTCGAATAACAGAGAATCATTTCCACAACACACTATAGCAACGGATGTGAACAGGTCATCAGATGAGATGAAGTCAATAACCACAGGAGGAGCTGATGATGATTAAAGGAGGAGCTGTAACTATATATAATGAAGAGGAAGAGCTGTCACTATATCTAATGAAGAGGAAGACGGACAGAAGCAGAAATGTCTGATCAGTGTGATCTGTGTCTGCTGGGACTGATCATTCTCTCTTCACTTCTCACAGGTAAAGAAATCTGTATTTTCTCTAAACACATTTAGTGGAATTAGTCTGGAAAGAGTTCATTTGAACATGCTCAGTTTATTCTTGCACACATTCACGTTGTGATCTCAGAGTTGTGTATTGATACACACACGTTATACAAAAAGATACACTTGAGAATCGATCATCCGTTTATTCGTCAACACCAAACGTTACACCACCTCGTTCGTGCTCTAACAACAACAACCGCACTTCCGGGAACTTCATAATATGAGTCACATTTTATTCCTGGTAAACAGTCATGTGAAATCTTAAACAATATTCAACACAGAGGTATAATGTGCATGAACACATTTTTTAATGTCTAAAACTTAAACTCCCACTCTTCAAAATAAAAAAAATAAGTAATAATAATCTTTTAATTCAGCATACTAACAGAACTGAACAACAACTTCCTTGAACAGAAATACGGCCTAGTATATTTTAAGAAGCTCTCGAGTCCAACTCAAAGACAGACTGTTTTAATGGCTCTGGAAGCCCCAGACTCAATCTGAATAGTTATGCTCAGAGTCTCTCCCCCTCGATGTAACCCCTCCCCATTAAACTCTATGATAATGTGAAGGTGTGGGTGATACAATGAGGCTGATTGGATTACCATCTATACATGACACTGTGATGCTGATGAGATCAGAGATGGGGAATTTCCAGTAACGAGCTGAATCCTGTACCTCATTTACATGCTTTGTTTCTGCACTCTTTCTAAAACTCTCGTCATAAACACTGAAGTTATCTGCACTGCACTGTGAATCTCTCATTTATATCGCGTCTAGACTTTGTTTATGAGGGGATTTGCAAAAGGATAAAGCTTGTGCTGATTCTGAACATGTATTTTGAGTGAATTCTCTGCATGTTGACTCTAAAATGCCTCTGATTTGCTCACTGTGTTCATGCACTTAATATACATGTCTGTGATTGGCTATAATGCACAACACAAGTAGTTTCGTTTCGTTTTTGAATAATGTGTCCTCCAGTGCCCGCACTCGATTGGACTCGGACTATTTTCCGTGTCTAAAATGTCCGAGTCCGAGAACAAATTCATCCGAGTGCGTGACAAGTCCGAGTTCATTCAAAACTGGACTCGAGTCCGAGTTCGAGTACCCCAACTCTACGAACCTCCAAACTCCATCTGAGTCCGTTTCGCCTGATGCCTTTATTTCTGATGCCTTTTTGTCTGAGGCTGTTTCGTCTGTGTCACAGACTAGAAGGACACAGATGGATGAGTGTAACCAGGTTTATTGAGACAGTGGGTATGATAGACAGCTGGTAAGTGAGGAATGGATAGAGTTCGGCTCAGGAGTGGGAAACAGTCTGATAATGGATTTCTTATCTTAAGCAGGGCTGGAAGATGGTAAGCGGCGGCAGTAGACGGTTGACCAGAAGGATGACCGGGGACCAGGAGCGGATGAGAAGCAGACGGGCAGAAGTAAGCGGGTAAGTATTCCACAGATGAAGGCAGTAGTGTAGCGGGAGTCTGTAGTCGAAGTGTCGACGAGACCAGACGGTGAGTGACTGTGAGGAGTGAGTTTATAAAGGGAGGATGATTGGGACGGTGATTGAAGCGGGCAGGTGACAGTGATTAGTATGCTGGGGAGCTGGAACGAGTGGGCGGAGTGAAGGTGTCTGGTGCTGACGCTGATGGATCCGTGACAGTACCCCCCCCCCACGGCCAGCTCCAGCTGGCGGACGGAACCGACGACGGGGACGACCACGGCTCCGGGGCGCTGGACGATCAGGGTGGGTGGTGTGGAAATCCTGGAGTAACGAGGGGTCCAGAATGTCCTCCCGGTTGACCCAGCATCTCTCCTCGGCACCGAATCCCTCCCAGTCCACGAGATATTCCAAGCGGCCGCCCCGTCGTCGGGAGTCGAGGATTTCATGGACTCGGTAGATGTTGTCATCTTCGGGATCCGCAGGAGGAGGGGGCACCTCCGCAGCACCAGACCCTGGGGAAGAAGGAGTGAGAGGGTTAGTGTACGGCTTGAGCAAGGAGACATGGAAGGTGGGTGCGATGCGGTAGTGAGCGGGGAGTGCCAGCCGGTAGGTGACGGGGTTGATCTGCCTCTGAATCGGGAAAGGACCGATATATCTGGGACTCAGCTTCCGACAGGGCTGTCGGAGACGGATGTCCCGGGTGGAGAGCCAGACCAGTTGTCCGGGAAGGTAGTGAGGGGCGTCGGCACGGCGAAGGTTGGCCTGGTTCTGGTGTCTCCGAACAGCCCGCTGGAGGTGAGTATGAGCTGAGTCCCAGACTCTCTCGCTGGGACGTCAGATGGTTCTCCTGACCAGGGGAATAGTGGAGGCTGGTAGCCGAGTATGCACTGGAAGGGGGTGAGTCCGGTGGTGGTTTGTCGGAGGGAGTTCTGTGCATACTCGGCCCAGGGCAGGTAACGGCTCCAGCAGTCCTGGTGGTCGTGGCAGTATGACCGCAGGTATCTCCCAATCTCCTGGATCTTCCGCTCAGTCTGGCCGTTGGACTGGGGATGGTATCCAGAAGTGAGGCTGACAGTCACTCCCAGAAGGTTGAAGAATGCCCTCCACACTCGAGAGATGAATTGGGGTCCTCGATCGGAGACTACGTCCTCGGGGATCCCAAAGTTACGGAAGATGTGTTGGAATAGTGCTTCAGCTGTTTCAAGGGCTGTTGGTAAACCCGGAAGGGGAATTAGCTTGCACGCCTTGGAGAAGCGGTCCACTACGACCAGAATGCAGGTGTGGTTGTCAGACAGGGGCAGGTCGGTGACGAAGTCCACTCCGAGGTGGGACCACGGTCGAGTGGGTATTGGGAGAGGAACCAGCTTGCCTTCCGGGAGATGACGGGGAACCTTGGCCATGGCACAGACTGAGCATCCGCTGACGAACCGGGAGACGTCCTGGGCCATACCCGGCCACCAATAGCGCTGTTGGACGAGCGAGAGAGTGGCTTGGCTGCCTGGGTGTCCAGAGCCCGGAGAGGTGTGTACTGAGTCCATGAGGGACAGGCGTAGACGGGTTGGAACATAGACCCGTCCCTCTGGACCTCCCGGCGGAGCAGGTTCGAGTTGCGTGGCGTCGGCGATGTGGTCATCTAGGCTCCATTGGATGGGGCTGACGACCACGGCTGGAGGGAGAATGGGTTCAGGCTCGGAAGAAGGTGTCTCAGGTTGGAACTGACGGGAGAGTGCATCTGCCTTTACGTTCTTTTCACCGGGGCGATAGGTGACTGAGAAATTGAAGCGAGTGAAAAACAGGGCCCAACGGGCTTGACGGGGGTTGAGTCTCTTGGCCTCCCGGAGGTACTCGAGGTTGCGGTGGTCAGTGATCACCGTGAACGGGTGTTGGGCTCCCTCCAGCCAGTGCCTCCATTCCTCCAACGCCAATTTAATGGCTAGTAACTCCCGGTTGCCGATGTCGTAGTTCTGCTCCGCCGGGGACAGCTTCTTGGAGTAGAAGGCGCATGGATGGAGTTGAGATGGATTCCCCTGCCGCTGAGAGAGGACCGCTCCTACCCCCGAGATGGAGGCATCCACCTCGACGAGGAAGGGCACGGCGGGGTCCGGAAGGGCGAGGGTAGGAGCGGAGCCAAAGGCAGACTTCAGGGCTTGAAAGGCTTGGGTGGCTCGGGTGTTCCAGGACAGAGACTTGGCCCCGCTCTTGAGAAGGTCGGTGAGTGGAGAACTGATGGGACTGAAGTTCTGGATGAAACGGCGGTAGAAGTTGGCAAACCCCAGGAAACGTTGAAGCTCCTTACGGGTGGTGGGTTGTGGCCAATGGAGTACCGCTTCCACCTTCCTCTGGTCCATGGTGATTCCGTGTGGGGTGATGACGTAACCGAGGAAGTGGATGGTGCTTTGGTGGAATTCACATTTCTCCAATTTGAGGTAAAGATGGTAATCTCGTAGGCGTTGGAGTACTGTCTGAACGTGATGGATATGGGAGGTCAGATCGGGAGAGTATATGAGGATATCGTCGATGTAGATGACGACGAACTGATTGAGAAGATCACGGAAGATTTCGTTCATGAAGCCTTGAAAGATGGCGGGTGAGTTGGACAATCCGAAGGGCATCACGAGATATTCGTAGTGCCCTGCGGGAGTGATAAAGGCGGTCTTCCACTCATCGCCTTCCCGGATACGGATGAGGTTGTAGGCACTAAGAAGATCGAGCTTGGTGTAAACGGATGCCCCTCGGAGTTGTTCCAGGGCGGCTGGGACCAGAGGAAGGGGATAGCGGAATTTAACGGTGGCTTGGTTGAGGATCCGGTAGTCGATGCAAGGGCGCAAGCCTCCGTCCTTTTTTCCCACGAAGAAGAAACTCGAAGCGGCAGGGGATACTGATGGTCGTATGAATCCGTGGTCGAGAGCCTCTTGGATGTACTCCTCCATGGCCTTCTGCTCCGGGATGGACAGAGGGTAGATCTTACCTCGCGGTAGGACCGCCCCAGGCAGCAGGTCGATCGCGCAGTCCCATGGCCGATGCGGGGGTAGAATGGTGGCTTGGCGTTTATCGAAAACATCCTGGAACGCCCGGTAGGGAGAGGGAATCTCGGGAGACGGTTCTACTGGTGGGCTCTCTACGGAGGTGGTGGAGAGTGGAACGGTCGGAGTGGTGGAAGAAACTGGAGATTTCGTCACGGAGGGAAGACAGCGCTGGAAACAGTCGTGGCCCCACCGTAGAACCTCGCCGGTGGACCACTGAATGTGAGGCGAATGGGTCTCCAACCAGGGGCGTCCCAGGATGATCTCAGCCGTCGAGCCCTCCAGCACCAGAAAGGATATCTCCTCCCGGTGGAGCCAGCCGATCTCCAACCCCAGGTCCGGGCTACGATGTCCAACCCGGCCGCGTCCCAGTGGTTGTCCCAGAATGGTTTGGACTTGGAGTTTGTGAGGGATGGTTCGTTGCCTGGTTTGGAGCCGGTTTAACGTGGACAGTGCAATGAAGTTGGCCGCTGATCCGGAGTCGATCAGCGCCTGGACTGAAATGGAGCGGTTCAGGTAAGTGATAGTGGCCGCAGTGAATTTCAAGGAGGAGATAGGCAATGGTAACTGGACTGTACTCACAGCTGGTCGGGGCGGGCGAACGGGACAGGAGGCGAGCAGATGACCGGAGGCTCCACAGTACAGACACAGCCCGTTGGTGATTCGCCGATTCCTCTCGGATACTGGCAGGTGAGTGGTACCGACCTCCATGGGTTCTGGTGCTGGAGGACTGTGGTGGCGGGGCACAGGATCGCTGGATGATGCTCTCAATGCCGACGTTGTCGTCATAAACCGCGAGCTGGAGGCGGATATCTGGATGTAACCCATGACGGTAGGCTGTGATGAGAGCAGACTCACTCCAACCGAGAGTGGCAGCGAGGGTGCGAAATTGCAGCGCATATGAGGCGACGGACGATCTCCCTTGTCTCAGGCGGTACAGCTGGTCCTGGACGGAGATGAAATGGGCTGACTGTGAGAACACCTCGGTGAAATGGCCGGAGAAAGCAGCGAATGTCCGGGTAACTGGGCCTCGATCCTTCCAAAGGGCGTGAGCCCAGTTGAGCGCTCGTCCTCGCAGGAGGGAGATGAAGAAGGCCACTTTGGATCGTTCCGTGGGGAAGGATAACGGATTCATCTCCATATAGAGCTCGCACTGCAAAAGGAAGCCGCTGCACTCCTCCTCCTCGCCTGAGAAGGGCGCTGGTTGGGCCATGGGACTGGCAGAGGCAGATGCAGAAGAAGTGGTCACGGTGGATGTGGCGAGTGCTGGAGTGCTGGTCCGGGGAATGGTAGGAGGAGGTGGGGTCGGTGTAGCGCTGGTGCTCGGGGTAGATTGCTGCATTATGTTGGTCTGGTCTTCTGTCACAGACTAGAAGGACACAGATGGATGAGTGTAACCAGGTTTATTGAGACAGTGGGTATGATAGACAGCTGGTAAGTGAGGAATGGATAGAGTTCGGTTCAGGAGTGGGAAACAGTCTGATAATGGATTTCTTATCTTAAGCAGGGCTGGAAGATGGTAAGCGGCGGCAGTAGACGGTTGACCAGAAGGATGACCGGGGACCAGGAGCGGATGAGAAGCAGACGGGCAGAAGTAAGCGGGTAAGTATTCCACAGATGAAGGCAGTAGTGTAGCGGGAGTCTGTAGTCGAAGTGTCGACGAGACCAGACGGTGAGTGACTGTGAGGAGTGAGTTTATAAAGGGAGGATGATTGGGACGGTGATTGAAGCGGGCAGGTGACAGTGATTAGTATACTGGGGAGCTGGAACGAGTGGGCGGAGTGAAGGTGTCTGGTGCTGACGCTGATGGATCCGTGACAGTCTGATGCCTAATTGTACGACACCTGACATTGTTTTTCCTGAGACCTGAAGCTTTTCAGTCTGAGGCATGATGCCTTGTCTTCATATGTCTGAGGATGTCCTAAAATGTACACCGTACCGCTGAGAAACAGCAGGAGAACAGGGGAACAAATGTATTATGTGCAATGATGAGAAAGAAGAAAAATGAAGCGATCTGGGGAGGAAAAAGGGAAAACTGGACAGAGCCAACACAAAGAAAAGAATAAAACAGAAAGGATCTTTCTCACCCGTTTCAACTAAACCTTCCGAATACAGAAGAAAAATGTAGAAAGAAAAGTCTTCCCTATACTTCCCTACTCTATCTATCAAAAGAACAATGACAGCGAACGGCACATGCCCCTAAACCTAGTGTGTGTAAACTAAATAAATCAGAACTAAGTGTGTCCGATGTACGTCACGTGACATCACTTCCCTTTTCTATATGTAGAAATAAAGGCCAGCGCATCAGCCGTTGATTAGCATTATACATACGGGAAAGTAAAAGGAGGGAGTTGTGACCCCTATAGACAACAGTGTGCCGGATGGAAGAGCCGAAGTAAACTTCACAGAACTGCAAGAAAAACAACAACGCCAAAGTTTCCTTTTCAACTGTCGAGTAATTCCCTTGATGTTTATATAACTTACGGGAGAAAAAGCACACTGATGGTCCACATCCTCGCCGTCTAGAAGCAAAACTGCTCCAGTAACTCCATGTATCCGCGCTCGCATCAACTTACAACTCAAAGAGCGATCCAAACTCAGCCGAAACTGGGCAGCTTTACAACAGAGCTTTAACACTCTCAGATGCAGTCGAGAGGACAAATATCATCATTTAATACTTCTGTTTATATCATCATGATCACTGAGATATACTGTGTTTCAGGAACCAGTGGAGATGATCATGTGTTCATCAGTTCTGGTGTAGATGTCTCTCTGTCCTGTAATAAAGATCTTTCTGACTGCAAATCAACATCATGGACCCACTCTAACAGCTTCGGACATTCATGGGTTGAACTGATTACTGGAGGGATAAAGAATAAAGACACAGAGAGACATGAGAGACTGAGTCTGGAGTCTGACTGCTCTCTGAACATCAAGAACGTCACTGGAGATGATTATGGATTATACAGATGCAGACAATATGTGAACGGAGAACAACAAGGAACTGATGCTTATGTTTATCTGCATGTTCTTCATGGTAAGTTTATGATTATGTGTTCAATATAAAAAGAGCAGATTCTCCCTTTAAACTCAGATGATGATTGAAGAGTCTGTGATTTGTGTCTTGTGTTCAGTTTCAGTGTCTTCATCATCATCATCATCATCATCATCTTCATCAGCATCATCATCTTCATCATCATCATCCTCACAGACTGAGATCAGTCCAGGCCGCTCTGTGACTCTCTCCTGTCAGTTGTATTCATATACTGGATACTCCTGTGATGATCGGGTTCATTCTGGGGGAGTTGAGCTGTTGTGGGTGAATCAGGCTGGTGTTGATCTGAAGACAGACTCCAGATATCAGATATCATCATCATCATCATCATCATCATCTCCAGATCACTGTATCATCACTCTGACTACAACACTCCTGGATGAAGATGACAACAGAGAGTGGAGATGTCGGCTTACTCGGGGAAATCAAGTCCAGACGTCAGTCAGATACACTGTCAAGTATTCAGGTGAGGAAACAGTGTTAGAAGAGCCTCATGATGTCAGGAACACTGAGGTCTATCAGTATCACTGAACCAGAACAAACTGAGGGAACAAAAGCTTCTTTGACTCTCACAGAAGAGGAACTCAAAGCGTTGCTTCAAACTAATGAACTGCAGTGAAGTCACAGTCCAACTGTTCACTCTTTATGTAATGTGATGATCACAGTTAAAATATGATGCTCATATTGTACAGTATGAATCATCTGAACTAACATTGATCTTCACAGCTCAAGCTGATTCAACGACAGCAGTGAATCCAGTCCACATCACACACTCTCAGGATCCCTCAACTATAAACACACACGTTTCTAAAGGCACATCATCACTGTCTTTCTCACATCAGTGCTTTTCAGTGCGTAATGCTGGAGTTATCTTCAGTGTTCACTCATCTAAATATGACTGTCATATTCTACAGGACCATTGGACCATTCTACAGGACCACACGTGATCTCCACAGTTGATCCGGCATCAGAAACTGTCGTCGGTGTGAGTGCTGGATTATTATACAGAGGTACGACACGTTGATTTAGACGGACAGCTTTCTAACATTACACTATCAGTCCGTCTGTAAATGCTTCATCAATAACTGTTGATAGATGAAGACCCTTGACTTCAGTCATGTCCAGTTTCTCTTCTTCTTCCTCTCATGTTTCCTGCAGTGATTGTGAGTATTGTTGAGATGGCAGTGTTTGCTGCTCCTACTGTGATTCTTCTTCAGATCATCTGTGCAAGAAGAGCTGGTGAGTTTGAGCCGCACACACTCTGAAGATTCACACTCGTCTGATCTGAACATCTGCAATCATGATAAACACACACCAGAGGTCAGGCAATGCTTTTATTTTGCAGGGAGGAAGGACTCGAAGCCCCCGGAGGAAATAGAGATGCCCACAATATTACAGTAAAACACTGATGAGTTCACAATCTGCAGCAATATTTACAATAGCAAACACTTTTTTATCTCAATAATACTTTTATTAGGATTTATTTTCATTTCTATGGATATTTGCCTACAGTCATGTTCTTGAGCTTCATCTGTAAACTGCTGTAAATATAATATTAAATACAGTAATGGACAGACTCAGACTGTATAATCGTCTCTCTGTTCTGTGTGATGGAGATGATCTGAGGATTATTGTATTATTGATTCCTCATCTGTTTTTCATGTTGAATGATTGCTACTAATATTCTTAATAAACCTCTGCAGTTGTGTTTAATATGTCTCCTTTCCTGAGATGTTCCCCTTCATGAGCTCGTAATGTATGGTAATATAGAAGAGTAAGTGTGAGTATTAAAGGCTCAAGTGTTGATGAAATATGTGTGTTTCAGCCGTTTCTTGAAGATGGCTAAAGCCTCGTCAGCTCAGGTTGAGTCGGGCAGCTCATTCCTGCAAATCTGCAGCTCTAGTAATGTGCTCTGCAGCCCAGTTTTATTTCTAGAACGGCATGCAGGAAACTGCTCAAATAAGGAAGTGAAACTATCAGTAATGCTCTCGTGTCAGTGTCTGGTTGTGTTTCCTTGTTTGTCCACTAGATGTCCTCCTTCCCCTCGGTGTCATGTAATTCTGGAACTGCATTTCCCAGCATTCTGTCTGTCACTGTCACTCATCTGTTCATTGCACTCAGCTGTTCCCTGTAATCATTGTTCCCAGCTGTTCTGTGTTAGTCTTGTTAGTTCTGTGTATATATTCCCTGTCTGTGTTTACGGATTCGTTGCTGAATGTCACCAACACTTCCGAGGTCTGTTTTCTTGCCTGTTCTTGTTTTGTTTCTTGTTTATTTGTTTATTGGACTGCTAAAATGGATTTTGACCCCTGCATGGATGACTATGAGTTGGATTGCCCTGATAATAAATATGCTACATTTGGATCCACCTGTTTCCCTGTGTGTTCCCGTGACAGAACGAATCTGTCAAATAATGGATCCAGTAGCATGAACATTTTTCAGGGCTTTGCCTTATTGGCCCGCCGGACTGAGGTCAAGGTGGTCAATTCCCCTGAGAACCCGGCCACCGATGACCGAGAACCTTTTAGGGGAACCCGTCTGGCCAAGTTTTCTGGGACTCGTGGAGGCCGCAGGAGAGGAGGTCCTAGAAGTGAGCCCCGAAATCACTCTCCACTTTGGTCTTTCTCCGACCATGGGCCGGTGATGCTCAGCCCAGAGCTTCCTTCACCGCTGGTCCTGTCCTGTTCACGTCCCATCTGCCCAGCGAGAGACCGCTCATGTCCCGTCTGCCCAGCGAGAGAGTGTTCACGTCCCGTCTGCCCAGCGAGAGAGTGTTCACGTCCCGTCTGCCCAGCGAGAGACTGTCCACGTCCCGTCGGCCCAGCGAGAGACTGTTCACGTCCCGTCTGCCCGACGAAAGACTGGTCAGGTCCCGTCTCTATCCCTGAGCTTGGACTATCTGGAGTGTCTGATTAAGACGTTGGAGAGACCTGTCCCTGAGCCGGTGCCTGTCCCTAAGCCGGTGCCTGTCCCTGAGCCGGTCCCTGAGCCGGTCCCTGAGCCGGTCCCTGAGCCGGTCCCTGAGCCGATCCCTGAGCCGGAGCTCATATTGGTTCAGGACCCAGCGTTTTTGTTTGTGTTTGTGTCTGTTCTTGTGACCGTGTCTGTTTTAGTGTCAGTTCCTGAGCCAGCGCCTGTTCCCGTGCCGGAGGCAGAGCCAGCGCCTGTTCCCGAGCCGGTGTCTGGTCCTGAGGGATCTGCTCTGCCCTGGCTGCCCGAGGGGTCCGCACCGTCTTGGCCACCTGAAAGATCTGCTTCGCCCTGGCCGCCCGAGGGGTCCTCCCCGCCCTGGCCACCCGAGGGGTTTTTACTGCCCTGGCCACCTGAAAGATCTGCTCCATCCTGGCCGCCCGAGGGGTCTTCACCGCCCTGGCCACCTGAAAAATCTGCTCCGCCCTGGCCGCCCGAGGGGTCTTCACCACCCTGGCCACCCGAAAGGTCTGCTCCGCCCTGGCCACCCGAGGGGTCTTCACCGCTCTGGCCACCCGAGGGGTCTTCACCGCTCTGGCCACCCGAGGGGTCTTCACCGCCCTGGCCACCCGAGGGGTCTTCACCGCTCTGGCCACCCGAGGGGTCTTCACCGCCCTGGCCACCAGAGGGGTCTTCACCGCCCTGGCCACCAGAGGGGTCTTCACCGCCCTGGCCACCAGAGGGGTCTTCACCGCCCTGGCCACCCGAGGGGTCTTCACCGCCCTGGCCACCCGAGGGGTCTTCACCGCCCTGGCCACCCGAAGGGTCTTCTCCGCCCTGGCCACCCGAGGAGTCTTCTCCGCCCTGGCCACACGAAAGGTCTGCTCTGCCCTGGCCGCCCGATGGACTACGTGTCTCGCCCTGGCCACCCGATGGACTCTGTGTCTCGCCCTTGTCCTCGGTTAAGCCCTCACCCCTTGTTCCTGTCTCCCTTCACGGACCTGGCCCACCATCCCTCCCCCTGATCCTCCACCGTTCCACCTCCCTCCTGAACTCTTGTGATTGTGTTGTAGTTGTTGTCGTGGAGTGTCTGGTAGCCACTCCGTAGAGGGGGGGGTTATGTCACAGTGTCTGGTTGTGTTTCCTTGTTTGTCCACTAGATGTCCTCCTTCCCCTCGGTGTCATGTAATTCTGGAACTGCATTTAGATTAGATTTAGATTAGATTTATTTGACCACTTAAATATAAAAATATGAAGAACAGTAAGAAAACTGTTGCATACATTAAAATCAAATACAAAAGTAGTCAGGGATAACACAATAAAGCCCGAAGACTTATTTCCATTGTGGTCCCTTATAAAGGCAGCAGAAGAAGTCAAGTGGCAACACATCACACATCAATCATTCACATACATAAACCATTCATTCACATACATCAATCATTCACATACATTCACATGCATTTCCCAGCATTCTGTCTGTCACTGTCACTCATCAGTTCATTGCACTCAGCTGTTCCCCGTAATCATTGTTCCCAGCTGTTCTGTGTTAGTCTTGTTAGTTCTGTGTATATATTCCCTGTCTGTGTTAGTTTGTTTACGGATTCGTTGCTGAATGTCACCAACACTTCCGAGGTCTGTTTTCTTGCCTGTTCTTGTTTTGTTTCTTGTTTATTTGTTTATTAGACTGCTAAAATGGATTTTGACCCCTGCATGGATGACTATGAGTTGGATTGCCCTGATAATAAATATGCTACATTTGGATCCACCTGTTTCCCTGTGTGTTCCTGTGACATCTCGTGTGTTCAGAGCAGATGTGTGTTGCCCTTCTCAGACATGTTTAACACACATGTAAAGACACTTCACTGTGGTATAGTGTCAATAAAGATCAACTCTAGCATGATTTACACACTCATATTGTCAGGAGTGTGACTACGCCAACATGTGTATTATACGGTCCACTTTAAACACAGTCTGCGGTCACGGTAAGTAGTTTATTTTCATGTGCTGAGCAACAAAGTCTCTTCTGTGTAAATTAGCCACATGGTCAAATCTGTATAGCCGGTGTGTGCTGAGCACAGGACACTTTGTTGATCGATATCTATTAACTCGTGTTCAACCAACAGGAATGTCTGTGTCCAAAACAACAACACAAGCTCTCTGACATTAGGTGGCGCTCATGTAAAACCAGTAATACGAAAGGGATAGAGTGTGTATGGCATTCATCTTTCAGTCGAACACAATCAGAGTTATATTAAAAATGCACTTTATGATGGCAG
The DNA here is from genome assembly GCF_988280905.1 of Pimephales promelas. Classification (NCBI taxonomy): domain Eukaryota; kingdom Metazoa; phylum Chordata; class Actinopteri; order Cypriniformes; family Leuciscidae; genus Pimephales; species Pimephales promelas. The sequence continues at coordinate 564,919 of NC_142771.1, read as the reverse complement.
TGAAATGCTGTTTCTGTCTTAGTGCATCTATTGATGGTAAAAGTGCACACACTGCTCTGGGGCTTTAATAAAGGCCTTCTGAAGCAGCGAAGTGTGTGTAAGAAAACACATTTAAAACTTTATAAAGTAAAATAACTAGCTTCCGGCCAAACACATATACGGATTTGGACTTTGTGTTGTGTTTGTGTTGTGGATTATGTGTCAATATGTCTGTATTGTACAGTTTGTTGAACCATAATCCACAACACAAACATTTCATCTGCTATCCACATAACAGTGTGTATTAATTATTTATTTCTTATGTGGTTTGTAACGTGGTGGTTGTGCCAGTGTCAAAGATGAATTTCTGTCCAGTACATCTGAACAGACAATGAAGTTAATCAAATCAAATTCACATTCATGTTATTATATGCCTATATATAGATGTCAGTCGGATATGGACTTGATTTATGGTAATTGAGAATGAACGTGCACGCGCATCCCATTTACGACAGGTTGGAATTCATTAACACACACATTTCACTATGACATCTGACGTTTATGATGTATTTGTAAATCATGAGAAGAGTTTTCGGGAAGGTCTCTTTACTCGCAAATTACTCTCATATTTACATATTTATGAATGAGACTCACTGTGAGGAACTGCAGGCACTCCGGCCAACGGTGACGTCACGTCCCTCTATTTATAATTTCTGAACATTGAATCTCAGAATTTATTCCCCCTTTTCTCATGGTTTCTCAATAGAGTTCATACAAGTATAGAGTAGAAAAGCAATAATTCTAATCATTTGCTCAGTGACAACATGCCCCGCCTGCACAACTGGGACAAAGTTCTCTTAAATATAGGATTTAAACCCGGCTAGTCTGTCTTCTGCTGTCACACCAGCATTCAAGAACTATCTCAAGATATAAGATAAAATAATATCAGACTTGTTTAAAATTAACACAAGAAACTTACTTTTGCTATGGTTAAATAAATGTTCAGTAATATCTTAAATACATAGGCTATATTTTTTTTAAAATTCTATAGTGTTGATATGGCAACTAGAAAATTCGTCCGCTAAACTCCATAATGTGTCGTCTTTCAAATCAATGCCAGTTGGAACTCCTAATCAAATGATAACATTAATTACTGCCAGGTGGTGGTTAATTAATTGAATTAACGAGATGAATGCGTTCCTGATATATTAGAGTCTGAAGAGTGGCTTGATAAGGGTTAGTCTTGGCTGATCTGTCCTCATGGCTGTGAGGGAGATTTGTGTTTGGAAGAAGCTCATTTTCACCCTTTTTCTCTTTGCTGTTGATGGACTTAAAGAACCAGGTCAGTACCATTAGGCTTTGAAGTGAACAGAAGCATTCTGTTTTTATGTTGGAGTTGTTTCCTAAACTTTACAGATGGTGAAAATAAGCTTTGTGAACCATTGAAGCTTTCCTTCAACACCATTACTACTCTTGGTTTGTTTGCCATCCAGTGATCAAATGGATGACGGTCCTGTTTTGTTTTTTCTGCTTTGCTTTGTTTCTGGTTTAGATTAGGTGAGCTATTGGCTGATCTGAACCATATACTCTTTATCATCTTTACAGGACATCCACTTTAAGCCACAAAGTTGATATTCTTCACTGTTTGTTTGGAATTTCTCTCGCAGATGTAATGGTGTCTAAATCTGCAATGGTGTCCTTTTATGTTTGTAGTCGGCAGAGTCAGATTTGTGGACCTCCTGGTTCCTTATTTTGAACCTGGATCAATGCTTAATGGAAAGGTAAGCAAAATGTCATCCCTTATCCCAGAAGCCTTCAAATTGTTTCCCTTTCCTAACCTTGATTATTCCTAACAGACATCCGTGACTCGTTTGGATAAGACTCCAGTTGCAAACAAAGTGACGGTGTCGATATGGCTCCAGCAGTGCAGATTCTGGTCTACAGAGTTCTTCCCAGTGAGAATGCAGCTGTGCTCTCTTACCACCCTTGACTCCAGTGTGGACCATCGGCCATTCGGCCTCCCTCTGTTGGACATTACATCTTCTTCGCCATGGACTTGCGGCCCATTCGCTGCCCTACGGCTCTCCACCTCTTTCGCCTTTGACTAGCTCCGCCCTCCCTCAGGTTCCACCTCCATCTATGGTTGCTGCAGCTCAGCCTCTAACCTCAGGATCGCTGCTTCCACTTCAGGGGGTCGGCGCTGTGGCCTAGTCGCGGTCGCCTAGGTCTTTGTGTCTCACTGCCTCATCGCTTCTCTGGCTACATGGTGTGCTCCACCTCCATCACCTCCGGTAATCCCCTTGGTAATGTTGGGACTCTTCACTCCATGGCTACTCCATTCTGCGACGCCGCCGTGGGATGCAGTCCTGACTGTGGGCTGGGTCTCCGTCTGCCCTTCCTGCTCAAGGTCATCCCCCTGGCTGTCACCACCATCTGCACCAACCTTTTTTCATGGTTCTCTTTGGCTTTTTATTGTCCTCCAGCTAAGCCGCATTCCTTCCGGATGGACTCCTCCGCCCAAGTCGTCCGTCCCGTCCCGTCCGCCCAAGTCGTCCGTCCCGTCCCGTCCGCCCAAGTCGTCCGCCCGTCCCGTCCGCCCAAGTCGTCCGCCCGTCCCGTCCGCCCAAGTCGTCCGCCCGTCCCGTCCGCCCAAGTCGTCCGCCCGTCCCGTCCGCCCAAGTCGTCCGCCCGTCCCGTCCGCCCAAGTCGTCCGCCCGTCCCGTCCGCCCAAGTCGTCCGCCCGTCCCGTCCGCCCAAGTCGTCCGTCCGTCCAAGTCGTCCGTCCGTCTCGTCCGTCCGTCTCGTCCGTCCAAGTCGTCCGTCCAAGTCGTCCGTCCGTCCCGTCCGCCCAAGTCGTCCGCCCGTCCCGTCCGCCCAAGTCGTCCGCCCGTCCCGTCCGCCCAAGTCGTCCGCCCGTCCCGTCCGCCCAAGTCGTCCGTCCGTCTCGTCCGTCCAAGTCGTCCGTCCGTCCCGTCCGCCCAAGTCGTCCGTCCGTCCGCCCAAGTCGTCCGTCCGTCCAAGTCGTCCGTCCGTCCCGTCCGCCCAAGTCGTCAGTCCCGTCCGCCCAAGTCGTCCGTCCGTCCGTCCAAGCCGTCCGTCCCGTCCGTCCAAGGCCTTGAGCAGGGAAGAGCAGACGGACACCCTGCAGTCCTGACTGTGGGCTGGGGCTCTGTCTGCTCTTCCCTGCTCAAGGCCATCTCCCTGGCTGTCACCACCACCTGCACCAACCTTTTTTCATGGTTCCCCGTCCGCCCAAGTCGTCCGTCCGTCCGTCCCGTCCGCCCAAGTCGTCCGTCCGTCCGTCCGTCCCGTCCGCCCAAGTCGTCCGTCCCGTCCGCCCAAGTCGTCCGTCCCGTCCGCCCAAGTCGTCCGTCCCGTCCGCCCAAGTCGTCCGTCCGTCCGTCCGTCCCGTCCGCCCAAGTCGTCCGTCCCGTCCGCCCAAGTCGTCCGTCCCGTCCGCCCAAGTCGTCCGTCCCGTCCGCCCAAGTCGTCCGTCCGTCCGCCCAAGTCGTCCGTCCGTCCGCCCAAGTCGTCCGCCCCGTCCGCCCAAGTCGTCCGTCCGTCCGTCCCGTCCGCCCAAGTCGTCCGTCCCGTCCGCCCAAGTCGTCCGTCCATCCCGTCCGCCCGTCCGTCCCGTCCGCCCAAGTCGTCCGTCCGTCCGTCCCGTCCGCCCCGTCCGCCCAAGTCGTCCGTCCGCCCAAGTCGTCCGTCCGTCCCGTCCGCCCAAGTCGTCCGTCCGTCCCGTCCGCCCAAGTCGTCCGTCCGTCCCGTCCGCCCGTCCGTCCGTCCCGTCCGCCCAAGTCGTCCGTCCGTCCCGTCCGCCCAAGTCGTCCGTCCGTCCCGTCCGCCCAAGTCGTCCGTCCGTCCCGTCCGCCCAAGTCGTCCGTCCGTCCGTCCCGTCCGCCCAAGTCGTCCGTCCGTCCCGTCCCGTCCGCCCAAGTCGTCCGTCCGTCCCGTCCCGTCCGCCCAAGTCGTCCGTCCGTCCGTCCTGTCCCGTCCGCCCAAGTCGTCTGTCCGTCCGTCCCGTCCGCCCAAGTCGTCCGTCCGTCCGTCCGTCCGTCCGTCCCGTCCGCCCAAGTCGTCCGTCCGTTCCGTCCGTCCCTCCAAGGCCTTGAGCAGGGAAGAGCAGACGGACAGCCTGTCCACAGTCAGGACTGCATCCCACGGCGGCCATCCGTCCGTAGCTGGAGGAAAGGTTGGTGCAGATGGTGGTGACAGCCAGGGGGATGACCTTGAGCAGGGAAGGGCAGACGGAGACCCAGCCCACAGTCAGGACTGCATCCCACGGTGGCGTCGCAGAATGGAGTAGCCATGGAGTGAAGAGTCCCAACACTACCAAGGGGATTACCAGAGGTGATTGAGGTGGAGCACACCACGTAGCCAGAGAAGCGATGAGGCAGTGAGACACGAAGACCTAGGCGACTGCGACTAGGCCGGGGTGTCGCAGAATGGCGTAGCCATGGAGTGAAGAGTGCCAACACTAGTCTCCCAAGTCTTTGAGGTGAAAAAATATGGTAAGTTGTTGTGTGAGGGCAATTCAATGACAGATCTGAGGCCTTAATCTAAAGCGCTTTGTTTCTGGTTTAGTTTTGCCCAAGTTTGACGTGACCGTAAACGCACTGCAGACCTACAGCGTTGCAGTTATGGGACTGAAAGTTGAGTCTTGTGCCAAGTGAGTGATGCTTTTATTTTCTTGTCTTGTGGTTGGCCAGTTCTTTATCTTGTTATGATGATTCCCAGATGTACATATGGCCAACCTGTACCTGGTCAAGGCTTAGTGGAAGTGTGCCGTGATCCATTTCCATACAGTCTGCTTCATAATGTGACCGGACAGTGCCTGACTCAAACTGCAAAGGTGTGTGACTCCTGCCTTACTGCTGAGGGTTTTCCTTTTGCCTGTGCTTGACTTAATTGTGTCTTTGTTCTCCTACCAGATGAATGCCACGGGCACCAAATTTGAAGACCAAATGCAAGACACATTTCTTGTAAATGTGAATGTTACTGAGGAGGGAACAGGTGAGCTATTGGCTGATTTGAACTATGTACTCTATCATATTTAGAAGATATCCACTTTAAGCTACAAAGTTGATATTCTTCACTGTTTGTTTGGACTTTCTCTCATAGATGTAATTGTGTCAAAATCTGCAATGGTGTCCTTTACAACAAAGCTGTATATCTCTTGGAGGGGAGCAACTGGCCCAACAAACTGCTGTTGAATCTAACCACAAACAAGAATGGACGGGCTGCGTTCTCCCTAAACACTGCTAATCTTAAGGCTGATCTGAATCTGGTGGTAAGACTTGTATTTTGTAAAAAATTAAGACTTTCTCTAGCATGATACTGATTAAGTTTTATCTTCCCCAGGCGAGTGTTAAACCAGAGGTTTTTTTATGGTTATAAATCGCCATACTTCACTACAGATACAAGGTTTGTTCAGCTTCTCCTACCTGTTTCTCCCGACAACCCATCGTTTAGTGAACTGACTATAGTGAAGCTCAATCAGCCGCTCAAATGTGGTGCTTCGTTTCCAGTGACCGTGGAGTATTCATATGTTGGAGAGGCTGGTAGCTACAGCGCTGACATAATCTATATGGTGAGTGGACATTAGTTTTGTGGTTAAGTTTGCTGGTCTGTTTGTTCCACAACTTGCACACCTATGTCTTCTGTCAGGTCTTATCCAAAGGAGTGATCATCCTCCATGGATTTCAGACAGTTAAAGCAAAGGCTGGTGATGAAGTCACAAGTGGCTCTGTGACGTTCCAGTTGTCCGTCAGCGTTGATATGGCTCCAGCAGTCCAGATTCTGGTCCACAGCGTTCTTCCCAGTGAGAATGCAGTTGCTGCTAGTGTGCCGTTTGACACCGATATGCATTTCCAGAACCAGGTACTGTATGATGTGGCGATTTTTCAATTTGGGAATGTTGGTGTGTGTCCTACAGCGTGTTGGTCCTTGTTCCAGGTGTCTCTGCAGTTTTCTCCAGCTACGGCTGTTCCTGCGGAGGGAAACGTTCTGGTGGTTGCTGCTCAAGCAGAATCTCTGTGTGGTAGATCAGAGCATCCGGATCATGGAGCCAGGAAGACGTCTGAGTGCTGAAAGGGTGTCTGTGTGCCTCAATCAGGTTTTTTGTTTGGGCTTTTAATCTGGATATTTCAGTGTGTGGCACTTCTGATTAGAATGCCACTTTAGTTTACCCCAGTGTCTGAAGTACAAGGGCCTGAATTTTTATCGCAACTTCAGTGTCGGTATGTCTGTTACTTTGATTCTTACTCTAGAAATTGGTACATGACTTAAATATAAAATGAAAAAATGTAGTCTTGTGTTGTAATGGTCTATACTAGCTTTTGTTATTGAATGTGGTCTTTTAATATGATGGTTGGAAGGATGTCCGTCCGTCCGTCCTACCGTGCGTGCGTCCGTCCGTGCGTGCGTGCGTCCGTCCGTCCGTCCATGCGTGCGTCCGTCCGTCCGTGCGTGCGTCCGTCCGTCCGTGCATGCGTCCGTGCGTGCGTCCGTCCGTGCGTGCGTCCTTCCGTCCTTCCGTCCGTGCTTGCGTGCGTCCGTCCGTCTGTGCGTGCGTCCTTCCGTCCGTGCGTGCGTCCGTCCGTCCGTCCGTCCGTCCGTCCATCAGACACGAAGACCTAGGTGTCGCAGAATGGAGTAGCCGTGGAGTGAAGAGTCCCAACACTAGTATCCCAAGTCTTTGAGGTGAAAAAATACGGTAAGTTGTTGTGTAATGGAAGTTCAATGACAGATCTGAGGCCTTAATCTAAAGCACTTTGTTTCTGGTTTAGTTTTGCCCAAGTTTGACGTGACCGTATACGCACCGCAGACCTACAGCGTTGCAGTTATGGGACTGAAAGTTGAGTCTTGTGCCAAGTGAGTGATGCTTTATTTTGTCGTCTTGTGGTTGGTCAGTTCTTTATCTTGTTATGATGTTTCCCAGATGTACATATGGCCAAACTGTACCTGGTCAAGCCTTAGTGGAAGTGTGCCGTGATCCATTTCCAAACATTCTGCTTCATAATTTGACCGGACAGTGCCTGACTCAAACCGCAAAGGTGTGTGACTCCTGCCTTACTGCTTAGGGTTTTCCTTTTGCCTGTGCTTGACTTAATTGTGTCTTTGTTCTCCTACCAGATGAATGTCACGGACTGTGCCTCTCTTACTGTTGATGCGTCAGTGTTTTTCAACACCAAATTTGAAGACCAAATGCAAGACACATTTCTTGTAAATGGGAATGTTACTGAGGAGGGAACAGGTGAGCTATTGGCTGATCTGAACTATACTCTTTATCATCTTTACAAGACATGCACTTTAAGCCAAAAAGTTGATATTCTTCACTGTTTGTTTGGACTTTCTCTCGCAGATGTAATGGTGTCAAAATCTGCAATGGTGTCCTTTACAAACAAAGCTGTGGATCTCTTGGAGGGGAGCAACTGGCCCAACAAACCGCCGCGGCCAATGCCCCGTACTCGGACTTCTCCAAGGCGAATTATTTATGCAGATCAGAGAGTTCTCTCCTCAAGTCCATATACAGCAGCCACTGAGGGCAGGACAGTTCTGCCTAGAGATCAAGACGATTCTCCTCAGCCCATGAGGGCACTGTCTGTTGATTCACGAGGTGACCTTCTGCATTCTCATTCTGTCAGTCACAAAGAGATTATCTCACTGACAATCTAGGAGACCTGAGACTACCAGGCTCGGCAACTCGGCTAACTTCAAGTCATCCTTTCTCTTCTTATGAACCAACTCAATCCCAACACAAGCTAGCCCATCAAGAAGATGCTATATATCCTCAACCTGGTATTAGGCACATAGATAGACCACATGGTTACTACAACACAGACCACTGAGGCCATAACTATATGTCCACTGACCAAAGAGATCGCAACCAATATCCCGCAGCTGTTCAGTTTATGGCTCAGGACTATAGTCAAGAGACAGCAGCTACGTATGGGACTTATAAAGATCATAGTCTGAACTGCAAACCCGTCAGCTATTTCCCTTCCACTGAACCATATGGTTATCAGCAACCTTATCATGGGATTCCAGCTACAAGTCCAGTCTATCAAGATGAGAGACTTTCTCCAAGGGTTACATTAGCTCACCATGCACATGAGAGACACTCAGACAGCTATGGTCAATCAGCTCCTAATCCTACAGACAAATCAAGCTTCTTGACCCCACGACAGTACGCAGATTATGCTCAGCCTGAGACATATCAGCCATACCACCCAGTATGCCCTCCTTCTCTTCCATATCCTCATGTAGAGCCCACCTACAGAGGTCCTATTCCCACCATTCCTCATTTTTGCAGTGACAATCCCAGAGTTTGCATGACTCAAAATTGCACTGGAGGATTTGCTACCTGCCGAGGCTACAGAACGTTTCAAGTACCAAATACTCGATCATCTGAAACAGGAGAATGCCTTGCTCATTGCAGACTCGTACGTCAACAGCAGGTACCCATACACCAACACCATGAGGTCTCTAACTGCACTTTATGGTCAACCACATCAACTCGCACTACAAAGAATTGCAGAATTTATGGATGGCCCAAAAATCAGGAGTGGTGACACTAAATCTTTGAGAATGTTTGCCCTCAATGTGCGTGCATGAGTTGGAATGCTGCACCAACTTGGAGCTAAAGGATGGACAGAGCTCAAATGTGGGTCACATGTTTCACGTCTCCTTGCCAAATTGCCTCATGATCTTAAAGCAAACTTCAGAAGGTTTGTTAACCCCATTCAGAACCCAGTTCCAACTCTAATAGAACTCAGCGATTGGCTTGAATATGAGCTCAGAATACAAGAGGATGAGTCACAGTACGTTAGTAATGTAAGCAGAGCCTACTCTCAGCCACAGAGAGAACAGCAAAGGAATTGCAAGCCGGTTCAACGATTTGCTACTGTCTTGGATGGTGGCGAACAGAGTAAACCAGCAAGTGTTACAGCAGTCAAGAAGGAGAAACTGACAAAGTACTGCCCCTTCTGCAACACTGTGCAGCATTACTTCAATCAGTGCGCTAATTTCAAACTGCTGAATCAAGATCAAGTGGAGTCTTGGCTGAAGTCAAATCAGAAGTGCTTTAGGTGTGGCCGTGACCACCAGATCTCACAATGTAATCTTAAAGCCAAATGTGAAAAGAGATATTTAGAAATACTGCATGACTTCAATGCCAAAGGTAAACATGAAACACAAGCTTCAGCAAAAAAAGGTTGTCTTGTGAACTCAGAAGTAGAGACTTTGTATATGGACAGACCAACTGCAGGCAGCAAAGTTCTTTTGAAGGTCAGCCGAGTGATCTTGAGAAATGGAGAGAAGGAACTTGACGCATACGCTATATTGGATGACGGATCAGAGAAGACAATGTTACTGTATGAAGCAGCACAGCAACTTGATCTTCAAGGACTTCCTGAAGATATAGCCCTCCGTACTGTGAGACAAGACATATGGGTTGTTCATGGGGTGGCTGTTTCATTCTCAGTAGCTTCTGCATTTCAGCCAAACAAATCCTTCACCATTGAAAGAGCTTTTACAGCCAAAGAACTGAACCTCACAAAACACACTTACACTGTTAAGTTGCTTCAGAAGAAATACAGATATCTGCAAGGTCTGCCCATTCCCTCAATGCAGCAGGCTCAACCACTCTTACTCATTGGCTCAGATTATCCACATTTAATCACAGCTACAGAGCCCGTTCGTCTCTGACCTCCTGGCGGTCCTGCCGCTGTGAAAACCAGACTCGGGTGGACTCTGCAGGGCCCCTCAATTCCTTGCCAGTCAGCTCCCACCACAACAGTGTCTGTCTATTAACCTCCACTTTGTCAGCAGAAGCCGAACTGTTCAACAATGTACAGAAATTGTGGCAAATGGACACACTTCCGTATAGGAGTGAGAAACTGATCGCAGATGTAAGCACTTGGACTCAGACACTCTACACCCTATTGTCTTAGATCCTGCTCACCCTCTTGTAAAGCTTCTGATTCAACATCACGACAACCTCCTGTTACATCCAGGACCTGAGTGCGTGTTCGCAGAAGTGAGACGAAAATATTGGATCATGAGAGGCAGTAAAAAGACACTAGCGCAGCTGCTTTGAATGTAAGAAATGGCGAGGGAAGCCCGAAATTCCTACGATGGCGGATCTCCCTCAGTCCAACCTTCGGTTGTTTCGTCCAGCTTTTTAAACTCCAGACCATTGGGATATGTTTCCTCAGACATAGCAGATATAGACCCAGTGACACCTAATTCCCTCCTCATAGGACGTCCATCTTCTGGATTACCACAAGTTGTTTATCCGGAATCGGAAATGCTCAGTCGTAGGAGATGGCGCCATAGCCAGATTCTAATTGAAAATTTCTGGAAATGTTTCATTCGGCATTACCTCCCCGACTTGCAACGACGACAAAAATGGCAAAGAGAGTCAGACAACCTTCAAATTGGTGAAGTTGTGGTGATTGTGGACTAGCAAGCACCCAGAGCCTTATGGCAAACAGGTACTGTAGCCAAAGTCATTCCCGGACAAGATGGACGAGTCCGCACAGCGGTAGTGAATGTCAAAGACAAAAGTTACACGAGGCCTGTGGCTCGTCTGATTAAACTGCCTGCCCTACCTGATGACACCAGCAAAGACTAATAAGCCTTTTCTCTAATTACAAATTTGTTAAAGAAATTCGGGGGCGGGTGTGCAAAAGGCTAAGCTTCAATGACGCTGGTGCCCTCTGCTGGACATTTAATTTGTTGCACTTTAGTATATACTTATTTCAGAATCAATTTTCGGACAAACATGTGGCACACCTGAACCCAGCAGTAGGGGTGGGATGCAGGTTTTGTGGAGAGGAAGAAAATCTAGAACATTTGTTTTTAAATTGTTAAAGACTGGAAGGTCTTTCTGAAGTTCTTAATAGATTGTTTCAAGTTTTGGTGAAGATTTCTCAGAGGAAGTTTTTATTGGGGGTGTGATATAATTTTTCAAAAATAAGGAAGATGTGTCTGTTAAATTATTTAACAGGAACTGCGAAATTGACAATATGGAAAACCAGGAAAAATCAAGGATTGCAGCATAAAAGTATTAATGTTGACGTGATGTTTTTGAAATTAGTGGCTGGTAGACTAAAGATAGAATTTGCATACTATAGTCTTGTAAATAATGAGATGGTTTCAGTGATATGTGGTGCGTTAATGATGCTTTGTGTTGGTTACGATGGAAATTTGGTTTTTGGAATTTTAATGTGTTTTTTTTTTTTTCCATATATACAAATAATGTTATTTGTTGAATATTAAGTGTTTTAAATAAAGTTTTGTAAACCTCTCTCTCTCTCTCCTCTGGTGCGCAATCTAAACTCAAGTGTGTTTTGTAACGGTCACGGGTGACAAAATCGCTCAGTAAACGGAACCTTCTTGAGAGTCCTGAGTTTCCTAGGGGAACGTATTGGGTGCAACACTCCACTACGGTTCCGGGTGTGATGGAAACATGCCCGTACTGATTAGCGCTAATGCATTGCAGGTGTGAGAGAGAGAGGAGCGGCGCTCACACAGGCTCCCTGTTTCATAAGCCACGATATAAAAGGGGCATTCAGAGAGTGTTTGGGGCGCGTTCGGTGGGTGTACAGAGTGTGAAGAGTCCAAAGGGTTGACAAGATCAGACATTAAAGTGGGTTGACTCTGGGCAGTGCTGGATACAGGCTTCCTTGGAAAAATCGTTGGGGTGTGGAGATCACCCATTTGAGGCTGCTGGGTCAGAGTGATCGTTTGTGGGAAGACCGCTGGACCGAGCTAGGACTGGATCTGTGCTGTGGAAGGAGAGAGGAAAGATAAGTGAATTGTTTTCATCTTATGAACATTTGAACCGTTTGAAGAGGATACAGTGAATGTGGATCTGACTGTTGGAGTAGCTATGTGTTTCAGAGTGTGATGAGGAGGAATTAAAAGTGAAACCCCTGTAAACGAGCGCAACGGACGGAGTGGGGCCTCTGTCCAACCCTATCGTGTGAGTGAATTGCAGTGCTTTTGCCTTATTGATACACATTGATTTATTTCTGTGGAATTGAAGTGAACACAAGTGTGCTGTGTCTTTGTTGAGAAGTGGCCCTTATCCATGCTTACATGTTCGTGGAAGGTTATTATATCTGCCCCCCGTCAGAAGCCCAGAGTGATACAGTGAACTGAAGAGAGAGTACTGTGTACTGTGAATATCCCCACCTGTTCTACGTGCTGTTTGAGCCCAGAAGCACACAGCATCGCTGGTAAAGTAACCTTATGACTCACTGTCTGGCTATTGTGAACTGAAGAGAGAGTACTGTGAATATCCTCACCTGCCATACTTACTGTCTGAGTCTGGAAGTCTGCAGCACCGCTGGGGGAAGAGTAAGCTTTTAATCCACTGCTTCATTACTGTGCACCAACGAGAGAACCCTGTACTGTGAAGAATCCTTACCTGTCATACTTACTCTTGGGTCTGGAAGTCTGCAGCACCGCTGGGGAGAAGTAAGCTTCAACCCCCCTGGTCCATCATCGTACATCGACGAGAGTCTCTTGAACTGTGAGAAACCCTTGGTGTAATAAAGATTGTTACTCCTTTGAAACTTATCTCTGTCTCCGGGTCCTCTGTTGTGTGCCTGTGGTGTCGGCTCCTCACGGTGGTGACTCAGTTAGAGGGGGGTGGTTGGTCACCCGAGCGTTCCTCCCCTCGACCTGTGACATCACCATAGTAACTTTGATCTGTTTGAATATTTTTATCGTCTTTAATACATGATTCTAAAGGATGAATTAAAATACCCGGTATTTTTTTTTTAAATAAATAATAAATGATTAAAGGTGCATTGCGCAACATTTCATGTTAAAAATAGCCGTTTTCTAACCCATACATGCTTAAACACTTGCCTGATGGGCTGAATTAGCCCTTCTCTGATCACTGAGATCGCCTCTATAATCCTGTACAGTAAAATAAATTAGAGGGATTCGGGCTCGAATCTGAGACTGCCAGTGACGTCATGCGCGTTCACGCTCTCCTGGCTATGTGCCTATGTCTTGCAGGGGGAGTGTATTCGCCACCATTCTCCGTATCAGAGAAGACGACTCGAGCGACACAACTTTAGTCAACTTTCCACAAAAGTTGAAGATGGATTCAAAGTGGCTGTTTAGCCTACATCTGGTCACTTCATGCGTTTTCTGTGATCGGATAGCTAAGGGTCTCGTTGCTGAAATGCGGAAAATCTCCCCTGACTTGTTGGCATTTCACTGTATTGTGCATCAACAAGCACTATGGAGCAAGTTAGTGGATGGAGACTTCGTGGAGGTTATGAACACTGTGGTCAAGCTGGTCAACTTCATTCGAGCGCGGCCTCTAATGCTCTGCCGTTTTATGACGTTGTTGGGCGAACTGGACATCAGCTTACGGAGACCTCATCCTGCACAGTGAAGTGAGATGGCTAAGTCGTGGAAAAGTCTTGCATCGCTTTCTGGCTGTACTCCCCGAGATAGTCAACTTTCTTAATGAAAGATTTCCAGTCTTGAGAGACAACGAGTGGAAACAAACGTTGCTTTTCTTTCAGACGTCACAGCTCACCTAAACAAGCTGAACTTACAACTTCAAGGTGACGAAAAGCATGTTGATGACCTGTTGGGTTGTGTTGAGAGTTTCAAAATGAAGCTAGGGCTGGACACGGCACAACTCGAAGATGATGATTTAACTCACTTTCCACTTCTGAATGACGCGTGTGAGGGTGTACCGGACATACAACAGAAAGAACGGTTCGTTAAAACTGTCAGTCAAATGCAGGAAAAATTCACCTCGTTTTGTGATTTTGAGTGATAAAATCTGCAGGACATTTCATCAGAGAGACATTGACTTTCCCTGTGGAAAAAATCAAGGACTTGACTGCAACATCGGCTTGTCCCGCCGCGCACTGGAAGATGAACTGATGGATGTTCAGGCAAGAGGACACAGCCATACCGCGCAACAGTCATCCTCAGTTACAGAAATGTGGCGAAACATCTCTGGACTAAACCTCAGATTATTAAGTTCAAAAGTGCTTTCCATATTTGGGTCGACGTACATTTGCGAACGCACATTTTCTGCAATGACGCGCATCAAGTCACGTTTCCGTGCGCGTCTTACAGACTGCAACTTACAGTCGCAACTTCATTGTGCTGTTACTCCTTTTGAGCCAAATTTCACCAAATTGGTCTGCTCCCGACAACATCAGGTGTCCCATTAATGGTAAGTAGAATTATACTCTCTAATAATAATAATAATAAATGTAAGTGTAATCATTTAGATACCTTAATGCTCAATATCTGGTTAGTTTGCATTGGTGACACTAAATGTAAATGATATGCGGCCCGTGAAACTTGAACTTAGACATAGTGTGACACGCTGAAAAAAAGGTTGACAACCACACTCTGGGCTATAAGAAAACGCTGAACATTTCGACACCATGTTTCACAGTCTCTAGACACTTCCTCAAATGGGCTTCACAGCTTTATCAGTGTTTTAATCTGTTCTGAGAAGAGCTATTCTCTGAATGTGTTCAGATGCATCCTGCAAAACCTCCATCATCTGGAAATCACACTGAATCAGTCTGTTGAGCCAATGACATTAACAGCAAATGCACTTCTCGCAACACACACATACACAGAGAGCGAGAGAGAGAGAGAGAGAGAGAGAGAGAGAGAGAGAGAGAGAGCAACACTTCACTGTCATGGACTGAAATAGTGTCACTACAGTAACGGATGTAAACAGTTCATCAGATAAGATGAAGTCAATAACCACAGGAGGAGCTGATGATGATTAAAGGAGGAGCTGTAACTATATCTAATGAAGAGGAAGAGCTGTCACTATATCTAATGAAGAGGAAGACGGACAGAAGCAGAAATGTCTGATCAGTGTGATCTGTGTCTGCTGGGACTGATCATTCTCTCTTCACTTCTCACAGGTAAAGAAATCTGTATTTTCTCTAAACACATTTAGTGGAATTAGTCTGGAAAGAGTTCATTTGAACATGCTCAGTTTATTCTTGCACACATTCACGTTGTGATCTCAGAGTTGTGTATTGATACACACACGTTATACAAAAAGATCCACTTCAGAATCGATCATCCGTTTATTCGTCAACACCAAACGTTACACCACCTCGTTCGTGCTCTAACAACAACAACCGCACTTCCGGGAACTTCATAATATGAGTCCCATTTTATTCCTGGTAAACAGTCATGTGAAATCTTAAATAATATTCAGCACAGAGGTATAATGTGTATGAACACATTTTTAATGTTTTAAACTTAAACTTCCACTCTTCAAAATAAAAAAAATGTAATAACGATAATCTTTCAATTCAGCATTCTAACAGGACTGAACAACAACTTCCTTGAACAGAAATACGGCCTAGTATATTTTAAGAAGCTCTCGAGTCCAACTCAAAGACAGACTGTTTTAATGGCTCTGGAAGCCCCAGACTCAATCTGAATAGTTATGCTCAGAGTGTCTCCCCCTCGATGTAACCCCTCCCCATTAAACTCTATGATAATGTGAAGGTGTGGGTGATACAATGAGTCTGATTGGATTACCATCTATACATGACACTGTTATGCTGATGAGATCAGGGATGGGGAATTTCTAGTAACGAGCTGAATCCTGTGCCTCATTTACATGCTTTGTTTCAGAGTGTCTACACCTCTATGTAACCCCTCCCCCTTGTAAGGTGTATGAACACAAAGTATTTTGCCTTTAGTCAGATTTTTGGACAAAGCAGACTACAGCAATGCAACAGCAATAAAGAACACGGCTTAAAAAGATACTTCCGAGTCTCCTGGTTTTCGCTTCTGAGTTTTCAAACACTTTAGAAGTAAAAGTTCACAATAACGCGCATTCAAACTCTAGCAGAACGGATATATTCCAAATTACGATGGTCAGTCCAGACAATAAAAGGGACGGTGGAGCCCTCTGACCACTGTCACCATTCCCCCAAAGCCAGGCGGATGGCAAGCAGTTCGCGATTACCGACATCGTAATTACGTTCTGCGGGAGAGAGTCGATGAGAAAAGTAAGCGCACGGGTGTATCTTACCATCAGAGGCTGACCGCTGAGAAAGAACGGCACCTACCCCACCTCAGAAGCGGCGACCTCAACCATAAACTGTCATCCGGAGTGAGAAGAATGGGCACAGAGGTAAAGAGAGTTTTTAGACCGTCAAACGCCTCTTGAGCTGACTCTGACCATCTAAAACAGGACTTAGCTGAGGTTAACACAGTGCGGCCATTTGACTAAAATTGCGTATAAAACGATGATAAAATTCATACAACCTGCTTAAGCTTTTTGGTAATAATGGGATCTATGGGAGGAAACTATATAGCCTCTACAGAGCCTATGAATGTGACGCGCAACGTTTCACGTTAATGACAATTTCTTTCCTTTTCTGCGCTGGTGTGCGAGTCTCATCGACAATAAACACAAACCAAACGCAAACTATCAGCCCTATCCCCGCGTTTACTCTGTTATTAATAGCGGATGCTTTCATGCGCTTTCATGTCCAAGTATCTGCTATCAGACCCGTTGAAGTGCAGTTTCTGTTCATGTATGCTATGTGTGTTAACCCTATATAGCCTACCCTACTGTTACGTGCCCCCTAAATGAATTTAATCGGGGACATCATAACATATAAAAAACCACAAAAACGTTCGTTGATAATATAAAGGTAATTTATTGTCAGTGGTTAATAAGAATGACAGGTAGGACGGAAACAAAGTCTGGTGGTAAAATAAACATAAAGCAAACAGAAAGAAAAACCCTGCTCACTGATATCTACCGGATCCAACACTCTTGTCTGCCTCCCGTTCAAAACAAAGACAAGTTCTCGGTGAGTCTTCCGGGTCCACTGGCTGCTGCTCTAAAATAATCTTAGACTAAACAAGTGAAAAACCCGTCACCAATACCACCAACTCAAAACAACAATAAACGACTTCGTCATAGCACCCACACAAATATCACGCCAGGTACGGTGTTAATGCATGGTCTGTTTACACCGATCCTATGACGCCCTTTTGGTCAAAGGCAACATTGGCCGAGCCCATGGGAGCTTTCGGAGCATCACCCGCTCCGACATGAGCAACGACGACGAGGAGGGAATATGGGAGAGAGCACGGCGTCCGTCCGCACCAGAGTGAGCGCGAGGTCTAGCCCCAGTGAGAGAGAGCTAGCGGATGTGAATCTCCGTCCTTTTAAAGCAGTCGGCCCCGCCCACTCGCAACCGGCGAGACGTCACGTGACCCATGAGACAGGAAACAGAAAACAACAAAAACGAACAAGAACAGCACAAACAGTGTCCCCAACACTAAACCACGTAACACCTACACACAGTTAGGATGATATAGATGTCATTCGATCTGCGTCATCAGTGTTTGCGGCGGCCATATTGTTGACATAGAAACCACGGAAACTGTCAGTCTGTCAATGGACAAGCGAGGTAGCGTCGGGATTATCCATGGTATTATCACTGGTTTTTCTTTTTAAACAGCGTGATGGTGTTGTAAGAACTCCTGTTCTCACTATTTTTATTTTACACATACTCACTATTTCAACAACGTAAGACAATTATTCCATGCATTACTTCTATATATTAAGTTGCTCAAGCAAGTGGTCAAATATGTAACCATGTACTTATATTAAAATCACAAACATTTTAAATGAAAACTTAAAATTGACAAAAACATTTTACATTTTAATACAACAAATCTTGCATGTCACAAAGCACTTGTTTCTCCACCTCCACGAATGAGACAAGTGTCGTTCATTATGTTGCCTTGTTGAGGTAAATTGTAGTTTGTCCGTTATACGGATACTGTATGATCGAGATCGTTATAAATATCCGGATAGGTTATGGCTGGCAATAAGGATGGATCTTTACTTAATACTATTATTTAATTTTGATGTGGGTCCACACACCAATCAAGCTTTTCTTCTCTTGATACTGACGAGATGAAGCTCCCCCTCAACTCAAATCAGCGCGCGGCTAGGGGCAGCAGGACAGATGTCATGTCAACAATATGGCCGCGGTTAGCTACTTCCGGTGTTTGCGAATAAGGTCTATACATGACTTAAAATGTGAAATTACCGCACAGCTCTTGCGTTTCGTTTAGTCACACACCACAAGGGGTCACTGTGGCCTCAAAGCTTCAGCACTGCCACTCTGAGCTCGATTGCTGATGTCTGAGTTAAAACACGCCCCCCTCATTAGCATAAGGAGAAGGAAATGTTGGAGCAAATAAATGTGAAAATAATAATAATGTAGAATAAAAATAAATGTAGACATAAAAACATAAAAATGGAAACAAATAAATAAATAAATGTGTGAAAAAATACAATTATACATAAAGAAGGAATTAAAAGTATAAATACTCATTTATTTGTACTTTTTTGACATTTCTTTGTATATTTATTTATTTATTTTGAATTAAGCCAGCTTTGGCATTCCATATGTATCCGCACTCGCATCAACTTACAACCCAAAGAGCGTTCGAAACTCAGCCGAAACTTTAACACTCTCAGATCGTGAGCAACAGTGAGGACAAATATCATCATTTAATACTTCTGTTTATATCATCATGATCACTGACATATACTGTGTTTCAGGAACCAGTGGAGAGGATCATGTGTTCATCAGTTCTGGTGTAGATGTCTCTCTGTCCTGTAATAAAACTCTTTCTGACTGCAAATCAACATCATGGATCTGCATTAACAGATTCAGAGATCCATGGAGAGTTAAACTGATTACTGGAGGAATAAAGAATAAAGACACAGAGAGACATGAGAGACTGAGTCTGGAGTCTGACTGCTCTCTGAACATCAAGAACGTCACAGAAGAAGATTATGGAGCATACAGATGCACACAATATATGAACGGAGAACAACAAGGACCTGATGCTATTGTTTTTCTGCATGTTCTTCATGGTGAGTTTATGATTATGTGTTCAATATAAAAAGAGCAGATTCTCCCTTTAAACTCAGATGATGATTGAAGAGTCTGTGATTTGTGTCTTGTGTTCAGTTCCAGTGTCTCCATCATCATCATCATCATCATCATCTTCATCCTCACAGACTGAGATCAGTCCAGGCCGCTCTGTGACTCTCTCCTGTCAGTTGTATTCTGTATTCTTCTGTGATTATTGGGTTCGTTCTGGGGGATTTGAGCTGTTGTGGGTGAATCAGGCTGGTGTTGATCTGAAGACAGACTCCAGATATCAGATATCATCATCATCATCATCATCATATCACTGTTTCATCACTCTGACTACAACACTCCTGGATGAAGATGACAACAGAGAGTGGAGATGTCAGCTTACTCTGGGAAATCAAGTCCAGACGTCAGTCAGATACACTGTCAAGTATTCAGGTGAGGAAACAGTGTTAGAAGAGCCTCATGATGTCAGGAACACTGAGGTCTATCAGTATCACTGAACCAGAACAAACTGAGGGAACAAAAGCTTCTTTGACTCTCACAGAAGAGGAACTCAAAGCGTTGCTTCAAACTAATGAACTGCAGTGAAGTCACAGTCCAACTGTTCACTCTTTATGTAATGTGATGATCACAGTTAAAATATGATGCTCATATTGTACAGTATGAATCATCTGAACTAACATTGATCTTCACAGCTCAAGCTGATTCAACGACAGCAGTGAATCCAGTCCACATCACACACTCTCAGGATCCCTCAACTATAAACACACACGTTTCTAAAGGTACATCATCACTGTCTTTCTCACATCAGTGCTTTTCAGTGCGTAATGCTGGAGTTATCTTCAGTGTTCACTCATCGAAATATGACTGTCATATTCTACAGGACCATTGGCACATTGAGTTGTGTTAGCTTCATTTCATGGACTCGTGTGGTGTGTGTAAACATGTAGAAGTGTGTGTTGACCTGAACTAACACACGTGATCTCCACAGGTGATCCGGCATCAGGAACTGCTGGATTATTATACAGAGGTACGACACGTTGATTTAGACGGACAGCTTTCTAACATTACACTATCAGTCCGTCTGTAAATGCTTCATCAATAACTGTTGATAGATGAAGACCCTTGACTTCAGTCATGTCCAGTTTCTCTTCTTCTTCCTCTCATGTTTCCTGCAGTGATTGTGAGTATTGTTGAGATGGCAGTGTTTGCTGCTCCTACTGTGATTCTTCTTCAGATCATCTGTGCAAGAAGAGCTGGTGAGTTTGAGCCGCACACACTCTGAAGATTCACACTCGTCTGATCTGAACATCTGCAATCATGATAAACACACACCAGAGGTCAGGCAATGCTTTTATTTTGCAGGGAGGAAGGACTCGAAGCCCCCGGAGGAAATAGAGATGCCCACAATATTACAGTAAAACACTGATGAGTTCACAATCTGCAGCAATATTTACAATAGCAAACACTTTTTTATCTCAATAATACTTTTATTAGGATTTCTTTTCATTTCTATGGATATTTGCCTACAGTCATGTTCTTGAGCTTCATCTGTAAACTGCTGTAAATATAATATTAAATACAGTAATGGACAGACGCAGACAGTAGCCATGTTTCCATCGACACGTTTTTATCCGAATTAAGTGATATCGAATGAAAAATGCCTTATGGAAACAGTAAAATTCGATGAAATTTCATGAAAATCGACTCAAATGAAATACGTTCGGTCTCATCGGATTATCTCTTGATCGATATACGGCTAATGCGGTAAAAGCTGATGGAAACGTTATTTGCAGAATAAATAATGAATTGCGATTAAGTTTTATGCCCTTTTATGGTTGCAACACGCCAGAAGACGAGTTCATTTCCGGCCAGTCTGTTTGCGCACACATGGCGGATGTCAACAAAGACAGATGTAAGTGGACAAAGCAAAAAGATGCTTCAACCAAAGGGTTTCCGTGAACCACGATCTCCCAGAACTGATGGAGCGCTGTCGTTCCCAAACCACAGTCACCTCTGCTGTCGTCGGGCATAAACGGGCATCATCATAGCAATGTTTATAGCGTCGCTGTTTTCTTAGGTTAGTTTTGCTTGTTTTTACGTGGTTTGGTTGAATTGTAATGTATGTGGTTTGTTATTTCTAGTTAACAGACTGCGGCGCTTCTAGTATAACACACCGTTGCCATGGACGCAGTTCAGAGACGGAACAGACTATTTTCCTTAGCAGAAGCAATACTCGTTTTTAAATCAATAAACTCGTTTTTAAGTCAATATTTTGTGTCAAATTATTGATTTATTTATTTATTTGGTTGATTTATATGAAAAAAAGTTTGCTTGAATGTTGTTCGATTCAGTGCGAAAATGAATGGAAACACCTTAAAATGTCTCAAATCAATTCGATATACCAATTTGATCGCAAAACAGCATGTGACGTCATTACGTACAGGTTTTTATTCGCTTTAAAGCCGTTGGATGGAAACACACTTTCACCAGCTTTATCCGCATGAGTTTTTTAACCAAATTTCAGATAATTCAATTGTCAAGTGGATGGAAACATGGCTTGTATAATCGTCTCTCTGTTCTGTGTGATGGAGATGATCTGAGGATTATTGTATTATTGATTCCTCATCTGTTTTTCATATTGAATGATTGCTACTAATATTCTTAATAAACCTCTGCAGTTGTGTTTAATATGTCTCCTTTCCTGAGATGTTCCCCTTCATGAGCTCGTAATGTATGGTAATATAGAAGAGGAAGTGTGAGTATTAAAGGCTCAAGTGTTGATGAAATATGTGTGTGTGCAGCACTGTGAAACCAGTGCAAGTTCATGAGGAGAGGAGTGACGTGCGTCTCTATAGCTAAAGACCATGTTTCTGAATGACAGACACTAGTGATGACATGTAGATGGAGAAGAGAAGCGGTCCCAGCACTGAGCCCTGAGGCACTCCAGTATCTAGATGAGAACAGTGATGGAGAAACCATGTTTCTGATGATGACATGTAGATGGAGAACATCATTGAGACAGTAGTCAGGAGTTCAGGGAGCCGGAAGTTAAATCAGTGGTGCTTGAGAAATACATCCCAGATCTATCTTCCAGATCATTTGTAGTGTTGATAAAGGAGGCTGGATCAGATCTGTTTTCCTCAGAGTAAACAACACATTATAATCTATGAGTAGAAACTGGAACTGATGCTAATAATGACTTTTAAATGCTATAAAAATTGTTTTATAATTCAGGAGTCATTGATAGTGGGAAATAATGTCATGATTTTATTTCTAGAATTGAACGCATGCAGGAAACTGCTCAAATAAGGAAGTGAAACTATCAGTAATGCTCTCGTGTGTTCAGAGCAGATGTGTGTTGCAGTGCACTTCTCAGACATGTTTAACACACATGTAAAGACACTTCACTGTGCCAATAAATATCAATGATTTACACACTCATATTGTCAGGAGTGTGACAGCGCCAAAATGTGTGTTACATGGTTGATGTAGCTCCTCCAGTGACAGACATGAGGCAAGAGGTCTTGTTTAGAATACAGGGCTTTAATGCTGGTCAACCCGTGAGAACTGGTTGAAGATGAAGAAAGAAAATGTAAATAAACAAAAAAAATAATGCTATATGCATGTCTCACAAATATTGTGTCATAATCAAGGCCATATACAGCTAACGTTAGACATCTTATATGTTATAACGTTACATCACAAAAAATACACATGAAAACATATGTAAACACAAACACCATCACAGCAAAATGAACGGTCAACAAACCTCATTGCTGCTTATCACATGGAGGTGCTAAAACATTCTTTCAGATCTTCTGTATCTTCTTTCTGCCTATTTTCTTGTAAACTTATGCACTTAAACACGATAACAGCGGATACATCAGTCTCTTTCGCGGTAATGTTTTTCTCAGTGCGTCGCTCAAAAGCGCCCGGCCGGAAACCTCCGGGCGGAACCAATAATTAGTTCCGTCTTGCTGTTAACATTAAATTCAGAAGAAACGAAAATAGTAAAAGTGCTAATACAGAAATAAATTGGCGACAGAGGCAGTTACACTCCCACCAAATCACAAGTGATTTCTTAAACTTGGAGACAAAACATATTGCATGAATAAATAAAATTGAACTCTATCCTAATAAACAACTAATAAACTGTGTCTGTGTGTATGATTGAACCATCAGTCTGCTTCTATCAATGTAACTGTTTTCTGAATGGGTCTCTCCAGGTAAACAGGTTTGGAAGTACGCTTTCCTCTTCCATCCAGGGAGGAGTCACTGATAAGTAACTTGAGTCTCCTCACTCTTTCATCACTTCCAGGATACACCTCGATGACTCTTGCTAGCTTCCATTGGTTTCGCGGTGTGGCAACATCTTGCAACAGAACAATGTCACCGACCTTTGCATTTCTGCGATCTTTGGTCCACTTCTGTCTGTGTTGGAGATTTAAGAGGTACTCCTTTTTCCACCGTATCCAAAAGTTGTTGGTTAAGAGTTGAACTCTGCGCCATCTTTTGCGGAGGTAGAGATCTTCCTTGACAAACTTTCCAGGAGGTGGGAGAATGATTGTGGACTTCATGGTCAAGATGTGGTTTGGTGTCAAGGGCTCTGGACTAGTAGAATCGTTCAGATGATCAGTGGTTAGAGGTCTGCTATTCACAACCGCCATGGCCTCATATAGAAATGTTCGTAGGGAAGAGGAGTCTAGTTGTCTGGACGAATGTTGTAGAATGGACGCCAGGACACTTCTGATAGTGCGTATCTGCCTTTCCCAGACACCACCCATATGACTTGAGGCCGGGGTGTTCATGATGAACTCGCAGCCCAAATCCTTGAGCTCCTCTTGATCCATCTGTTTCAATGCTTCAATGAACTCACGCCTTGCTCCGACAAAGTTTGTCCCTTGATCACACCTTATCTGCCTTACTGATCCCCGAATGGCGATGAACGAACGCAGAGCATTGATAAAGGCATCTGAGGTCAAGTCATCAAGTGCTTCAATGTGAACTCCTCTGGAACACATGCAGGTGAGCAAAAGCCCATAACGCTTTAGCTCCTTTCTTCCTTCCTTAATGTGAAACGGTCCGAAGCAGTCCATTCCACAGTAAGTGAATGGCGCAGTTGTTTCCATCCGATCTTCTGGAAGGTCGGCCATCCTTTGTTGCTCTGTGCATCTTCGGAACTTTCTGCAACGTGTGCACTTGTGAATATGGGATGAAACAAGCTTGCTGCAACCCAGGATCCATATACCATTGGCTCGGAGTTCATTAATAGTCATTCCTCGACCTTGATGGTACACTCTTTCATGATAGTGCTTGATGAGCAATGCAGACACATGACTGTCTCTAGGAAGGATTGCTGGATACCTCACATGTAGATGTAGGGCAGCATGAGCTAAGCGGCCTCCTACTCTCATTACACCTTGATCATCCAGGAATGGACATAGCTTGTGCAGCTGGCTGACTTTGTCTTTGAGCTTTGTCTCCTTATGATGTCTAAGGCATTGAATTTCTTGACAGAGAGTTGTTTCCTGCACCATCTTGATTATGGTCAGCTCCGCCTCTTTCCTTTCCTCCAAGCTTGAGGCATCACTGGATCTTGGCTTGAGACCTTTGATTTCCTTAGCAAGGCGCTTGAGTCTGGCAACAGCTTTCACCAATCTTGCCCAGTCTGAGAACTTGTGCAGACGCTGTAGGAGTGTTTTTGCTTCTTTTGCCTGAGTGTCATGAACCTGAGCTTTCTTGACCTCTGGGTCACTGCTCTCGATCTCTCCCACCATGATTTCTCCAGTTGGTAACTCTTTCTGCCAAAGAAACTCTGGACCTGTGAACCAGTTAGAAGCTGTGAGTTGTTTTGCCGTGACACCCCTTGAGGCGTGATCAGCTGGGTTATCTTCTGAAGCTACATATCTCCATTGTCCGGCATCTGTACTTAGTCTAATACGCTCAACTCGATTTGCTACATAAACATGAAATCTTCTGGCTTCATTACCGATGTACCCAAGTACCACCTTTGAATCAGTCCAGAAACATTCTTGTTGGCAGTCTATTTCTAGTTCTTTCTTAAGCATGTCACTGGTCCGGACTGCTACCACTGCTGCTGACAGCTCGAGTCTTGGTATAGTCATGACTTTAGTAGGAGCTACTCTTGACTTTCCCATGACTAAGGAGCAGTGGACTTCACCTGATGTACTGACTGCTCGTAAATACGAGCACTCTCCATAGCCTGACACGCTGGCGTCAGAGAAGTGGTGGAGCTCATAATGTTGGACCTTGAAGCTTGATGGCAGATAGTATCTTTGGACTCTCACCTCAGCCAAGTTTTTTAGATCTTGCACCCAAGACTCCCACAGGGGTCTAAGGTCATCAGGCAAAGGATCATCCCAACTCAGCTTGTCACGACACATCTGCTGCAGGATCTTCTTTCCTACCAGGATGAAGGGTGCCACAAATCCAAGTGGGTCATACACAGAAGCAACTGTGGACAGGACCCCTCTGCGTGTAAGTGGATTTTCTTTGACAACCACTCTAAACTGCAGCTCATCAGAAGTTACACACCACTGTACCCCTAGTGCTCTTTCCATCAGTGGTTCTCCCAACATCATGGTCAAATCCTTGACAGCTTTAGCACACTCTTCCTCGGGAATTGCGTCTAAGACTTCTTTGCTGTTGGAGATGAACTTGTGCAGTCGAAGTTTTCCTGTGCGACACAGCTCTCTTGCTTCATTCACTAGTTGGATTGCTTGGTCTTCAGATTCTACACTTGTCAATCCATCGTCGACGTAGAAGTTCTTCTGGATGAACCTGATGGTTTCTTCTCTAAAACGTTCTTGTCCTTGAGCGGCAAGATGCTTTAGGCCATAGTTAGCACATCCAGGTGATGAAGCTGCACCGAACAAGTGGACCTTCATTCGATAAATGGAGGGCTGGGTTTTAAGATCTCCATCTTTCCACCACAAGAATCTGAGATAATCTTGGTCCTCTTGCTTAACATGGAACTGGTGGAACATCCGTTCTATGTCACACATAACTGCCACACGACCCTTTCTGAACCGACACAAAACTCCCACCAAGGTGTTGGTTAACTCTGGGCCAGTCAGGAGATGGTCATTCAGGGATGTCCCTTGAAACCTTACAGAGCAGT
Source organism: Pimephales promelas (assembly GCF_988280905.1). Taxonomy (NCBI): domain Eukaryota; kingdom Metazoa; phylum Chordata; class Actinopteri; order Cypriniformes; family Leuciscidae; genus Pimephales; species Pimephales promelas. The sequence continues at coordinate 538,840 of NC_142771.1, read as the reverse complement.
CAAAAACGACACGGATTTTACCAAGGCTTTTGGGGATGATACACCCCGTGGTGAGGAATGTACCACGCTGGAGTCTTGCTGATATCCTCTTCAGGGACAAGCTCAGCATCTCCACGAGCTATTGTCTCCTCCATGAAGGCCTTATAGTCTTTATAGTACTGCTCATTTCCCTTTAACCTTTTCTCCAGACATCTGAGACGGTGGATGCCACATATCTTGTTGTCTGGTAAGTTTGGTCTTTCTTTCTTGAAGGGAAGTGGCATTTCATAGTGCCCGTCCTCCTTGAGTCTGATGCCGCTTTTCATGATTGACATGAACTGAAGATCCTCTTGAGAAAGGTGTTCGTCTTCCGAAGCCCTTTCTACGAAATCAGATTCTAACACCTTGATGACATCTGTAGGAAGGATTACTTCCTTGATCTGTGTTCTACAGACATAGTGCACTTCGCTTGGGAGCTTTGGAAGAACTGATATCACTTGCTTCACAATGACCTGATGACTTGTTCCAAAGGCATCTCCAAAGTCAAGACATGGGTTGCCATAACCAACTATACTCCAACCCAGGTCTGTTCTCTGAGCAAAGGGCTCACTTTCTTCTCCAGCAACCACTTGTCTTGGTACAAGAGCTTGAGGGCAGTTGTAGCCAATTAGTAGGCCGATGTCACAGCTTTGTAGAGGAGCAATTTCATCTGCAATGTGCTCAAGGTGAGACCATGACTTGGCAGTCTCTGGTGTGGGAATATGATCTCTGTTTGCAGGGATGAATTCTCTTGAGTAAGTTACTGGCAGAGAGATTACCTTATCCGAGTAGAATCCTCTTATTTGTAGACCAGTCAGCTTTGTGCTAGGCACCACTGTATTTCTTGAAGTCATTGTGGAGAGCTTTAACTGGACTGGTTCAATTTTAGTGTGAAGCACCTTAACTGTCTCTTCAAGGATGAAGGTTGTGTCACTCTGAGTATCGAGGAGAGCGTACACAAGAACTTCATGACTTGGCTTACTTGTAGTTGACAGCCACACAGGAATGACTGAGGATGTATGGGTACTTTTAACGTTCTGGATAACTCTGTTAGACGTTACCTCGCGTGGTGTTCTTGTCATCTTTTCTTGTGAGCGATCTGTTGTTCCTTCTCTTGACTTGTCATGCTCCATTTCCCTACCAGTCCTTGTTGACATTCCTCTTTTTTTGCTGCGATTATCGTGTAAGCAGGTTGGATGTCCTTTCTCACAGGTATCGCAGATCTTCCTACTTTCACACTCTTTTGAGCGATGGCCAGGCTTCAGACAGCCAAAGCACAACTTCATCCCTTGAACAAACTTGATTCGCTCAGAGATGGTCTTATCCATAAACTTCCAACACTTGTGTAGACTGTGTCCTGACTTCTCACAAAAGAAACAGCTTGTGGAGGAAGCCCTTTCATCTGAGTTAGTTGCTAGTACTTTAGCTCCTACAGCTCTGTTCTTTAAAACCTTGATCTGCTTATCTTCAGCAGGTTTCAGAGCATGGAAAGATGTTATAGGGTTATTTGCAATCTTAGCTTCACGTGTGAGAAACTCTACAAATTGCTGGAAGTTTGGAAATGCGTGACTTTCTTCCTCCACTTCTATTACCTTTCTGTTCCATCTCGAGGTCAGCCAGTCTGGAAGTTTTGCAAGTAACTTCTGGTTCTCATTGCAGTCATTGAGTACATTGAGGCCTGTGATCTGAGTCATAGCAGCCTCACAGCTCCGAAGGAAATCAACAAACTCTTGAAGTTCAATACTGCATTTGGAGCTTATCTTGGGCCATCCCTCCAGCTTGTCTCTGAAGGCTTTGGCTATGAGGAAAGGATTCCCATATCTTTCTTCGAGGATCCTCCAAGCTGCATGATAGGCTGACTCTGAACCAAGCAGGAAGTAGCTCTCTATAGCCTTTTTAGCAGGTCCACCCACATACTTTCGCAAGTAATATATCTTTTCTTCAGTTGGAATGTTTTTTCGATCAATGAGTGTCTGAAACGAAACCTTCCAGTCATTGAATCTGAGTGGGTCGCCACTGAATATTGTTGGTTCAGGTATAGGAAGACGACCTGCACTGATGGACTCTGCAAGTGCTCTCACAAGAGCTGCTGTACTTTCATCTTGCTTTGAGTGTGCCCAGTCTTGTGGTGAGGAATGGTGCTGCAACGGATTATTTTCATGTTTCGCTTCTTCCCTTCCCTTAATACAGACACTGTGATGGAGTAGACTGCTTATTTCGTCATCTGAGCACTCACTCTGATCATACACTCGCTGACGTGCCTTAGCAGCTTTTAACTTTTTAATTGTCTCTAGTCGCTCCAGTTGTCTGCGCTTTGCATCTAGCACCTTTTGTCTCTCTGCAGCTTCAGCTTCAAGCCTTTCCAATTCCTCAATGCAACACTCTTGTTCTAGTAGTACTTCTAGAGTAGCTTCATTGGCAGCAACTTCAGCAGCGGCATCTTGTCTGCTTGCAGAAATCCGACTTGAATGTCTGGAGCTGCCTTGAGCATGAGAGGACTTAGTGAATTGGGATTTGACACTTATCTTGTCTGAGGCTGCAGACTTGAATATAGACGATGTCGCCCTGTGGCCTTGTTCTTCATTTCCTCCACCGTTATCTGCTGTCTCCAAACGATCCTTTGCGCTTTGGATGATCTTCCTGGTTACTGCATCACAGGTGTCAATTCTGCGACGTGTGTCTTGGTCAGGGTTGTCTATGTGCCTCAACTCTTCATAAGCAGTGTTCAGATTCTTTGAGGCCATGCTTACTTTGCTGATGTATTCATGTAGCAGGTTTTTAGAGCATTGTCCACTCAGGGCTTGCTTGGTGTCCTTAGCGATAGCCTTCCACTCCTCATAACTCACAGAGAAACGGTGAGCAAATCTTCTTATTTGCTCACTGTACAGCTCTTGGCCCTTTTCCGTTAATTTTCAGACTCTTTGGCTTCTTCGTGGTTCTTGTGAGGAAGTGTGGTCATCAGCTCTTGTGCCTTTAGTGGCCTGTAGTTGCATGTCTATGCACTGTTGCTCTATATTTTTTCCTGCACTAACCTGCTTTCTGCTAGATGTATGACTAGGCTCTGACATTGTTACTTGGTGCACTTAATTTTGGGTTAAATGTAATTTGGCAAAAGGCTAAGTGATTCACTTCTCTTTAGCTATTCACATTTCTAAACTTTCTACTACTAGTATTAGTTTTTAGAAATATTTTCAGATCTATTTCACACAAATCTATATCTTGTTATTCTACAAAAATGCAAAATTCAGTCTTTTGTGCAGAATATTTTCATTTCAAGTCTCTTAATTGCAGCTTAGTTAACACTTAAACATGCACGCAATTATACCGTATGAATATGACGGCAAAAAAGGGATGTGTCACAGTCTCTTGTGGGAAATATTTAAGCTTCTTAACTTCATCCGGATTCGTGGAAAGGCACCTGGATTCTTCTGTGGATGCTGCGGATGCGTAAATGTCAGGGGCAGATGCACGGTCTTGGGTGTAGAGATGTCCCTTCTTGTCCATGGATTACGGCTCTTTGGTACTGTCTTCCTCATCTACTCATGCAGAGCAGATGAGTTCTCACTGTAGCTCCTCCAGTGACAGACATGAGGCAAGAGGTCTTGTTTAGAATACAGGGCTTTAATGCTGGTCAACCCGTGAGAACTGGTTGAAGATGAAGAAAGAAAATGTAAATAAACAAAAAAAATAATGCTATATGCATGTCTCACAAATATTGTGTCATAATCAAGGCCATATACAGCTAACGTTAGACATCTTATATGTTATAACGTTACATCACAAAAAATACACATGAAAACATATGTAAACACAAACACCATCACAGCAAAATGAACGGTCAACAAACCTCATTGCTGCTTATCACATGGAGGTGCTAAAACATTCTTTCAGATCTTCTGTATCTTCTTTCTGCCTATTTTCTTGTAAACTTATGCACTTAAACACGATAACAGCGGATACATCAGTCTCTTTCGCGGTAATGTTTTTCTCAGTGCGTCGCTCAAAAGCGCCCGGCCGGAAACCTCCGGGCGGAACCAATAATTAGTTCCGTCTTGCTGTTAACATTAAATTCAGAAGAAACGAAAATAGTAAAAGTGCTAATACAGAAATAAATTGGCGACAGAGGCAGTTACAGTTGATGATACTTTAACATATACACGTGTAGCGCCTCTCCCTTAGACTGAAGCGGGTTAGTTTATTGTTCGATCTCTCTAAGCAGCCTCTGAATATTATTAATGATTAGGGATGGGAACTGTAATAAAATATGTTGGGTTCCATTAACGATTATTTTAGTTTAGTTTAACTTTAAGGAATATTTGGCCAAACTCCATTGCCTCATGATGAGAATTATAATAATAAATAGATTTCTCTTTACAGCGAGGTGTCTGTGGACTGTGCTCTTTACGTGATTTCCGTAGTGTTTTTATAGCTGTGATCTCACTGTTGAGGTCTGGGAAACATGACTCACAGTTTGACCAGAATAGAGCCGTGATCATCTCTGAACACAGTTGATGAGTTTATAGACTGGTTCTGCTGGTTCTGGTATCGGTCTAGAGAGTTGGGGATCTGTCTCATCTGCTCTTTAGTGGACACATGGTTTCTCGAGTTTGGGCCTAATCAGACTGTTTGGATAGTCTGAGATCACGTAGGGATGAGACCAGTCAAGGAGGTGAAGGTTCTGATAGGCCGAAGCAAGTCGATCACATGCATGCAGGGAGTATGGCGGGCGACGCAGCGTCTCGTTCCCTCTTAGGGAACCAGGGTTACAGTCATAACCTGAGACGCTCCCTTTCAAGGGAACTCAAGCTGGGTCGAGACCAGCAAATGCCTGCTCTGTGTGAAGTCATTGCGCACACTAAGAAGCAAGCACCCTAGACCCCGGAGTGGAGCCTAGATCCAACTCATAGCCTTTGAGGCAGCCGTACTCCTAGTGTCTTGGTCAGACGCCTCACAGTACCGCAAAGGAAACGTACTACAGGGTGTCTCCCCAAGGATACGTGGCCAGCAGCTAAGGCCGCCATGTACACCTTTAGTGTGGAGGGGGATAGACCTGCGGGAACTCCAGCACTGCAACCACAGGGCAGATAACTGGGTCCAGCTGGTGCTCTCCGAACCAGTGAACAATCCCCAGTTCAAGGTGTCGAGTTTCCTCGTGGAGCTCTGGAGTTGAGGATGGCCTCAATAATCTAAGAGTCGAGAGACCTGAACTTATGAGCTCAGGGGACCCTCAGAGGACAAGCCCAAAGTTTCCTCAATTCTGGGCGGGAGGAAGGATCAACTGGAGTCAGTTCTTCAGGAACCAGCACACACAGACGTACGCCAGACATGGGCTTCAGCTCTCGCACTCCTCGTGTCCAGCCACTCTTGAACAAGACACAGCGGCAGAAGCGCCTCGCCTGGGCTGAAGACAGAAGGACTGGACCGCTGCCGAGTGGGCCAGAGTCATGTTCTCTGATGAAAGTAAATTCTGCATTACCTTTGCAAATCAAGGTCCGAGTCTGGAGGAAGAGGAGCGGCACAGAATCCAGGCTCCAGTGTAGTCTCCACAGTCAGTGATGGTCTGGCCATGTCATCTGCTGGTGTCGGTACACTGTGTTTTCTGAGGTCCAAGGTCAACGCAGCCGTCTACCAGAAAATAAAAGTGTGTAAGCGGTGTCTCTGGTCGTAATCAGTCCTTCACTGACCAATCAGCAGAATGCTAGCGTGTTATGGGCAACAACAACTCAAGCTGTAAGAAATGAAAAGGACATAAGAACTCGTTCATTCAACTTTCGACCTATAACCCATGTTGAACTCGCAAAACCTACGATCAAATCTGAGATTTCTCAACGGCAATCGGGTGAAAGAGACGCATTTAGCCGTCTAGCCCCATAGAGTCCCATTCACTCATTCACTCACAGCACAGTAAAGCTGTAAATCTCGATTCCCTCCTGAACATTTGATCGTCTTTTACTTTAATCTGATGTTTTATCTCTTTCTCTTATAGTACTACAACTGTAGAATACTTTTAAGGCCCTGTTTACACGAGAACGCTCGCGGGTGAAAACTGTAAAAAAGTGAAACCACCGTCCAGAGTGGAAATCTTAAAAACGCTCCACCGCCGCGTTCCCGTTTAAACGGTAAAAACGCAAAGTCTGCTTGACAGTGAAAGAAGTATATTTCAAGTTCATTTTATGTAGTATACTTTAAGTATTTCTGGATCAAAAGATTGAGTACAAGAACAGGACAAAATAACAGTAATGCTCCTCTGTGCAAAAGTAGCCAATAAACTGCTCAGGGGTGCATTTCCCGAAAGCATCGTTAGCCAAATATGGTCGCAAGTCCTGTCATTACCAATAGAGTTCAATGGAATTTGCGACCAACTTGTGACCATAGTTGGCTAACGATGATGTCGGGAAATGTACCCCAGATCAGATGTGTGTTGAGCCAGTGACATTAACAGGAAATGCACTTCTCACAACACACACACACACACACACACAGAGCAACACTTCACTGTCATGGACTGACATAGTGTCACTATAGCAACGGATGTAAACAGTTGATCAGATGAGAGGAAGTCAATAACCACAGGAGGAGCTGATGATGATTAAAGGAGGAGCTGTAACTATATATAATGAAGAGGAAGAGCTGTCACTATATCTAATGAAGAGGAAGACGGACAGAAGCAGAAATGTCTGATCAGTGTGATCTGTGTCTGCTGGGACTGATCATTCTCTCTTCACTTCTCACAGGTAAAGAAATCTGTATTTTCTCTAAACACATTTAGTGGAATTAGTCTGGAAAGAGTTGATTTGAACATGCTCAGTTTATTCTTGCACACATTCACGTTGTGATCTCAGAGTTGTGTATTGATACACACACGTTCTACAAAAAGATCCACTTGAGAATCGATCATCCGTTTATTCGTCAACACCAAACGTTACACCACCTCGTTCGTGCTCTAACAACAACCACCGCACTTCCGGGAACTTCATAATATGAGTCACATTTTATTCCCGGTAAACAGTCATGTGAAATCTTAAACAATATTCAGCACAGAGGTATAATGTGCATTGTAGACTTGGAATTAAAGCCTCTTGTGTTTCCCCGTTATTATTCAATTTACGGGACCGGACACCAGTTATCTTGCCAAGAAAGTTTTATTATATATTATATATGTCAGGAGAGAAACTTCAAGATGTTGTGTTCATGCCTGGTCTATGCGTTTCTCCATGTTCCTCTACCCTCTCACCCGGTCATGCCTACATGTTTCTCTAAGGGTGGTACAATGTGACATTGAGTTTTTATACATCACACAGTCTTACAGCTTCCTTGTAAGGTAACAAACATGTTGCTCTGAGCTTCTCAACTTAGAACGTATATGTCATACGTGCGCTACTTTCCTTGTTGTGTACATCTGTGGTACACTTGCATCAGTGGAAACATTTATGCTGAGTGAACGTGTTACATGGCACACATAACTCTCTGAGCAATATATAGCTTTCCCCTGACATATGTTCCTCATGCTTTTAACTCATGCTTTTTGAAACTCCAAAAGGATAATACAGTGATCATAAAACTAATAAAGAATAATAATACAGATACATAATATTTAATAATGAAATAATATTAAAAGATGAAATTTTAGTCTTCATCTCCCTCCACTGGAACTATGGCGCCATAAGTTCCACACCATCATCCCCAGGTGGCCAACCTATAGAAGTGATAGTGAGGAGAAGAAATAGCAGACCAAGAAAATAGACAGAACGAACAGAAGAATAGAAACAGAAAAGGAAAAAACAAAAACAAAGAACAAAAGAACAAAAAGAACAAAACCCCAACCCGTGTTATGTCCCCGTATACTATGTGTGTTTTAATATCTATGTGTATGTATTTAAAATAAACCCCAATCATCTAAGAAAAGAAAAAACTAATAATTCTTCTGCTCGTGCCTGGACTCATTAATTAATTAACTCGTTAACTAATTAAATCTTAAATCCCCCAGTTCCGAGCCAAAATAAGAAATTAAAATAAACGTTGATGTAAAAGGGTCCTATCCCTTGGGGTTGAGAATCAGTAAGCGGGTGTTCATTGTTTGTGAGGTAATGTTTTGTAAGGAATACATAATAACTTGCAACCATCTTTAATAAATGTCAATGGAATTGATTCCTGAAATGGAAGCAGAAAAATAGTTAGCATCACTTATTTGTTCCCAATCTTTAAAACTAATCGATGAACATTGCTCAGTCTCAACAGTTTGTTTATTCACTAAGCAAGGTTTAACTTGTGACCAATGATACCATCTATCTGTTCCTACACCCTTCCCTTTGAGACAAACACTTGTATGTTAAGAGTATCTCATACTCCTTAGATGGTCCTTCCCATCTAGGCTCTAAACCCTTCCTAGCAATTTGTTTGATCATAACAAAACTGCCTATCTCGGGAATGTGTGGAATGTCAGTAGTGGTGTGTTTTTCATCCCATTGCTGTTGAGCTTCTCGCGCTTTCTTATTATTGTCCATGATTACAAGTATATATTGATACCCTCCACTAGGTGACAAAGGTCCTGTGAAATCAATTTGGAGATGTGTCCACGGACCTGTTGGTCTAGGTGCATGTGACATTCGCACCTTTACAGATTTTCCCTCATTTGCTTTGAGGCATATCAAACATCTCCTACAATAATCATCAATGTCTCTCATCATTCTTGGCCACCACCAAGTTTCACTGATTTGAGTTTTCATTGCTTTTGCTCCAGCATGCACTTTTCCATGATACAGCTGCATTAGTTCTCTTCTTGTTCCGATAGGCATCACTACTTGTCCTGTTGGAATTCTCCAGATTCCTTGATCATCCTCTTTCGCTCCCGCTTTTATCCATTGTTCTTTCTCTTCATCTGTCTCCAATTGATATGACAGAAGATGGAGCTCAGGATTATCCTTGGTATTTTCCTTTACCAGGGTAACAGGAGTAGGATGGAGTAGAGCTGCTTCTCTAGCTGCTGCATCTGCTGCCGTGTTTCCTTGAGTTTCTTTGGACTTGTCAGATTGATGTGATTTTACTTTGATCACGGCTGCTTCTCTGGGTAAGTGACATGCTGTAATTAAGCGACGAATTATGGAAGCATGTTGTATTTCCCTCCCACTACTGGTGATGAGTCCACGTCTCTTCCACAGGGCAAGGTAGTCATGGACCACACCAAAAGCATATCGACTATCTGTATAGATGTTGACTCGTTCTCCTTCAGATAATTCAAGAGCTTCTGTAAGTGCTATGAGCTCGGCTACTTGTGCTGAAAGTTTGCCAGGAAGAGCTCCTTTCTTCACAACAGTTCCATCAGCTTGCACTACAGCCCATCCAGTGTGTCGTTTTCCATCAACATAGTAACTGGATCCATCGACCCATAACTCCTTGTCTGGATTTTCAAGAGGGATTGGATTAACAGGACCAAGGCTATCTTCTTCTACTTGTTTTACACACTCATGTGGTATTCCCTCATGTGGTTCCAGCATCATTGTTGCAGGGTTAAGAGACGTGTCTCTGATGATTTCCACTCTCAAATCCTTGTTCAACAAAGTAGCTTCCCATTTTGCTCTTCTTGCATCGGTTATGGTTTTGATGTTTGTGTTGTTCAACAATGTCACTATACTGTGTGGAGTGTGCAATATGATAGTTTGTGCTCCTATCAGATTCTCAACAGCATCCACTGCCCATGTGGCACCATCGAGAGCTTGTATACATCGTGGTTGCCCAATCATAGTGACAGGAATCTTTGTGGAAAAGTATCCAACTGGTCTGTATCGATCACCTGGTTTTTGACACAGTACTGCTGAATACGTCTCATCTCCTACACTGGTCCACAAATGAAACGGCAATCGTCCATCGGGAAGTCCCAAAGCTGGAGCTGAAGTCAGTTTTTCTTTCATAGAAGTAAACGCTTCCTCAGCTTCTGGTGTCCAGTTAATCTGTTCCACTCCCGGCTTTCCTCCCTTGTACAGGTCAATGAGAGGGCTGGTGATGCTAGCAAAATCGGGTATATACTGACGACAATAGTTGAAAAGTCCCATCACCTTCCGCATTCCTGTAACTGTTAGAGGTTTTGGAAGATGTCGTAATGCTTCTACACGCTCTGTTGTCATTCTCCTTCCCTCCATAGATATTTCTTGGCCCAAATAGATAACTTTGGATTTGGCCAGCTGTGCTTTGTCGGGGTTAACTTTAAATCCCCCTTTCCTAAGGGCTTGTAGGACAACATTCAGAGCAAATATATGGCTTCTTTCATCTGGGCTTGCAATCAACAAGTCATCAACATATTGGAGGCAGACACTTCCTGATTTCTCAATTTCAGCTTTTTGCTCCGTTAAGAACTGGTTCAAAGCTCTATGAAATACAACAGGAGAAATATTAAGACCTTGTGGGAGTCTGTTCCAAACATATTGTTTTGCGCCTACTGTAAAGGCTAATTTCTCTTGAGATCTTTTGTCTATAGGTATAGACCAGAAAGCAGACAGTACATCCAGTACCGTAAAAATTTTAGCATTTCCTGGAATATCATTCAGAATAGTGGCAGGATTGGCTACAATAGGATGCGGTTTTGGTGTTACACTGTTAAGTCTTGTATAATCAATGGTTAATCGCCATGAGTTATCTGATTTCTTGACAGGCCAGACAGGACTATTAGTGGTAGATGACGTTTGTCTGATGATACCTTCAGCTTCCAAGTCAGCCACTATCTCCTCTACGGCTTGTCTTGCTTCAGGTCTGATAGGGTATTGTTTATGAGGGGCATGTGTCGGTCCCTCAATAACAATGGGGTCAATGTTGGCTTTACCACAATCCAGTTTGTGTTTAGCCCAAACATCTGGATACAAACTGCATAGAAGACCCCACACACCATCTTTTGTCCAGTTCCTGATAATCGGTTTTGCTGCACCAACAGACCTTAGATTACATGTGCGATCTTCGTGTGGTATTATCCCAGCAGTTGTGGCGATATGACGACTGTCAGTGAATATGATCATGTTTAACAATGGAAGAATGTACATGCCAATTAGGCTTCCTTGTGAATTCGGTCCCACCCAAAAAGATGTCCATAAGACTTCATCTTCATGTATTTGCAGTGGAACTTGAATACTTTTGCGAAATTTTGTGATACCACCTCCAACACCTTCAACTTCCATAGTTTCCTCTGTTGTAGGTAGGTTCAAATCTGTTATTGAAATTGAGGCGCCTGTGTCAACCAAAACATCACATGGGTGGCCCCCTATTAATGCATTAACGAAAAGGCGATTGTCTTTTTTCTTACTAATACAGGGGGCCGCTAATTCCTATTGCGGACGCATAATTCCCTCAATGAGCTGACGGACTTGTGCTTCAGTCAACGTCTTCTCTTGAGAATTTTCATTATGGTCTTTGGTACTGACCTGTTTAAATGATGGACCTTGACCTTCTGCTCCACCTCCTTTAGCCCAGCAATCTCGTCTAACGTGTCCACGTTTTCCACAATTGCTGCAGAAAACCATCTTATTCTTTGTGTCTTTGTTGTATTGAGCTGTCGCCACTCCTCTTCGGTATGGCTTGTTTCCTTCTTCTTGGTTTGACCTCATAGCCATCTCCAAACGGCCAGCCCATTGCATGATTTGGTCAAATGTCTCACCTGGGTTGACTCCAAGTGATAAGGCTTGTTGGTATTTTGGGCCAAGTCCATCCACAAGTGTGTCAATGAACTGTACATCATCTCTGTCAGGTTGTTTCTTAGCACAGAGAGCCCATCTCTCATAAGCGTTCCACTTACGTAGAGCATACTCATCTGGAGATTCATCATCCTTTTGCTTAATCAGTGTCACTAATGTGAAGGGAATTTTACCACTGCCCAAAATTTCCTGGATTTCTCTTCGGAATACATCTAAGGCTTGCCAAAGACCCAGGGGTCGTCCCTGGTCATCAACCCACAAATCTATCCATTGGGCAGTTGTTATTGAAGCTGGCAAGCGTTCCCATCTGTCTCTTGGGATTTTAGCTTTCACAATGGTGTGAATGTCTCGTAGTGTCATTTGATGTGCTTCGACAAGAGAGTCTAATTCTCGCCAAAACTCTGTGTTCGGATCTTTTCTCTTCAGAGGAGGCAAGGCTGTGAGAATGGCTTGTCGTTCACCTGGAGTGAATGGTCTCTCTTCTGTCATTAATTCAGATCCTTCCTTTTTAATTACTGGTGAAGAAAGTTCAGGACCGATCTTGTCAATTGTGATCATGTCGTCATCTCTTGTCTCATCACCCCAGTCGGATCCATAATTACAAGCTGGTGTACAGCGCAGCATGTCTCTGTTGGGATGAACTGTTTTAGATCTTGTTATTATTGGAGCTGCTTGTGCAGATGCAATATACATTTTGTCAACTGGACCATTTGATCTCAAAGCTTGAGGCTGTGTCAGTGGTTTAGAGGAACTTGTACATTGTTCAGGCAAAACTGGATACATTGGGTTGTAAGGAGGAGGCGTTACAGTGGTTGCAGATTTCACTGGTGCTTGTGAATATCTCTTTTCAGCTTCAGTTATTATATTTGTCCAATCTGGATCAAATGAATTGTCATTGGTTGTGTTTTCTTTATCTGAACAGTTAATAGACATAATTTTGTTCAGTTTGTGAAATGCTTCAAGTTGAGGCTTCATTGCTTCAAAAAGTGGGGCTGGACATCTATCAATGCCACAGAAGATTCCACCTTGTTTCACAATCCAATGAGCTGCCAGTATTGGAAATGCTTTTGACTTGATGGAGTCTTTTTGCGAATCAAACCAGCTTAGCTGCACATCCAAAGATGCATTAACATCCAGTCCTTTTTTCAAAAGCTTAGCTTGCTTTTTCTGTTTTCTTTTTAAATACCAATCAGCAATTGTTCGGCTGTTAAGACCACTTTCTGCCATTGCAAATTATTTGTCACTCTGTGACTGTGCACTCAAACAGCAGGGATATTTTGGGAGTGAGTGTGTGTGTGTGTGTGGATGTATATCTACTGTGCGTGAATTCCAAGGGGGGGGGTCCCTCTGCTTCTCCCTCTCTCTCTGCTTCTCTCCTTCTCTCCCTTTCGCCTTCTCTTATAACTCAAAGAACAAAGAAGGGGAAAGGAAAAAAAAACAAAAAAAAAAACAAAGTTAACTCTAATAATTTGTTTTCTTTGTGTATTTGTTTGCTCTATTTTTTATTTTTAAATTTTATTTAGTTTATTTGAAGTTGCTCTCAGATCAACCTCTTCCTCTCAATACTGAACAGCTTATTGTCAAAATCGAAAAAACACACAATTCTAGCTCCTATTTCCATTGATACCCATCTTCTAAGGGCTCAATCAGCGTGTTTAAAATTTTAGGGCGCCTGTATTTCTAAATACGGAATCCTGTGCGTCCTATAGCACAGACCTGCCACCTTAAACCGCTATAAATCACCGCTTTGACACACTATCCTCGTTTTCTAAAACGATTCTTCGGTGTGTTGGAAATATTTTAGAGATTAATCTGCCATCAGTTTTTACAGTCTCGCCATATTCCAACCACCTTCCAGTCATGCCAAGCAAATTGCTAAATTGCTTTACTGCTATTCCAAATATTTGACTAAATGGTCTTTTTTCTAAAAAAGATCCACTTTTCCTAAAGTCTTTTCAAAAATGAAAAAGACTTCCCCAGCATCATTCAATATTTCAGAGGTTTACTGAACAGAGCAACTCAAATAAGCCACATCAAATTCAAACTATTTAAATTATTTTCCTTTTTCTGACATATATTCATTGGCAAAACAACTGGTACTTTAAACAACACAGTTCTTTTAAGCAGTTTCAGTCAATGTCCAATCATCAGGCAGACTTCAAATTATTTTTTAGAATAGGAAAAAGTCTTACCTTGAATGATTGAGACAAATGCCTGAATGCTATCCTGTTCGTGACGCCAAATGTAGACTTGGAATTAAAGCCTCTTGTGTTTCCCCGTTATTATTCAATTTACGGGACCGGACACCAGTTATCTTGCCAAGAAAGTTTTATTATATATTATATATGTCAGGAGAGAAACTTCAAGATGTTGTGTTCATGCCTGGTCTATGCGTTTCTCCATGTTCCTCTACCCTCTCACCCGGTCATGCCTACATGTTTCTCTAAGGGTGGTACAATGTGACATTGAGTTTTTATACATCACACAGTCTTACAGCTTCCTTGTAAGGTAACAAACATGTTGCTCTGAGCTTCTCAACTTAGAACGTATATGTCATACGTGCGCTACTTTCCTTGTTGTGTACATCTGTGGTACACTTGCATCAGTGGAAACATTTATGCTGAGTGAACATGTTACATGGCACACATAACTCTCTGAGCAATATATAGCTTTCCCCTGACATATGTTCCTCATGCTTTTAACTCATGCTTTTTGAAACTCCAAAAGGATAATACAGTGATCATAAAACTAATAACGAATAATAATACAGATACATAATATTTAATAATGAAATAATATTAAAAGATGAAATTTTAGTCTTCAGCATGAACACATTTTTTAATGTCTAAAACTTAAACTCCCACTCTTCAAAAAAATAAAAAAATGTAATAATAATAATCTTTCAATCCAGCATACTAACAGGACTGAAGAACAGCTTCCTTGAACAGAAATACGGCCTAGTATATTTTAAGAAGCTCTCGAGGTCAACTCAAAGACAGACTGTTTTAATGGCTCTGGAAGCCCCAGACTCAATCTGAATAGTTATGCTCAGAGTGTCTCCCCCTCGATGTAACCCCTCCCCATTAAACTCTATGATAATGTGAAGGTGTGGGTGATACAATGAGTCTGATTGGATTACCATCTATACATGACACTGTGATGCTGATGAGATCAGGGATGGGGAATTTCCGGTAACGAGCTGAATCCTGTGCCTCATTTACATGCTTTGTTTCAGAGTGTCTACACCTCTATGTAACCCCTCCCCCTTGTAAGGTATATGAACACAAAGTATTTTGCCTTTAGTCAGATTTTTGGATGAAGCAGACTACAGCAATGCAACAGCAATGAAGAACACGGCTTAAAAAGATACTTCCGAGTCTCCTGGTTTTCGCTTCTGAGTTTTCAAACACTTTAGAAGTAAAAGTTCACAATAACGCGCATTCAAACTCTAGCAGAACGGATATATTCCAAATTACGATGGTCAGTCCAGACAATAAAAGGGATGGTGGAGCCCTCTGACCACTGTCACCATTCCCCCAAAGCCAGGCGGATGGCAAGCAGTTCGCGATTACCGACATCGTAATTACGTTCTGCGGGAGAGAGTCGATGAGAAAAGTAAGCGCACGGGTGTATCTACAACTCAAAGAGCGATCCAAACTCAGCCGAAACTGGGCAGCTTTACAACAGAGCTTTAACACTCTCAGATGCAGTCGAGAGGACAAATATCATCATTTAATACTTCTGTTTATATCATCATGATCACTGAGATATACTGTGTTTCAGGAACCAGTAGAGCGGATCATGTGTTCATCAGTTCTGGTGTAGATGTCTCTCTGTCCTGTAATAAAACTCTTTCTGACTGCAAATCAACATCATGGTTCTACTATAACAGATTCAGAGATTCATGGGTTAAACTGATTACTGGAGGGATAAAGAATAAAGACACAGAGAGACATGAGAGACTGAGTCTGGAGTCTGACTGCTCTCTGAACATCAAGAACGTCACAGTAGATGATTATGGATTATACAGCTGCCAACTAAATGTGAACGGAGAACAACAAGGACCTGATGCTTATGTTTTTCTGCATGTTCTTCATGGTGAGTTTATGATTATGTGTTCAATATAAAAAGAGCAGATTCTCCCTTTAAACTCAGATGATGATTGAAGAGTCTGTGATTTGTGTCTTGTGTTCAGTTTCAGTGTCTTCATCATCATCATCATCATCATCATCATCATCATCATCTTCATCTTCATCCTCACAGACTGAGATCAGTCCAGGCCGCTCTGTGACTCTCTCCTGTCAGTTGTATTCATATTCTAGATACTCCTGTGATTATCGGGTTCGTTCTGAGGGAGTTGAGCTGTTGTGGGTGAATCAGGCTGGTGTTGATCTGAAGACAGACTCCAGATATCAGATATCATCATCATCATCATCATCTCCAGATCACTGTATCATCACTCTGACTACAACACTCCTGGATGAAGATGACAACAGAGAGTGGAGATGTCAGCTTACTGAGGGAAATCAAGTCCAGACGTCAGTCAGATACACTGTCAAGTATTCAGGTGAGGAAACAGTGTTAGAAGAGCTAGAAAGTATTGTTGGTAAA
Organism: Pimephales promelas; assembly: GCF_988280905.1. Classification (NCBI taxonomy): domain Eukaryota; kingdom Metazoa; phylum Chordata; class Actinopteri; order Cypriniformes; family Leuciscidae; genus Pimephales; species Pimephales promelas. The sequence goes on along the minus strand of NC_142771.1, from coordinate 522,536 downwards.
TATAATCAGGTCAGGAATAAGATTAGTATATTCTACTTTATGATGCTAAAAACCAATATCACCTGATAGTCTTTGTTCCTTTCTTTGCAATAAATGATGTGTTTCAGTAAACAATGTTACAAAGACCACAAACTCACATAAAAATCCAAGAGTCAAACTGCCCGACTAAAGGAAACACTGATCACCACAATGGTGACCAAACATTTTCAATAAATCATCAACATCTGTTGTTTTTAAATGGATGACAGTAATAAAGTCAGTCTGGTCAGTAATAAGTGAAGCTGGTAATTCTGTTTGTGGAGTTGTTTAATCCTCCTCTGCTGAGATCTTCAGATTTTATCTGAAACTGCATTATAATGATTTCCTAACCCTTGTATATCAATTAAAAAAAGTTACACAGGTCTATAGAGGACAAAAATGTCTGACAAAAAAAAAACAATCATTAAAATTTGAAGCTTTGGAGCACAGACTTGGCAGATTATTGCTGTAGTAAAAATAAATAAATCCAGAAAAAATTTATATAGGTTTTAAGTTTATGAAAATTGTTTTTGAACGTTATTTTATATAAAATATATATTTAATGAAACAAGTTGAACTCTAAAACGGGAAGAAAATCGAAGCCATAAATCTAAATAAGCTGTGTGGTAAATTTGAGGTAAAAAATGAGCTTTCGGTAAGATGTTGTTAGGGCGCAGTAACAGATTTTCCCCATTGGATGCCAGCAAAAATACACACACACACACTTATTTTTTTATAACACACATACCAACCACAGTCTGACATCCATACTAACACACCCACACAATTATCGTTGTATAATTTACTCAATTGGCTCTATAAGAAAACAGGAATAAAGAAAACAGGAATAAAGCGAATATTTGCTTTATAGGCCAAACTTGAAAAAATGGCACCATCGGGTAAAAAATGGTAATTTTAATTTTGAAGCCTTGCCAACAGAATGAAAGCCTCTTAACAAAGATTGCATCATTTTATAGTTAAATGGCCCACTTTTAATAGGTTTCAATGGGGACATTTTTGTCCATAAGGAGCTGAGATAAAGTATTTTTTGTACCAAGTGCAAAATAGATTTTTTTTAAATAGGAAATGGAGTTGAAATAGTAAAATTCCAATAAAAATACACACCTGTGCCAAATTTTATGCAGTTTGCGTTAACACAGGAAAAGTGATTAAAAAAATAAAACTGATAAAGACAAAAATGTCCAATAGGATGCACAAACGTTAATTCAAAAATATGATCAAGATCGCATATGTGGAGGTTTTCGGGGAATGTAGTTGTTACAAGTATAATATGTAAAGCCACTTAAATGAATCAAAATTCGTTCATTTTGAGAAACGAGATCGAATGAGAGAGACAGTAAAATGATCCAAACTTCTCATCACTAATGTTAAGAGATTTAGGCCTAGTCCACACGTACACGGGTTTAAAAAAAGAAGAAAAGAAAATCGCCCACATGAAAATGCAAAAACACGCTATAAAGCGCTGTCAAGAGCATGCCAAACCAACAGGTGGCGATATAACCCTAAAGCCCTGTTGGCCAATCAGAAGCCTGGAACAAAGGTTATTGCCGGTTCGGCCAATCACAAGCCAGAATCTACGGTTTCAATGTCTACACGACCAAATGGGACATTTCTCAAAATCTTCACCCTGGCAGGAGTTTTGAAAAAGGTTCGGTTTCATTGACCAGATGCTGCGTTTGCGTTTGGACGGACGGCATCGACAAATCTGCAGTTTTCGTGTGAACAGGGCCTTCATGTCTTCTTTATCTTCAGTTGATTTCATCTAAAGCTGTGGCTGAAGTCAGTTGTAGTTCTTCAGTGATTCTGCTTGTTAACAGCAGGTGTTCATCACTAATGCTCAAACATCACTTAATAATCCAATAATTATCTCATTAACTTCTCATAACTGTCATTAAGCCGGGTTTATAATAGTAACAGTAATAGTACCCTGGTGTTTTATATGTCTGGAGTTTTACATCATCAACGAATGACTGTTTGGTGACCGTGAGCTGCATTACACGCGGGATTGACATGGCCGCTTCAAATAAATCTCTAACGGTAATTTTGGTCACGACTCGTCTTGAAAAATGAGGAAAATTCAAGAAGTCACTGCAGGACTGAGAGTCAAATCCTCGTCTGAGGTCAAATCTGATGGCAACGGTCCTGAATCGGCTGTGGGTGAACATGTCAAACTAACGATCAAAGACTTCAGATTATAGTCAGAATCAGAGGAATCTTTAGGGATTGGCAAAATTAGTCTCAGACGGCCAGAATTACTAACTTTAACACTCTTTCGAGAGGGGCCGTGTGTACTCTGAGCAGAGGGAAATGACATCTGGGGATCAAGCGGTGTGGACTCTCATGTTGGATTACTCGCTTTAGTTTGATCAAATAAAGTTTAAGCTGCTAGGTTTGCTACGCCTCACCTCGTGTCCATGAAGCATCTCAACTAACATTCATCCTTTTCAGATCAAGCTGATTCAACAACACCAGGCACAAACTCTCCTGCAATCACAGGTTCATAATCACATCTTCTGTCTATAATTGTCCTCAGTCTGGCCTGTCCGTCTCTGACTCTGAGCTCGATCTCTTCTTCAGTCATAGGGATTTCTGTCGCTGCAGTCGCTGTTCTCCTTCTTGCTCTTCTCTGGCTGATCTGCAGAAAAACAGCTGGTGAGATTCACATTTACTCCTTTACAACAATTAAAAACAGTTCAGATGAGCAAACAAACACATCACATTCAGAAACATGTGGATTATCTGAAATCTCCTGCTCCTGTAATGTCAATCTCAACGAGATATCAAGTCAACAATCATTTAATGCTTCAACAAACTCTGATTGTGCATAAATACTCATATTTCACGAGGCACTTGTTTTCAGATAATAAAGTCGGGACTGGCGACTCTGCGGTGAGTTCAGGAATGCAGTGATTTAGATTTGATTATTGTCTTTAAAGCTCAATAAAGTGTCATTCATGCAGTTGAACTGTTTATTCTGAAGGTCAAAGATGAGGATGAACATAAAGGGACGTATGAGACGATCAACATGTCCATTCCTCCTGATCTAAGAGCCGATGTGAGTCTCTAAATCATCAAACATTACGCTTTAAAAGCTTTTGTGTTATTCTCCATGTTATAGTGAGAGAGATGTGTGTTAAACTCGACTCTCTGTACGTTTGCATTGATGTTTAGGAGCAGACAGATGATGTGACTTATTCTGAGGTCTCTTCTTTCAACACAAAGCCAGTAAAATCACTGGATGTGAGTCGACGCCAGCACACGAGTTTGACTCTCAGATAAATGATGCTCTAATAATGGTAATAATAATCGCTGTGGTTCAAACATTGATGGACAGAATCTGTTCTTTCAGGATCATGATACCGTGACTTACGCTGCCATCAGAGGAAGAGAAGATAAACCGCAGGATCAACTTTACAAGAACAAGACCTTCACAAATACACATTAATGACACAGATCATGAGCTCATCACATCAGGAGCCGACGGGAAGATTTCATCCGGTGTTTGGAGGAATGAGTGTGTGAACGAGCAGATATTTGTTGAATGTGAATCATCATCTGGTCTGTCGTCGGTCAGAGCGCAGGATCTCCTCTATATCATCACCGCTACAGTAAAGATGGAGATTATCCGCTCTGAAAACCTTCATCTTCATCATCCTCTTGCTTCAGCTTGTATATCAGCGCTTTCTTCTACAGAGAGACGTCCGTCTGAGAAGTACATCAGTGTTTTCATTATATTGGCATAAAATAGTTAAAGTAATTTTCAGTGTGTATATGTTACGAAATTAAATGTCAGTTATTGCTTTTCTCACATGTGACAATAAAGAGCAAGACAAATCATGGGTTAAAGAAAAGTGTTTGTGTCCTCCATTCCTGTAGAAACACACACAACTAAACTTGCTCTTGTTAGCTGGAAAGTTGTTTTAAAATAATAAATTCGAGAGCTTGTAGATTTGAATTTGAGAAGAAAATATTGATGTTTGTGAACTGAAATTTACCCTCATAGTTCTGATGTGAAAGTCTGAATGTTTCGATTCACACAGACCATAAACTAGTCAGACGTTCCCAACTAAGACAAACGTGCAGCGAAGGGTTTATTATGATGAGCATTGCACTGACCTCGTACCGTATGCACACCGATGATGAGGAAACGATGGAGTCTGGTCATCTACAGCTTTCAGATGAGCTTCTGGAGTCGGGGTTTCATCCCTGTTATAGGAATTAAGTCTCATTCAGTGAGAGTCGGTAGTGATGAGTGAACTTCTCCATCTGTCCATTCTACACTTACTCCCCCGAGAAAATGTGGATTTCTCAGACCTACATTTCTGCATTTTAAGGTGTTTGAAGGTCATAAAAATGGTATAACAATAGCTTTAAAAGCATGTTGCATAAAAGATTACAGATTCTTAAATATGAGAATGAGGATAAATGTTGAAATGAATGATGAATGAATGTTTCTGCTTATTGTTGACACACAATCCATATTCCGATCAGGAATGGCCTTAATGAGAAATCTTTCAAGGATTATTTTGCATAGATGTTATTTCAATCAAACACCAGTGCAATCTTTTTGTGTCCAGAGGAAAATGAGCAATTTATATATTAGCATTAAAGATTGGTTTCAGCAACTTGTTTCTTTCTAAGGTTAGCTAATCAATATTTTTGGCACTAATCTGTTAAGTTAAAGTTCAATTGTTCACTCATAAAGACAGTCAATAATGCAAGTTGGGCAAACACAGACCGGCGGAGTGATACAAACGGTGAAAAGGCTGATAATATTCAAACACATTCGAGGACCACACAAATATATATTGTAAAGGACCTCTTTGAGAGTTTAATGTGTGCTTTAAGTTGGGTTATTGGTCAAATATTTGTGTAAATCTTGTAACTTATTCAAGTATTTTGTATGTGCTTTTGTTATTTGTATGTGATTGACTGGAAATTTGGTGCACCTGTAATACTGAGATTTGTCCTTTTGGTGACACCGTAGTTTTGCACAAGGGATGATGAACATTTAAGGGTAGCTGGCGGTGTGAATGGGGAGCGGCCGTGTGTTTGAGCCTACATGTGTGTATTTTATCTGAGATCTCGTGTTTTATTCATGAACTTGAAACTTGACGCCCGTTTATGACGGAAGAGGATTATCAAAATTTGTTTGCATTCCTTTGTGAGCGCAGCGAGGTATGATTGATCATTCATAATACTCTCCATATGTATGGTTTTATTAGATGTATAATTAATGTTTGTTTTGTAATGATGTTTGTAACCGTGAAACCAAGTGTGTGAAATTTTATATGTTTTCAATACAGTTTTCACGGTGCTATGGTGATGATGAAGATGAGTTGAGCTTCATGGTTTGGCGAACTTACTAAAGGACACCTTATGCATCAGTCGAGACTCTCTCTTTTGGATCCAAGGGCTATGAGTTGAGCTTATAGTTTATGTAATTAGCAAATGACATCTGTGTTAAATAGGAATATATTGTAATAATATTAAAAGGCGTAAAGATAGAGCAAAATATCTTGGTTCAATCATTGATGATAAACTTTCCTTCCAAGACAATGTGGATTTTATGGGCTACATAAGAAAACTAGACAGCGTTTAAGTCTACTTAAGAAGTTAAGAAATCTTAACCATTGTTTATAGATCAATGATTGAAAGTGTTTTAACTTATAATGTTGTTTCATGGTATTACAGTGAAACAGAAGAATGAACTAACACGAGTAATCAATGAAGCAAATAAGATCATCGGCCAAAAACAGCACATTACAAGAGCTATTCACATTTTTTTTTTTGAAGAAAAGGGCATTATCAATATATTCAGCCCAGACTCATCCCCTCCATTCCTGCTTCGAGATCCTTCCTTCGGGGCGCAGGCTTATCCCTAATGTTTCAGAAACCTGAAAAGTGACCTTAACCCGACCATAACCCGAAAACTGGCTGCATGTAAACGTAGTCATTGTCTGTTTCTCCCTATTTGATCCCCTTGTGTTTGCTGTCCTGTGCCATGTCTATACCTTGTGAGTAGCTTGTCTTAACGAAGTTGTGATCTTGTAAAATCCTGTCTTGTTCCTGTATAGTTTAATGTCAAAGTCTAGTGTTATTAGTCTTTATTTTCCCGACCAGTGTTGTTTGCCCCCTCGTGGGTTTTGTTTTCCCAGTTTTCTGTTATCAATAAACGTTGTGTGTTTGCGTACTTTCTGCAATTGGGTTCATCTGCTATCCACATAACAGTGTGTATTAATTATTTATTTCTTATGTGGTTTGTAACGTGGTGGTTGTGCCAGTGTCAAAGATGAATTTCTGTCCAGTACATCTGAACAGACAATGAAGTTAATCAAATCAAATCCGCATTCATGTTATTATATGCCTATATATATAGATGTCAGTCGGATATGGACTTGATTTATGGTAATTGAGAATGAACGTGCACGCGCATCCCATTTACGACAGGTTGGAATTCATTAACACACACATTTCACTATGACATCTGACGTTTACGATGTATTTGTAAATCATGAGAAGAGTTTTCGGAAGGGTCTCTTTACGCGCAAATCACTCTCATATTTACTCATATTTACATATTTATGAATGAGACTCACTGTGAGGAACTGCAGCCACTCCGGCCAACGGTGACGTCACGCGCATACCCTCTATTTATAATTAATGAACATTGAATCTCAGAATTTATTCACCCTTTTCTCATGGTTTCTCAATATACAAGTATAGAGTAGAAAAGCAATAATTCTAATCATTTGCTCAGTGACAACATGCCCCGCCTGCACAACTGGGACAAAGTTCTCTTCAATATAGGATTTAAACCCGGCTAGTCTGTCTTCTGCTGTCACACCAGCATTCAAGAACTATCTCAAGATATAAGATAAAATAATATCAGACTTGTTTAAAATTAACACAAGAAACTTCCTTTTGCTATGGTTAAATAAATGTTCAGTAATATCTTAAATACATAGGCTATATATTTTTAAAATTCTATAGTGTTGATATGGCAACTAGAAAATTCGTCCGCTAAACTCCATAATGTGTCGTGTTTCAAATCAATGCCAGTTGGAACTCCTAATCAAATGATAACATTAATTACTGCCAGGTGGTGGTTAATTAATTGGATTAACGAGATGAATGCGTTCCTGATAGATTAGAGTCTGAAGAGTGGCTTGATAAGGGTTAGTCTTGGCTGATCTGTCCTCATGGCTGTGAGGGAGATTTGTGTTTGGAAGAAGCTCATTTTCACTCTTTTTCTCTTTGCTGTTGATGGACTTAAGAACCAGGTCAGTACCATTAGGCTTTGAAGTGAACAGAAGCATTCTGTTTTTATGTTGGAGTTGTTTCCTAAACTTTACAGATGGTGAAAATAAGCTTTGTGAACCATTGAAGCTTTCCTTCAACACCATTACTACTCTTGGTTTGTTTGCCATCCAGTGATCAAATGGATGATGGTCCTGTTTTGTTTTTTCTGCTTTGCTTTGTTTCTGGTTTAGATTAGGTGAGCTATTGGCTGATCTGAACCATATACTCTTTATCATCTTTACAGGACATCCACTTTAAGCCACAAAGTTGATATTCTTCACTGTTTGTTTGGAATTTCTCTTTCAGATGTAATGGTGTCTAAATCTGCAATGGTGTCCTTTTATGTTTGTAGTCGGCAGAGTCAGATTTGTGGACCTCCTGGTTCCTTATTTTGAACCTGGATAAATGCTTAATGGAAAGGTAAGCAAAATGTCATCCTTATCCCAGAAGCCTTCAAATTTTTTCCCTTTCCTAACCTTGATTATTCCTAACAGATATCCGTGACTCGTTTTGATAAGACTCCAGTTGCAAACAAAGTGACAGTGTCGATATGGCTCCAGCAGTGCAGATTCTGGTCTACAGCGTTCTTCCCAGTGAGAATGCAGCTGTGCTCTCTTACCACCCTTGACTCCAGCGTGGACCATCGGCCATTCGGCCTCCCTCTGTTGGACATTACATCTTCTTCGCCATGGACTTGCGGCCCATTCACTGCCCTACGGCTCTCCACCTCTTTCGCCTTTGACTAGCTCCGCCCTCCCTCAGGTTCCACCTCCATCTATGGTTGCTGCAGCTCAGCCTCTAACCTCAGGATCGCTGCTTCCAGTTCAGGGGTCGGCGCTGTGGCCTAGTCGCGGTCGCCTAGGTCTTTGTGTCTCACTGCCTCATCGCTTCTCTGGCTACGTGGTGTGCTCCACCTCCATCACCTCTGGTAATCCCCTTGGTAGTGTTGGGACTCTTCACTTCATGACTATTCCATTCTGCGACGCCGCCGTGGGATGCAGCCCTGACTGTGGGCTGGGTCTCCGTCTGCCCTTCCCTGCTCAAGGCCATCTCCCTGGCTGTCACCACCACCTGCACCAACCTTTTTTCATGGTTCTCAGTCGTCCGTCCGCCCGAGTCGTCCGCCCGCCCCGTCCTCCCGAGTCGTCCGCCCGCCCCGTCCTCCCGAGTCGTCCGCCCGCCCCGTCCTCCCGAGTCGTCCGCCCGCCCCGTCCTCCCGAGTCGTCCGCCCGCCCCGTCCTCCCGAGTCGTCCGCCCGCCCCGTCCTCCCGAGTCGTCCGCCCGCCCCGTCCTCCCGAGTCGTCCTCCCGAGTCGTCCGCCCGCCCCGTCCTCCCGAGTCGTCCGCCCGCCCCGTCCGTCCGCCCGAGTCATCCGTCCGTCCCTTCCCTCCCATCCCTCCAAGGCCTTGAGCAGGGAAAAGCAGACGGACACCCAGTCCACAGTCAGGACTGCATCCCATGGCGGCCATCCGTCCGTAGCTGGAGGAAAGGTTGGTGCAGGTGGTGGTGACAGCCAGGGGGATGACCTTGAGCAGGGAAGGGCAGATGGAGACCCAGCCCACAGTCAGGACTGCATCCCACGGCGGCGTCGCAGAATGGAGTAGCCATGGAGTGAAGAGTCCCAACACTACCAAGGGGATTACCAGAGGTGATGGAGGTGGAGCACACCACGTAGCCAGAGAAGCGATGAGGCAGTGAGACACAAAGACCTAGGCGACTGCGACTAGGCCGCGGTGTCACAGAATGGAGAAGCCGTGGAGTGAAGAGTCCCAACACTAGTCTCCCAAGTCTTTGAGGTGAAAAAATACGGTAAGTTGTTGTGTAATGGAAGTTCAATGACAGATCTGAGGCCTTAATCTAAAGCGCTTTGTTTCTGGTTTAGTTTTGCCCAAGTTTGACGTGACCGTAAACGCACCGCAGACCTACAGCGTTGCAGTTATGGGACTGAAAGTTGAGTCTTGTGCCAAGTGAGTGATGCTTTTATTTTCTTGTCTTGTGGTTGGTCAGTTCTTTATCTTGTTATGATAATTCCCAGATGTACATATGGCCAACCTGTACCTGGTCAAGCCTTAGTGGAAGTGTGCCGTGATCCATTTCCATACAGTCTGCTTCATAATGTGACCGGACAGTGCCTGATTTGAAGACCAAATGCAAGACACATTTCTTGTAAATGTGAATGTTACTGAGGAGGGAACAGGTGAGCTATTGGCTGATTTGAACCATATACTCTATCATATTTAGAAGATATCGACTTTAAGCCACAAAGTTGATATTCTTCACTGTTTGTTTGGACTTTCTCTCGCAGATGTAATGGTGTCTAAATCTGCAATGGTGTCCTTGACAAACAAAGCTGTATATCTCTTGGAGGGGAGCAACTGGCCCAACAAACTGCTGTTGAATCTAACCACAAACAAGAATGGACGGGCTGCGTTCTCCCTAAACACTGCTAATCTTAAGGCTGATCTGAATCTGGTGGTATGACTTGTATTTTGTAAAAATTAAAACATTCTCTCGCATGATACTGATTAAGTTTTATCTTCTCCAGGCGAGTGCTAATCCAGAGGTTTTTTTATGGTTATAAATCGCCATACTTCACTACAGATACAAGGTTTGTTCAGCTTCTCCTACCTGTTTCTCCCGACAACCCATCGTTTAGTGAACTGACTATAGTGAAGCTCAATCAGCCGCTCAAATGTGGTGCTTCGTTTCCAGTGACCGTGGAGTATTCATTTGTTGGAGAGGCTGGTAGCTACAGCACTGACAATCAATATGGTGAGTGGACATTAGTTTTGTAGTTCAGTTTGCTGGTCTGTTTGTTCCACAACTTGCACACCTATGTCTTCTGTCAGGTCTTATCCAAAGGAGTGATCATCCTCCATGGATTTCAGACGGTTATAGCAAAGGCTGGTGATGCAGTCACAAGTGACTCTGTGATGTTCCAGTTGTCTGTCAGCGTCGATATGGATCCAGCAGTGCAGATTCTGGTCCACAGCGGTCTTCCCAGTGAGAATGTAGTTGCTGCTAGTGTGCCGTTTGACACCGATATGCATTTCCAGAACCAGGTACTGTGTGATGAGGCTATTTTTCAATTTGGGAGTGTTGGTGTGTCCTACAGCGTGTTGGTCCTTGTTCCAGGTGTCTCTGCAGTTTTCTACGGCTGTTCCTGCGGAGGGAAACGTTCTGATGGTGTCTCCTCAAGCAGGATCTCTGTGTGGTAGATCAGAGCATCCGGATCATGGAGCCAGGAAGACGTCTGAGTGCTGAAAGGGTGTCTGTGTGCCTCAATCAGGTTTTTTGTTTGAGCTTTTAATCTGGATATTTCAGTGTGTGGCACTTCTGATTAGAATGCCACTTTAGTTTACCCCAGTGTCTGAAGTACAAGGGCCTGAATTTTTATCGCAACTTCAGTGTCGGTATGTCTGTTAGTTTGATTCTTACTCTAGAAATTGGTACATGACTTAAAGATAAAATGAAAAAATGTAGTCTTGTGTTGTAATGGTCTATACTAGCTTTTGTTACTGAATGTGGTCTTTTAATATGATGGTTGGAAGGATGTCAGTCCGTCCGTGCGTGCGTGAGTCTTTCCGTCCGTGCGTGCGTCCGTCCGTCCGTCCGTGCGTGCGTGCGTCCGTCCATGCGTCCGTGCGTGCGTCCTTCCGTCCGTCCGTCCGTGCGTGCGTCCTTCCGTCCGTGCGTGCGTCCTTCCGTGCGTTCGTCCGTGCGTGCGTCCGTCTGTCCGTCCATCAGACACGAAGACCTAGGCGTCGCAGAATGGAGTAGCCGTGGAGTGAAGAGTCCCAACACTAGTCTCCCAAGTCTTTGAGGTGAAAAAATACGGTAAGTTGTTGTGTGAGGGCAATTCAATGACAGATCTGAGGCCTTAATCTAAAGCACTTTGTTTCTGGTTTAGTTTTGCCCAAGTTTGACGTGACCGTAAACGCACCGCAGACCTACAGCATTGCAGTTATGGGACTGAAAGTTGAGTCTTGTGCCAAGTGAGTGATGCTTTATTTTCTTGTCTTGTGGTTGGTCAGTTCTTTATCTTGTTCTGATAATTCCCAGATGTACATATGGCCAACCTGTACCTGGTCAAGCCTTAGTGGAAGTGTGCCGTGATCCATTTCCAAACAGTCTGCTTCATAATGTGACCGGACAGTGCCTGACTCAAACCGCAAAGGTGTGTGACTCCTGCCTTACTGCTTAGGGTTTTCCTTTTGCCTGTGCTTGACTTAATTGTGTCTTTGTTCTCCTACCAGATGAATGTCACGGACTGTGCCTCTCTTACTGTTGATGCGTCAGTGTTTTTCGACACCAAATTTGAAGACCAAATGCAAGACACATTTCTTGTAAATGGGAATGTTACTGAGGAGGGAACAGGTGAGCTATTGGCTGATCTGAACTATACTCTTTATCATCTTTACAAGACATGCACTTTAAGCCACAAAGTTGATATTCTTCACTGTTTGTTTGGACTTTCTCTCGCAGATGTAACGGTGTCAAAATCTGCAACGGTGTCCTTTACAAACAAAGCTGTGGATCTCTTGGAGGGGAGCAACTGGCCCAACAAACCGCCGCGGCCAATGCCCCGTACTCGGACTTCTCCAAGGCAAATAATTTATGCAGATCAGAGAGTTCTCTCCTCAAGTCCATATACAGCAGCCACTGAGGGCAGGACAGTTCTGCCTAGAGATCAAGACGATTCTCCTCAGCCCATGAGGGCACCGTCTGTTGATTCACGAGGTGACCTTCTGCATTCTCATTCTGTCAGTCACAAAGAGATTATCTCACTGACAATCTAGGAGACCTGAGACTACCAGGCTCGGCAACTCGGCTAACTTCAAGTCATCCTTTCTCTTCTTATGAACCAACACAATCCCAACACAAGCTAGCCCATCAAGAAGATGCTACATATCCTCAACCTGGTATTAGGCACATAGATAGACCACGTGGTTACTACAACACAGACCACTGAGGCCATAACTATATGTCCACTGACCAAAGAGATCGCAACCACTATCCCGCAGCTGTTCAGTTTATGCCTCAGGACTATAGTCAAGAGACAGCAGCTACGTATGGGACTTATAAAGATCATAGTCTGAACTGCAAACCCCTGCGCTATTTCCCTTCCACTGAACCATATGGTTATCAGCAACCTTATCATGGGATTCCAGCTACAAGTCCAGTCTATCAAGATGAGAGACTTTCTCCAAGGGTTACATTAGCTCACCATGCACATGAGAGACACTCAGACAGCTATGGTCAATCAGCTCCTAATCCTACAGACAAATCAAGCTTCTTGACCCCACGACAGTACGCAGATTATGCTCAGCCTGAGACATATCAGCCATACCACCCAGTGCGCCCTCCTTCTCTTCCATATCCTCATGTAGAGCCCACCTACAGAGGTCCTATTCCCACCATTTCTGATTTTTGCAGTGAAGATACCAGAGAGTTTGCATGACTCAAAATTGCACTGGAGAATTTGCTACCTACCGAGGCTACAGAACGTTTCAAGTACCAAATACTCGTTGATCATTTAAAACAGGAGAATGCCTTGCTCATTGCAGACTCGTACGTCAACAGCAGGTACCCATACACCAACACCATGAGGTCTCTAACTGCACTTTATGGTCAGCCACATCAACTTGCACTACAAAGAATTGCAGAATTGATGGATGGCCCAAAAATCAGGAGTGGTGACACTAAATCTTTGAGAATGTTTGCCCTCAATGTGCGTGCATGAGTTGGAATGCTGGACCAACTTGGAGCTAAAGGATGGACAGCTCAAATGTGGGTCACATGTTTCACGTCTCCTTGCCAAGTTGCCTCATGATCTTAAAGCAAACTTCAGAAGGTTTGTTAACCCCATTCAGAACCCAGTTCCGACACTGATAGAACTCAGCGATTGGCTTGAATATGAGCTCAGAATACAAGAGGATGAGTCACAGTACGTTAGTAATGTAAGCAGAGCCTACTCTCAGCCACCGAGAGAACAGCAAAGGAATTGCAAGCCGGTTCAACGATTTGCTACTGTCTTGGATGGTGGCGAACAGAGTAAACCAGCAAGTGTTACAGCAGTCAAGAAGGAGAAACTGACAAAGTACTGCCCCTTCTGCAACACTGTGCAGCATTACTTCAATCAGTGCGCTAATTTCAAACTGCTGAATCAAGATCAAGTGGAGTCTTGGCTGATGTCAAATCAGAAGTGCTTTAGGTGTGGCCGTGACCACCAGATCTCACAATGCAATCTTAAAGCCAAATGTGAAAAGAGATATTTAGAAATACTGCATGACTTCAATGCCAAAGGTAAACATGAAACACAAGCTTCAGCAGAAAACGGTTGTCTTGTGAACTCAGAAGTAGAGACTTTGTATATGGACAGACCAACTGCAGGCAGCAAAGCTCTTTTGAAGGTCAGGCAAGTGATCTTGAGAAATGGAGAGAAGGAACTTGACGCATACGCTATATTGGATGACGGATCAGAGAGGACAATGTTACTGTATGAAGCAGCACAGCAACTTGATCTTCAAGGACTTCCTGAAGATATAGCCCTCCGGACTGTGAGACAAGACATACGGGTTGTTCATGTGGCGGCTGTTTCATTCTCAGTAGCTTCTGCATTTCAGCCAAACAAATCCGTCACCATTGAAAGAGCTTTTACAGCCAAAGAACTGAGCCTCGCAAAACACACTTACCCTGTTAAGTTGCTGCAGAAGAAATACAGATATCTACAAGGTCTGCCCATTCCCTCAATGCAGCAGGCTCAACCACTCTTACTTATTGGCTCAGATTATCCACATTTAATCACAGCTAAAGAGCCAGTTCGTCTCTGACCTCCTGGCGGTCCTGCCGCTGTGAAAGCCAGACTCGGGTGGACTCTGCAGGGCCCCTCAAAATTCCTTGCCAGTCAGCTCTCAACACAACAGTGTCTATTAACCTCCACTTTGTCAGCAGAAGCCGAACTCTTCAACAATGTGCAGAAATTGTGGCAAATGGAAACACTTCGGTATGGGAGTGAGAAACTGATCACAAGATTAAGGCAAGACACAGAAGCGGTGCAAATCCTTGAGGAGAAAACAGTCAGGGTTGCAGTCGGAGATATTCAAAGGTATGCAACACCTCTCCTCTGGAAAAGAAATCTTCCACCTTTGCAATCAGCTAAAGAAGCAGTAACAGCCCATTTAAGAAGCACAGAAAAACGCCTTTTGCAGAACACAGATCTTGCTTCAGTGTATGTAAAATAAGTGCAGAAACTTGAAAAGGCAGGCTATATCAAAGCTAACACCAGAGGATGGAATCAAGGTCCATAGTTCTTAACTCAGTCAGTTAGTAGTTGGCCAAACAGCCTCATGATGTTGTAAGCGATGACATCCAAGAACACCGCAGTTATACTTTCCCTGGAGCGCTATCCTCCAGTCAAACTGATATCCCAGATATCTCTCAATACAATTCACTTCAAGATCTGATTAAGGCTACTGCTATTTCATACTATTTTGCTATAGTATGATCACGAAGCCAAATTAGTCAGAGTAGGTGGACGCCTCCGCAGATGTAAGCACTTGGACTCAGACACTCTACACCCTATTGTCTTAGATCCTGCTCACCCTCTTGTAAAGCTTCTGATTCAACATCACGACAACCTCCTGTTACATCCAGGACCTGAGTGTGTGTTCGCAGAACTGAGACGAAAATATTGGATCGTGAGAGGCAGTAAAAAGACTCCAGCGCAGCTGCTTTGAATGTAAGAAATGGCGAGAGAATCTCGAAATTCCTATGATGGCGGATCTCCCTCAGTCCAACCTTCGGTTGTTTCGTCCAGCTTTTTAAACTCCAGACCATTGGGATATGTTTCCTCAGACATAGCAGATATAGACCCAGTGACCCCTAATTCCCTCCTCATAGGACGTCCATCTTCTGGATTACCACAAGTTGTTTATCCGGAATCGGAAATGCTCAGTCGTAGGAGATGGTGCCATAGCCAGATTCTAATTGAAATTTTCTGGAAATGTTTTATACGGCATTCCCTCCCCGACTTGCAACGACGACAAAAATGGCAAAGAGAATCAGACAACCTTCAAATTGGTGAAGTTGTGGTGATTGTGGACTAGCAAGCACCCAGAGCCTTATGGCAAACAGGTACTGTAGCCAAAGTCATTCCCGGACAAGATGGACGAGTCCGCACAGCGGTAGTGAATGTCAAAGACAAAAGTTACACGAGGCCTGTGGCTCGTCTGATTAAACTGCCTGCCCTACCTGATGACACCAGCAAAGACTAATAAGCCTTTTCTCTAATTACAAATTTGTTAAAGAAATTCGGGGGCGGCTGTGCAAAAGGCTAAGCTTCAATGACGCTGGTGCCCTCTGCTGGACATTTAATTTGTTGCACTTTAGTATATACTTATTTCGGAATCAATTTTCGGACAAACATGTGGCACACCTGAACCCAGCAGTAGGGGAGGGATGCAGGTTTTGTGGAGAGGAAGAAAATCTAGAAGATTTGTTTTTAAAATGTTAAAGACTGGAAGGTCTTTCTGAAGTTTGTAATAGATTGTTTCAAGTTTTTGGTGAAGATTTCTCAGAGGAAGTTTTTATAGGGTGTGTGAAATATAATTTTTCAAAAAGAAGGAAGATGTGTCTGTTAAATTATTTAACAGGAACTGCGAAATTGGCAATATGGAAAACCAGGAAAAATCAAGGATTGCAGCATAATAGTATTAATGTTGACGTGATGTTTTTGAAATTAGTGGCTGGTAGACTAAAGATAGAATTTGCATTCTATAGTCTTGTAAATAATGAGAAGGGTTTCAGTGATATGTGGTGTGTTAATGATGCTTTGTGTGTTTATGATGGAAATCTGGTTTTGGAATTTTAATGTGTTTTTAATTATTTTTTTCCATATATACAAATAATGTTAATTGTTGAATATTAAGTGTTTTAAATAAAGTTTTGTAAACTTCTCTCTCTCTCTCTCTCTCCTCTGTTGCGCAATCTAAACTCAAGTGTGTTGTGTAACCATAGTAACTTTGATCTGCTTGAATATATTAATCATCTTTAATACATTATTCTGAAGGCTAGATTAAAATACTAAATTATTCAAACGTAATAATAATTATCAATCTTTTTTCATTTATTTATTTATTTTTGGATCCGGGGCTATAAAAAACACATCCGGGGCTGAAGCCCTGAATGCCCATGTCTAACGACGCTCCTGGTCTGTATCATGAGCAGTGAAGGGAGGAAAGTGCTTGAAGAATGGAAGACTCAGTTTGCGGTCAACGAGCGAGATGGACAGCCTTTCTGCTTGCTCTGGAATAAAATACTGTCAAATAATGTCAACAAGCATTTCGATACCACACATGAAACTCTTGACACAAAATACCCATCTGGATCTCTAGAAAGAGCTTTAAAGATAACTAGTCTTGAAAAAATGGCCTTGTTGAACAGAATACATGCGAGCTAGCTTAAAAGTGTCTCAGGCCGCGACATTAGCAATGTTAAAAATGTCCTGGCTCCTTGCTAAACACGACAAACCATTCAGTGACGGAGAGCTGGTCAAGAACTCACAATGTCTGTTTGATGACCTGAGCAACAAGAGCGAGATCATTCACAGGATAAAACGTTTACAGCTCAGCAATGACACAGTTACTCGTCGAATCTCTGAAATGTCTGAGAATTTGACAGAACAGCTAAAAACTAAGCTAGCTACAGCTTCAGCACTCAGTTTGGCTGCGGATGAATCGACGGACACCGGAGATGTTGCTCAGTTTTGCATTTGGGGGAGATGTGTGTATTCTGAGACTTTTGAGGTTACAGAAGATTTATTGGCATTGAAGTCGCTACAAGAACGAACAAGACGAGGACATTAATGAAGCACTTAGTGAAGCACATGCAAAGACATGAACGTGCCCGAACCCTCAGTTGTCTCCATCACTACCGACGGTGCGTCCTCAATGACGGGAAAACACAAGGGTCTCGTTGCTGAAATGCGGAAAATCTCCATTTTACTGTATTTGTGCATCAACAAGCACTATGGAGCAAGTTAGTGGATGGAGACTTCGTGGAGGTTATGAACACTGTGGTCAAGCTGGTCAACTTCATTCGAGCGCGGCCTCTAATGCACCGCCGTTTTATGACGTTGTTGGGCGAACGCACAGTGACTTGATGCTGGAATGACGCGCATCAAGTCACGTTTCCGTGCGCGTCTTACAGACTGCAACTTACAGTCGCAACTTCATTGTGCTCGTACTCCTTTTGAGCCAAATTTCCCCAAATTGGTCTGCTCCCGACAACATCAGGTGTCCCATTAATGGTAAGTAGAATTATACTCTCTAATAATAATAATAATAATACATGTAAGTGTAATCATTTAGATACCTTAATGCTCAATATCTGGTTAGTTTGCATTGGTGACACTAAATGTAAATGATATGCGGCCCATGAAACTTGAACTTAGACATAGTGTGACACGCTGAAAAAAACGATTGACAACCACACTCTGGGCTATAAGAAAACGCTGAACATTTCGACAGCATGTTTCACAGTCTCTAGACACTTCCTCAAATGGGCTTCACAGCTTTATCAGTGTTTTAATCTGTTCTGAGAAGAGCTATTCTCTGAATGTGTTCAGATGCATCCTGCAAAACCTCCATCATCTGGAAATCACACTGAATCAGTCAGGACACCCCTATGATAAAGTCCCATAGAGGCAGGCAGATGCCATTTTATGAGTGTTAGCTGGGTGTAGCTAACAATAAGCAGAACATTATAATCATGTGTAGAAACTCTTCCTGAACACATTTAATATCTGCTTTACAGACACTCGTGAAGTGTGTGCAAATACTCTCTGTTTCACCAAACTGAGCTGATGTTAATCTTCAAAATACCTTGAAAACTGTTTTAGAATTTGTTTTCTACAAGTTAGTCGTGGAAATTGGAAACCTTTTTAGAAACAAACCAATTGTACCACTAATGTAATATTTTTTTTTTCAAGATTTTAGCGTCATGCGATAAACTGCTAAAAGAAAGAAGTGAGAGTAACAGTAATTCTCTTGTGTGCAAAAGTAGCCAATAAACTGTTCAGATCAGATGTGTGTTGAGACAGTGCTGTTAACAGCATATGCACTTCTCGCAACACACACACACACAGAGAGAGAGAGAGAGCAACACTTCACTGTCATGGACTGATAGTGTCACTATAGCAACGGATGTCAAAAGTTCATCAGATAAGATGAAGTCAATAACCACAGGAGGAGCTGATGATGATTAAAGGAGGAGCTGTAACTATATATAATGAAGAGGAAGAGCTGTCACTATATCTAATGAAGAGGAAGACGGACAGAAGCAGAAATGTCTGATCAGTGTGATCTGTGTCTGCTGGGACTGATCATTCTCTCTAACAACAACAACTGCCATGTGAAATCTTAAACAATTTTCAGCACAGAGGTATAATGTGCATGAACACATTTTTTAATGTCTAAAACTTAAACTCCCACTCTTCAAAATAAAAAAAAGAAATAATAATGATCTTTCAATCCAGCATACTAACAGGACTGAACAACAACTTCCTTGAACAGAAATACGGCCTAGTATATTTTAAGAAGCTCTCGAGTCCAACTCACAGACAGACTGTTTTAATGGCTCTGGAAGCCCCAGACTCAATCTGAATAGTTATGCTCAGAGTGTCTCCCCCTCGATGTAACCCCTCCCCATTAAACTCTATGATAATGTGAAGGTGTGGGTGATACAATGAGGCTGATTGGATTACCATCTATACATGACACTGTTATGCTGATGAGATCAGGGATGGGGAATTTTTGGTAACGAGCTGAATCCTGTGCCTCATTTACATACTTTGTTTCAGAGTGTCTACACCTCTATGTAACCCCTCCCCCTTGTAAGGTATATGAACACAAAGTATTTTGCCTTTAGAACATTACATACGTAACCGAGACGTTTTTACTGCAAATGTCGAAATTGATCCAGTCAATTTGTTGATTAAAACCATTAAAATTAAATACAATTTATAAAATATTTATTTTCGGGGTCTTTGCACTGCACTAGCCTGAATAAAATAGACAAGTTATTGTCTACACTGGTTTTTCCAGCCTTTATCAAGCTCTGTTGGTTGAACATGATTTGCCCAATATAAAGTTGTAACTGTTTTTGCAGTTGTTTGTCTATTAATGTTTCTACTGTCTAAGGTTAATTATTATTGAATTAATTTTTTTTTTCTATGAAAAACTATAGACCTTATGTAGGCCCGCCCCTTTTCAGCGCTGCGCTCGTTGTCTTTTGTCTTCCGGTCTTTATTTTCACAGTGATCTTGCCTATTTATGAATGAACGGCTCGTTTTAAAATCTTCCTGGTCTACTGACATTTGTTAAGACATCTGCTTTAAACATTACAATCCCCATGATAACTTTCGTTAACTTTACATTAAGTAAATCCACTTCAAAAGCGAATTACTCCTGGACAGTAATGCCATAGAGATATAAAGAGCGACCGCAAGAACGGAAGTTCAAAGACAATATTCTAAAGATGGCGGCACCCTTGTTTTTAGGCCCACTCACATTTTCACTGCCCACCCAAAATAAAATTTCTGCCTACGATCGCTTCAAAGAGCGATTGAAACTCAGCCGAAACTGGGCAGCTTTACAACAGAGCTTTAACACTCTCAGATGCAGTCAAGAGGACAAATATCATCATTTAATACTTCTGTTTATATCATCATCATCACTGAGATATACTGTGTTTCAGGAACCAGTGGAGATGATCATGTGTTCATCAGTTCTGGTGTAGATGTCTCTCTGTCCTGTAATAAACATCTTTCTGACTGCAAATCAACATCATGGATTTACAAGAACAGCTTCAGAGATTCAGGGAGAGTTGAACTGATTACTGGAGGGATAAAGAATAAAGACACAGAGAGACATGAGAGACTGAGTCTGGAGTCTGACTGCTCTCTGAACATCAAGAACGCCACAGAAGAAGAAGATCATGGAGTATACACCTGCAGACAATATGTGAACGGAAAACAACAAGGAACTGATGCTTATGTTTATCTGCATGTTCTTCATGGTGAGTTTATGATTATGTGTTCAATATAAAAAGAGCAGATTCTCCCTTTAAACTCAGATGATGATTGAAGAGTCTGTGATTTGTGTCTTGTGTTCAGTTTCAGTGTCTTCATCATCATCATCATCTTCATCCTCACAGACTGAGATCAGTCCAGGCCGCTCTGTGACTCTCTCCTGTCAGTTGTATTTATATTCTAGATACTCCTGTGATTATTGGGTCAGTTCTGGGGGATTTAAGCTGTTGTGGGTGAATCAGGCTGGTGTTGATCTGAAGACAGACTCCAGATATCAGATATCATCATCATCATCATCATCATCTCCACGTCGCTGTATCATCACTCTGACTACAACACTCCTGGATGAAGATAACAACAGAGAGTGGAGATGTCAGCTTACTCAGAGAAATCAAGTCCAGACGTCAGTCAGATACACTGTCAAGTATTCAGGTGAGGAAACAGTGTTAGAAGAGCCTCATGATGTCAGGAACACTGAGGTCTATCAGTATCACTGAACCAGAACAAACTGAGGGAACAAAAGCTGCTTTGACTCTCACAGAAGAGGAACTCAAAGCGTTGCTTCAAACTAATGAACTGCAGTGAAGTCACAGTCCAACTGTTCACTCTTTATGTAATGTGATGATCACAGTTAAAATATGATGCTCATATTGTACAGTATGAATCATCTGAACTAACATTGATCTTCACAGCTCAAGCTGATTCAACGACAGCAGTGAATCCAGTCCACATCACACACTCTCAGGATCCCTCAACTATAAACACACACGTTTCTAAAGGTACATCATCACTGTCTTTCTCACATCAGTGCTTTTCAGTGCGTAATGCTGGAGTTATCTTCAGTGTTCACTCATCTAAATATGACTGTCATATTCTACAGGACCATTGGCACATTGAGTTGTTTCAAGAGTGTTTTGTCTTTGTCTATAATTGTCCTCAGTCTGGCCTGTCCGTCTCTGACTCTGAGCTCGATCTCTTCTTCAGTCATAGGGATTTCTGTCGCTGCAGTCGCTGTTCTCCTTCTTGCTCTTCTCTGGCTGATCTGCAGAAAAACAGCTGGTGAGATTCACATTTACTCCTTTACAACAATTAAAAACAGTTCAGATGAGCAAACAAACACATCACATTCAGAAACATGTGGATTATCTGAAATCTCCTGCTCCTGTAATGTCAATCTCAACGAGATATCAAGTCAACAATCATTTAATGCTTCAACAAACTCTGATTGTGCATAAATACTCATATTTCACGAGGCACTTGTTTTCAGATAATAAAGTCGGGACTGGCGACTCTGCGGTGAGTTCAGGAATGCAGTGATTTAGATTTGATTATTGTCTTTAAAGCTCAATAAAGTGTCATTCATTCAGTTTAACTGTTTATTCTGAAGGTCAAAGATGAGGATGAACATAAAGGGACGTATGAGACGATCAACATGTCCATTCCTTCTGATCTAAGAGCCGATGTGAGTCTCTAAATCATCAAACATTACGCTTTAAAAGCTTTTGTGTTATTCTCCATGTTATAGTGAGAGAGATGTGTGTTAAACTCGACTCTCTGTACGTTTGCATTGATGTTTAGGAGCAGACAGATGATGTGACTTATTCTGAGGTCTCTTCTTTCAACACAAAGCCAGTAAAATCACTGGATGTGAGTCGACGCCAGCACACGAGTTTGACTCTCAGATAAATGATGCTCTAATAATGGTAATAATAATCGCTGTGGTTCAAACATTGATGGACAGAATCTGTTCTTTCAGGATCATGATACCGTGACTTACGCTGCCATCAGAGGAAGAGAAGATAAACCGCAGGATCAACTTTACAAGAACAAGACCTTCACAAATACACATTAATGACACAGATCATGCCCACTGAGCAAAATGATGTCCAAAAGACGTCTTTTCAACGTCTTTGTCACAAAAGTCGGACGTTGAAAAGATGTCCACTGAGGGGCCGGAATGAAAGTTTTTATAACGTCTTTTTTTGACGTGTTCTGGACGTCTGAAAAAGGTGTTAATGGATGCTTCGTACAAGGTTAAAAACTAGTTCAAATGTGGCCATTTTCAACATTATTTATGGTATCATTTAGACAATTTATACTGTTTCTTGACCAAATAAACACTCTCAGGATGCATTAAATTAAAACTCAAGTTTATTTCAATGTAATTTCCTTACATTGTTTAGATGGTGATATTTATTCTATTTTGAGTCACCATTGTGGTGATCAGTGTTTGCTGTAGTTGGGCGCTTGGTCCCAATAATTAGTATTCTAGCTTTTCTTTGGCTGTTGTAACTGTGTGTTTGAATAACACCAATGTTGTGACAGAGAAAGCCAAGAAAATTGACTCTCATCAGCTCCTTGTTGTTGTTGTTGTTGTTAATGATGGTGATGATGATGATGAAATCAACATAAAGTGGGCATTTAACGTTGTGTTTAGACTTTTGTGTTTGTATCTGGAGTTTATAACCACCAATGTTGTGGAACTGCATTAGTAGCATGGAAGTTGGACAAAAAGCAAATTTACACAATGTTTTGAGAAAATCTACCATAGAGTCACACACAGACATGAAGATTTTGCATATGATTCACAAAAATGGTGACAATAAATAAAAAAATGCTTCATGCTGCAATGCATGATGGGTAGCTTTCATAGTACAAAACATCCTCGATTCCCAGGCTTTTTTGTTTTGGTTGTCGCCGTCGTTGAGAATCATATGCAAAATCTTGATATCTTGTGTGTGACTATCTGATTCACTTTCTTAAAACATATTATACACAGTGGTCATTATAAAGTTACTGGTCCAAATAATGCAGTTCTAAAAGGTGAATAATTATTTCAGATATAAAAACAGAAGTTTAGATGTTGTTTAATGCTTGCATTGCGTTGATTTTGTCATCATCAACAAGCAGCTGAAGACAGATGATCTTTTATTTTCTTGGCTTTCTCTGCACAATCAATGGTGTTATGCAAACAGTTACAACAGCCAAAGAAAAGCTAAAGTAAGAAGAATTGGGACCAAGAGCCCAACTAAAGCAAACACTGATCACCACAATGGTGACTTAAAATGAAACAAATATCACCATCTAAACCACATCTAAACAATGTAATGAGTTTTAATTTAATGCATCCCGAGAGTGTTTATTTGGTCCAGAAACAGTAAAAATTGTCTAAATGAGGCCATAAGTTATGTTGAAAACATGTCCACAATGGCCACATTTGAACTAGTTTTTAATCTTGTCCGAAGGATCCATTAACGTCTATACCGGACGTCCAGAACACGTCACAAAAAGACGTCATAAAAACGTTCATTCCGGCCCCTCAGTGGACGTCTTTTCAACGTCCGACTTTTGTGACAAAGACGTTTAAAAGACGTCTTTTGGACATCACTTTGCTCAGTGGGTGAGCTCATCACATCAGGAGCCGACGGGAAGTTTTCATCCGGTGTTTGGAGGAATGAGTGTGTGAACGAGCAGATATTTGTTGAATGTGAATCATCATCTGGTCTGTCGTCGGTCAGAGCGCAGGATCTCCTCTATATCATCACCGCTACAGTAAAGATGGAGATTATCCGCTCTGAAAACCTTCATCTTCATCATCCTCTTGCTTCAGCTTGTATATCAGCGCTTTCTTCTACAGAGAGACGTCCGTCTGAGAAGTACATCAGTGCTTTCATTATACTGCCATAAAATAGTTAAAGTAATTTGCAGTGTGTATATGTTACGAAATTAAATGTCAGTTATTGCTTTTCTCACATGTGACAATAAAGAGCAAGACAAATCATGGGTTAAAGAAAAGTGTTTGTGTCCTCCATTCCTGTAGAAACACACACAACTAAACTTGCTCTTGTTAGCTGGAAAGTTGTTTTAAAATAATAAATTCGAGAGCTTGTAGATTTGAATTTGAGCAGAAAATATTGATGTTTGTGAACTGAAATTTACCCTCATAGTTCTGATGTGAAAGTCTGAATGTTTCGATTCACACAGACCATAAACTAGTCAGACGTTCCCAACTAAGACAAACGTGCAGCGAAGGGTTTATTATGATGAGCATTGCACTGACCTCGTACCGTATGCACACCGATGATGAGGAAACGATGGAGTCTGGTCATCTACAGCTTTCAGATGAGCTTCTGGAGTCGGGGTTTCATCCCTGTTATAGGAATTAAGTCTCATTCAGTGAGAGTCGGTAGTGATGAGTGAACTTCTCCATCTGTCCATTCTACACTTACTCCCCCGAGAAAATGTGGATTTCTCAGACCTACATTTCTGCATTTTAAGGTGTTTGAAGGTCATAAAAATGGTATAACAATAGCTTTAAAAGCATGTAGCATAAAAGATTACAGATTCTTAAATATGAGCATGAGGATAAATGTTGAAATGAATGATGAATGAATGTTTCTGCTTATTGTTGACACACAATCCATATTCCGAACAGGAATGGCCTTAATGAGAAATCTTTCAAGGATTATTTTGCATAGATGTTATTTCAATCAAACACCAGTGCAATCTTTTTGTGTCCAGAGGAAAATGAGCAATTTATATATTAGCATTAAAGATTGGTTTCAGCAACTTGTTTCTTTCTAAGGTTAGCTAATCAATATTTTTGGCACTAATCTGTTAAGTTAAAGTTCAATTGTGCACTCATAAAGACAGTCAATAATGCAAGTTGGGCAAACACAGACCGGCGGAGTGATACAAACGGTGAAAAGGCTGATAATATTCAAACACATTCGAGGACCACACAAATATATATTGTAAAGGACCTCTTTGAGAGTTTAATGTGTGCTTTGAGTTGGGTTATTGGTCAAATATTTGTGTAAATCTTGTAACTTATTCAAGTATTTTGCATGTGCTTTTGTTATTTGTATGTGATTGACTGGAAATTTGGTGCACCTGTAATACTGAGATTTGTCCTTTTGGTGACACCGTAGTTTTGCACAAGGGATGATGAACATTTAAGGGTATCTGGCGGTGTGAATGGGGAGCGGCCGTGTGTTTGAGCCTACATGTGTGTATTTTATCTGAGATCTCGTGTTTTATTCATGAACTTGAAACTTGACGCCCGTTTATGACGGAAGGGGATTATCAAAATTTGTTTGCATTCCTTTGTGAGCGCAGCGAGGTATGATTGATCATTCATAATACTTTTATTAGATGTATAATTAATGTTTGTTTTGTAATGATGTTTGTAACCGTGAAACCAAGTGTGTGAAATTTTATATGTTTTCAATACAGTTTTCACGGTGCTGGTGATGATGAAGATGAGTTGAGCTTCATGGTTTGGTGAACTTACTAAAGGACACCTTATGCATCAGTCGAGACTCTCTCTTTTGGATCCAAGGGCTATGAATTGAGCTTATAGTTTATGTAATTAGCAAATGACATCTGTGTTAAATAGGAATATATTGTAATAATGTTAAAAGGCGTAAAGATAGAGCAAAATATCTTGGTTCAATCATTGATGATAAACTTTCCTTCCAAGACAATGTGGATTTTATGGGCTACATAAGAAAACTAGACAGCGTTTAAGTCTACTTAAGAAGTTAAGAAATCTTAACCATTGTTTATAGATCAATGATTGAAAGTGTTTTAACTTATAATATTGTTTCATGGTATTACAGTGAATGAACTAACACGAGTAATCAATGAAGCAGATAAGATCATCTGCCAAAAACAGCACATTACAAGAGCTATTCACATTTTTTGGGAGAAAAGGGCATTATCAATATATTCAGACCAGACTCATCCCCTCCATTCCTGCTTCGAGATCCTTCCTTTGGGGCGCAGGCTTATCCCTAATGTTTCAGAAACCCGAAAAGTGACCTTAACCCGACCATAACCCGAAAACTGGCTGCATGTAAACGTAGTCATTGTCTGTTTCTCCCTATTTGATCCCCTTGTGTTTGCTGTCCTGTGCCATGTCTATACCTTGTGAGTAGCTTGTCTTAACGAAGTTGTGATCTTGTAAAATCCTGTCTTGTTCCTGTATAGTTTAATGTCAAAGTCTTAGTCTAGTGTTATTAGTCTTTATTTTCCCGACCAGTGTTGTTTGCCCCCTCGTGGGTTTTGTTTTCCCAGTTTTCTGTTATCAATAAACGTTGTGTGTTTGCATACTTTCTGCAATTGGGTTCATCTGCTATCCACATAACATTGTGTATTAATTATTTATTTCTTATGTGGTTTGTAACGTGGTGGTTGTGCCAGTGTCAAAGATGAATTTCTGTCCAGTACATCTGAACAGACAATGAAGTTGATCAAATCAAATTCGCATATTTACTCATATTTACATATTTATGAATGAGACTCACTGTGAGGAACTGCAGGCACTCCGGCCAACGGTGACGTCACGTCCCTCTATTTATAATTTCTGAACATTGAATCTCAGAATTTATTCACCCATTTCTCATGGTTTCTCAATAGAGTTCATACAAGTATAGAGTAGAAAAGCAATAATTCTAATCATTTGCTCAGTGACGGCATGCCCCGCCTGCACAACTGGGACAAAGTTCTCTTAAATATAGGATTTAAACCCGGCTAGTCTGTCTTCTGCTGTCACACCAGCATTCAAGAACTATCTCAAGATATAAGATAAAATAATATCAGACTTGTTCAAAATTAACACAAGAAACTTACTTTTGCTATGGTTAAATAAATGTTCAGTAATATCTTAAATACATAGGCTATATATTTTTTAAATTCTATAGTGTTGATATGGCAACTAGAAAATTTGTCCGCTAAACTCCATAATGTGTCGCGTTTCAAATCAATGCCAGTTGGAACTCCTAATCAAATGATAACATTAATTACTGCCAGGTGGTGGTTAATTAATTGAATTAACGAGATGAATGCGTTCCTGATCTATTAGAGTCTGAAGAGTGGCTTGATAAGGGTTAGTCTTGGCTGATCTGTCCTCATGGCTGTGAGGGAGATTTGTGTTTGGAAGAAGCTCATTTTCACTCTTTTTCTCTTTGCTGTTGATGGACTTAAAGAACCAGGTCAGTACCATTAGGCTTTGAAGTGAACAGAAGCATTCTGTTTTTATGTTGGAGTTGTTTCCTAAACTTTACAGATGGTGAAAATAAGCTTTGTGAACCATTGAAGCTTTCCTTCAACACCATTACTACTCTTGGTTTGTTTACCATCCAGTGATCAAATGGATGACGGTCCTGTGTTTTTATTTTATTTTTTTCTGCTTTTGCTTTGTTTCTGGTTTAGATTAGGTGAGCTATTGGCTGATCTGAACCATATACTCTTTATCATCTTTACAGGACATCCACTTTAAGCCACAAAGTTGATTTTTCACTGTTTGTTTGGAATTTCTCTCGCAGATGTAATGGTGTCTAAATCTGCAATGGTGTCCTTTTATGTTTGTAGTCGGCAGAGTCAGATTTGTGGACCTCCTGGTTCCTTATTTTGAACCTGGATCAATGCTTAATGGAAAGGTAAGCAAAATGTCATCCCTTATCCCAGAAGCCTTCAAATTGTTTCCCTTTCCTAACCTTGATTATTCCTAACAGACATCCGTGACTCATTTTGATAAGACTCCAATTGCAAACAAAGTGACGGTGTCGATATGGCTCCAGCACTGCAGATTCTGGTCTACAGCGTTCTTCCCAGTGAGAATGCAGCTGTGCTCTCTTACCACCCTTGACTCCAGCGTGGACCATCGGCCATTCGGCCTCCCTCTGTTGGACATTACATCTTCTTCGCCATGGACTTGCGGCCCATTCGCTGCCCTACGGCTCTCCACCTCTTTCGCTTTTGAATAGCTCCGCCCTCCCTCAGCTTCCACCTCCATCTATGGTTGCTGCAGCTCATCCTCTAACCTCAGGATCGCTGCTTCCACTTCAGGGGTCGGCGCTGTGGTCTAGTCGCGGTCGCCTAGGTCTTTGTGTCTCACTGCCTCATCGCTTCTCTGGCTACGTGGTGTGCTCCACCTCCATCACCTCTGGTAATCCCCTTGGTAGTGTTGGGACTCTTCACTCCATGGCTACTCCATTCTGCGACGCCGCCGTGGGATGCAGTCCTGACTGTGGGCTGGGTCTCCGTCTGCCCTTCCCTGCTCAAGGCCATCTCCCTGGCTGTCACCACCATCTGCACCAACCTTTTTTCATGGTTCTCTTTGGCTTTTTATTGTCCTCCAGCTAACCCGCATTCCTTCCGGATGGACTCCTCCGCCCAAGTCGTCCGTCCGTCCGTCCCGTCCGCCCAAGTCGTCCGTCCGTCCGTCCCGTCCGCCCAAGTCGTCCGTCCGTCCGTCCCGTCCGCCCAAGTCGTCCGTCCGTCCGTCCCGTCCGCCCAAGTCGTCCGTCCGTCCGTCCCGTCCGCCCAAGTCGTCCGTCCGTCCGTCCCGTCCGCCCAAGTTGTCCGTCCGCCCAAGTCGTCCGTCCGTCCCGTCCGCCCAAGTCGTCCGTCCGTCCCGTCCGCCCAAGTCGTCCGTCCGTCCCGTCCGCCCAAGTCGTCCGTCCGTCCCGTCCGCCCAAGTCGTCCGTCCGTCCCGTCCGCCCAAGTCGTCCGTCCGTCCCGTCCGCCCAAGTCGTCCGTCCGTCCCGTCCGCCCAAGTCGTCCGTCCGTCCCGTCCGCCCAAGTCGTCCGTCCGTCCCGTCCGCCCGCCCAAGTCGTCCGTCCGTCCCGTCCGCCCGCCCAAGTCGTCCGTCCGTCCCGTCCGCCCGCCCAAGTCGTCCGTCCGTCCCGTCCGCCCGCCCAAGTCGTCCGTCCGTCCCGTCCGCCCGCCCAAGTCGTCCGTCCGTCCCGTCCGCCCGCCCAAGTCGTCCGTCCGTCCCGTCCGCCCAAGTCGTCCGTCCGTCCCGTCCGCCCGCCCAAGTCGTCCGTCCGTCCCGTCCGCCCGCCCAAGTCGTCCGTCCGTCCCGTCCGCCCGCCCAAGTCGTCCGTCCGTCCCGTCCGCCCGCCCAAGTCGTCCGTCCGTCCCGTCCGCCCGCCCAAGTCGTCCGTCCGTCCCGTCCGCCCGCCCAAGTCGTCCGTCCGTCCCGTCCGCCCAAGTCGTCCGTCCGTCCCGTCCGCCCAAGTCGTCCGTCCGTCCCGTCCGCCCAAGTCGTCCGTCCCGTCCGCCCAAGTCGTCCGTCCGTCCGTCCCGTCCGCCCAAGTCGTCCGTCCGTCCGTCCCGTCCGCCCAAGTCGTCCGCCCAAGTCGTCCGTCCGTCCCGTCCGCCCAACTCGTCCGTCCGTCCGTCCCGTCCGCCCAAGTCGTCCGTCCGTCCCGTCCACCCAAGTCTTCCGTCCATCCGTCCCGTCCGCCCAAGTCTTCCGTCCATCCGTCCCGTCCGCCCAAGTCGCCCGTTCCGTCCGCCCAAGTCGTCCGTTTGTCCCGTCCGCCCAAGTCGTCCGTCCGTCCAAGGCCTTGAAAGAGCAGGAAAGAGCAGACGGACACCCTGTCCACAGTCAGGACTGCATCCCACGGCGGCCATCTGTCCGTAGCTGGAGGAAAGGTTTGTGCTGGTGGTGGTGACAGCCAGGGGGATGACCTTGAGCAAGGAAGGGCAGACGGAGACCCAGCCCACAGTCAGGACTGCATCCCACGGCGGCGTCGCAGAATGGAGTAGCCATGAAGTGAAGAGTCCCAACACTACCAAGGGGATTACCAGAGGTGATGGAGGTGGAGCACACCACGTAGCCAGAGAAGCGATGAGGCAGTGAGACACAAAGACCTAGGCGACTGCGACTAGGCCGCGGTGTCGCAGAATGGAGTAGCCATGGAGTGAAGAGTGCTAAAACTAGTCTCCCAAGTCTTTGAGGTGAAAAAATATGGTAAGTTGTTGTGTGAGGGGAATTCAATGACAGATCTGAGGCCTTAATCTAAAGCGCTTTGTTTCTGGTTTAGTTTTGCCCAAGTTTGACGTGACCGTAAACGCACCGCAGACCTACAGCGTTGCAGTTATGGGACTGAAAGTTGAGTCTTGTGCCAAGTGAGTGATGCTTTTATTTTCTTGTCTTGTGGTTGGTCAGTTCTTTATCTTGTTATGATGTTTCCCAGATGTACATATGGCCAACCTGTACCTGGTCAAGCCTTAGTGGAAGTGTGCGGTGATCCATTTCCAAACAGTCTGCTTCATAATGTGACCGGACAGTGCCTGACTCAAACTGCAAAGGTGTGTGACTCCTGTCTTACTGCTGAGGATTTTCCTTTTGCCTGTGCTTGACTTAATTGTGTCTTTGTTCTCCTACCAGATGAATGCCACAGGCTATGCCTCTCTTACTGTTGATGCGTCAGTGTTTTTCAACACCAAATTTGAAGACCAAATGCAAGACACATTTCTTGTAAATGGGAATGTTACTGAGGAGGGAACAGGTGAGCTATTGGCTGATTTGAACCTTATACTCTTTATCATCTTTACAGGACATCCACTTTAAGCCACAAAGTTGATATTCTTCACTGTTTGTTTGGACTTTCTCTCGCAGATGTAATGGTTTCAAAATCTGCAATGGTGTCCTTTACAAACAAAGCTGTGGATCTCTTGGAGGGGAGCAACTGGCCCAACAAACTGCTGTTGAATCTAACCACAAACAAGAATAGACGGGCTGCGTTCTCCCTAAACACTGCTAATCTTAAGGCTGATCTGAATCTGGTGGTACGACTTGTATTTTGTAAAAATTAAGACATTCTCTCGCATGATACTGATTAAGTTTGATCTTCCCCAGGCGAGTGTTAATCCAGAGGTTTTTTATGGTTATAAATCGCCGTACTTCACTACAGATACAAGGTTTGTTCAGCTTCTCCTACCTGTTTCTCCTGACAACCCATCGTTTAGTGAACTGACTATAATGAAGCTCAATCAGCCGCTCAAATGTGGTGCTTCGTTTCCAGTGACCGTGGAGTATTCATTTGTTGGAGAGGCTGGTAGCTACAGCGCTGACAATCTATATGGTGAGTGGACATTAGTTTTGTAGTTAAGTTTGCTGGTCTGTTTGTTCCACAACTTGCACACCTCTGTCTTCTGTCAGGTCTTATCCAAAGGAGTGATCATCCTCCATGGATTTCAGACGGTTAAAGCAAAGGCTGGTGATGCAGTCACAAGTGGCTCTCTGACGTTCCAGTTGTCTGTCAGCGTTGATATGGCTCCAGCAGTGCAGATTCTGGTCCACAGTGGTCTTCCCAGTGAGAATGCAGTTGCTGCTAGTGTGCCGTTTGACACCGATATGCATTTCCAGAACCAGGTACTGTATGATGTGGCGATTTTTCAATTTGGGAATGTTGGTGTGTGTCCTACAGCGTGTTGGTCCTTGTTCCAGGTGTCTCTGCAGTTTTCTACAGCTGTTCCTGCGGAGGGAAACGTTCTGATGGTTGCTGCTCAAGCAGGATCTCTGTGTGGTAGATCAGAGCATCCGGATCATGGAGCCAGGAAGACGTCTGAGTGCTGAAAGGGTGTCTGTGTGCCTCAATCAGGTTTTTTGTTTGGGCTTTTAATCTGGATATTTCAGTGTGTGGCACTTCTGATTAGAATGCCACTTTAGTTTACCCCAGTGTCTGAAGTACAAGGGCCTGAATTTTTATCCCAACTTCAGTGTTTGTATGTCTGTTACTTTGATTCTTACTCTAGAAATTGGTACATGACTTAAAGATAAAATGAAAAAATGTAGTCTTGTGTTGTAATGGTCTATACTAGCTTTTGTTACTGAATGTGGTCTTTTAATATAATGGTTGGAAGGATGTCCGTCCGTCCGTCCGTCCGTGCGTGCGTGCGTCCTTCCGTCCGTGCGTGCGTCCGTCCGTCCGTCCGTCCGTCCGTGCGTGCGTGCGTCCGTCCGTCCGTCTGTGCATGCGTCCGTGCGTGCGTGCGTGCGTCCGTCCGTCCGTCCGTGCGTGCGTCCTTCCGTCCGTCCGTGCGTGCGTGCGTGCGTCCGTCCGTCCGTCCGTCTGTGCGTGCGTCCTTCCGTGCGTGCGTCCGTCCGTCCGTGCATGCGGCCGTCCATCCGTCCGTCCATCAGACACGAAGACCTAGGTGTCGCAGAATGGAGTAGCCGTGGAGTGAAGAGTCCCAACACTAGTATCCCAAGTCTTTGAGGTGAAAAAATACGGTAAGTTGTTGTGTAAGGGAAGTTCAATGACAGATCTGAGGCCTTAATCTAAAGCGCTTTGTTTCTGGTTTAGTTTTGCCCAAGTTTGACGTGACCGTAAACGCACCGCAGACCTACAGCGTTGCAGTTATGGGACTGAAAGTTGAGTCTTGTGCCAAGTGAGTGATGCTTTATTTTCTTGTCTTGTGGTTGGTCAGTTCTTTATCTTGTTATGATGTTTCCCAGATGTACATATGGCCAACCTGTACCTGGTCAAGCCTTAGTGGAAGTGTGCCGTGATCCATTTCCAAACAGTCTGCTTCATAATTTGACGGGACAGTGCCTGACTCAAACCGCAAAGGTGTGTGACTCCTGTCTTACTGCTGGGGGTTTTCCTTTTGCCTGTGCTTGACTTAATTGTGTCTTTGTTCTCCTACCAGATGAATGTCACAGACTGTGCCTCTCTTACTGTTGATGCGTCAGTGTTTTTCAACATCAAATTTGAAGACCAAATGCAAGACACATTTCTTGTAAATGGGAATGTTACTGAGGAGGGAACAGGTGAGCTATTGGCTGATCTGAACTATACTCTTTATCATCTTTACAAGACATGCACTTTAAGCCAAAAAGTTGATATTCTTCACTGTTTGTTTGGACTTTCTCTCGCAGATGTAATGGTGTCAAAATCTGCAATGGTGTCCTTTACAAACAAAGCTGTGGATCTCTTGGAGGGGAGCAACTGGCCCAACAAACCGCCAAAGGCCAATGCCCCGTACTCGGACTTCTCCAAGGCGAATTATTTATGCAGATCAGAGAGTTCTCTCCTCAAGTCCATATACAGCAGCCACTGAGGGCAGGACAGTTCTGCCTAGAGATCAAGACGTTTCTCCTCAGCCCATGAGGGCACCGTCTGTTGATTCACGAGGTGACCTTCTGCATTCTCATTCTGTCAGTCATAAAGAGATTATCTCACTGACAATCTAGGAGACCTGAGACTACCAGGCTCGGCAACTCTGCTAACTTCAAGTCATCCTTTCTCTTCTTATGAACCAACACAAGCTAGCCCATCAAGAAGATGCTATATATCCTCAACCTGGTATTAGGCACATAGATAGACCACGTGGTTACTACAACACAGACCACTGAGGCCATAACTATATGTCCACTGACCAAAGAGATCGCAACCAATATCCCGCAGCTGTTCAGTTTATGCCTCAGGACTATAGTCAAGAGACAGCAGCTACGTATGGGACTTATAAAGATCATAGGCTGAACTGCAAACCCGTGCGCTATTTCCCTTCCACTGAACCATATGGTTATCAGCAACCTTATCATGGGATTCCAGCTACAAGTCCAGTCTATCAAGATGAGAGACTTTCTCCAAGGGATACATTAGCTCACCATGCACATGAGAGACACTCATACAGCTATGGTCAATCAGCTCCTAATCCTACAGACAAATCAAGCTTCTTGACCCCACGACAGTACGCAGATTACGCTCAGCCTGAGACAAATCAGCCATACCACCCAGTGCGCCCTCCTTCTCTTCCATATCCTCATGTAGAGCCCACCTACAGAGGTCCTATTCCCACCATTTCTGATTTTTGCAGTGAAGATACCAGAGAGTTTGCATGACTCAAAATTGCACTGGAGAATTTGCTACCTGCCGAGGCTACAGAACGTTTCAAGTACCAAATACTCGTTGATCATCTGAAACAGGAGAATGCCTTGCTCATTGCAGACTCGTACGTCAACAGCAGGTACCCATACACCAACACCATGAGGTCTCTAACTGCACTTTATGGTCAACCACATCAACTCGCACTACAAAGAATTGCAGAATTGATGGATGGCCCAAAAATCAGGAGTGGTGACACTAAATCTTTGAGAATGTTTGCCCTCAATGTGCGTGCATGAGTTGGAATGCTGGACCAACTCGGAGCTAAAGGATGGACGGCTCAAATGTGGGTCGCATGTTTCAAGTCTCCTTGCCAAATTGCCTCATGATCTTAAAGCAAACTTCAGACGGTTTGTTAACCCCATTCAGAACCCAGTTCCGACACTGACAGAACTCAGCGATTGGCTTGAATATGAGCAGTCAAGAAGGAGAAACTGACAAAGTACTGCTCCTTCTGCAACACTGTGCAGCATTACTTCAATCAGTGCCCTAATTTCAAACTGCTGAATCAAGATCAAGTGGAGTCTTGGCTGAAGTCAAATCAGAAGTGCTTTAGGTGTGGCCGTGACCACCAGATCTCACAATGCAATCTTAAAGCCAAATGTGAAAAGAGATATTTAGAAATACTGCATGACTTCAATGCCAAAGGTAAACATGAAACACAAGCTTCAGCAGAAAACGGTTGTCTTGTGAACTCAGAAGTAGAGACTTTGTATATGGACAGACCAACTGCAGGCAGCAAAGTTCTTTTGAAGGTCAGCCGAGTGATCTTGAGAAATGGAAAGAAGGAACTTGACACATACGCTATATTGGATGACGGATCAGAGAGGACAATGTTACTGTATGAAGCAGCACAGCAACTTGATCTTCAAGGACTTCCTGAAGATGTAGCCCTCCGGACTGTGAGACAAGACATACGGGTTGTTCATGGGGTGGCTGTTTCATTCTCAGTAGCTTCTGCATTTCAGCCAAACAAATCCGTCACCATTGAAAGAGCTTTTACAGCCAAAGAACTGAGCCTCGCAAAACACACTTACCCTGTTAAGTTGCTGCAGAAGAAATACAGATATCTGCAAGGTCTGCCCATTCCCTCAATGCAGCAGGCTCAACCACTCTTACTTATTGGCTCAGATTATCCACATTTAATCACAGCTACAGAGCCAGTTCGTCTCTGACCTCCTGGCGGTCCTGCCGCTGTGAAAGCCAGACTCGGGTGGACTCTGCAGGGCCCCTCAATTCCTTGCCAGTCAGCTCTCACCACAACAGTGTCTGTCTATTAACCTCCACTTTGTCAGCAGAAGCCAAACTGTTCAACTTCGGTATGGGAGTGAGAAACTGATCACAAGATTAAGGCAAGACACAGAAGCGGTGCAAATCCTTGAGGAGAAAACAATCAGGGTGGCAGTCGGAGATATTCAAAGGTATGCAACACCTCTCCTCTGGAAAAGAAATCTTCCACCTTTGCAATCAGCTAAAGAAGCAGTAACAGTCCATTTAAGAAGCACAGAAAAACGCCTTTTGCAGAACACAGATCTTGCTTCAGTGTATGTAAAATAAGTGCAGAAACTTGAAAAGGCAGGCTGTATCTCGAAGCTAACACCAGAGGAGACGGATAAAAGCCGATGGAATCAAGGTCCATTGTTCTTAACTCAGTCAGTTAGTAGTTGGCCCAAACAGCCTCATGATGTTGTAAGCGATGACATCCAAGAACACCGCAGTTATACTTTCTCTGGAGCGCTATCCTCCAGTCAAACTGATATCCCAGATATCTCTCAATACAATTCACTTCAAGATCTGATTAAGGCTTCTGCTATTTCCCTTCATGGGGCGGCAGACGAAAGTGAACTCTCTGCTGTCGACTATACACAAGCTGAACAGGAACTTCTGAGACGTGCTCAAGTTGAAAGCTTCCCTGAAGAAATAGCCCAACTCCAGTTAGGTAAACCTGTATCTCACTCTAGTCCGCTTCTAACTCTAGCCCCAGAGTATGATCACGAAGCCAAATTAGTCAGAGTAGGTGGACGCCTCCGCAGATGTAAGCACTTGGACTCAGACACTCGACACCCTATTGTCTTAGATCCTGCTCACCCTCTAGTAAAGCTTCTGATTCAACATCACGACAACCTCCTGTTACATCCAGGACCTGAGTGTGTGTTCGCAGAACTGAGACGAAAATATTGGATCGTGAGAGGCAGTAAAAAGACACCAGCGCAGCTGCTTTGAATGTAAGAAATGGCGAGGGAATCCTGAAATTCCTATGATGGCGGATCTCCCTCAGTCCAACCTTCGGTTGTTTCGTCCAGCTTTTTAAACTCCAGACCATTGGGATATGTTTCCTCAGTCATAGCAGATATAGACCCAGTGACACCTAATTCCCTCCTCATAGGACGTCTATCTTCTGGATTACCACAAGTTGTTTATCCGGATCGGAAATGCTCAGTCGTAGGAGATGGCGCCATAGCCAGATTCTAATTGAAATTTTCTCGAAATGTTTCATACGGCAGTACCTCCCCGACTGGCAACGACGACAAAAATGGCAAAGAGAATCAGACAACCTTCAAATTGGTGAAGTTGTGGTGATTGTGGACTAGCAAGCACCCAGAGCCTTATGGCAAACAGGTACTGTAGCCAAAGTCATTCCCGGACAAGATGGACGAGTCCGCACAGCGGTAGTGAATGTCAAAGACAAAAGTTACACGAGGCCTGTGGCTCGTCTGATTAAACTGCCTGCCCTACCTGATGACACCAGCAAAGACTAATAAGCCTTTTCTCTAATTACAAATTTGTTAAAGAAATTCGGGGGCGGGTGTGCAAAAGGCTAAGCTTCAATGACGCTGGTGCCCTCTGCTGGACATTTAATTTGTTGCACTTTAGTATATACTTATTTCGGAATCAATTTTCGGACAAACATGTGGCACACCTGAACCCAGCAGTAGGGGTGGGATGCAGGTTTTGTGGAGAGGAAGAAAATCTAGAACATTTGTTTTTAAAATGTTAAAGACTGGAAGGTCTTTCTGAAGTTCTTAATAGATTGTTCAAGTTTTGGTGAAGATTTCTCAGAGGAAGTTTTTATAGGGGGTGTGAAATATAATTTGTCAAAAAGAAGGAAGATGTGTCTGTTAAATTATTTAACAGGAACTGCGAAATTGACAATATGGAAAACCAGGAAAAATCAAGGATTGCAGCATAAAAGTATTAATGTTGACGTGATGTTTTTGAAATTAGTGGCTGGTAGACTAAAGATAGAATTTGCATACTATAGTCTTGTAAATAATGAGAAGGGTTTCAGTGATATGTGGTGTGTTAATGATGCTTTGTGTTGGTTACGATGGAAATTTGGTTTTGGAATTTTAATGTGTTTTTTTTTTTTCCATATATACAAATAATGTTATTTGTTGAATATTAAGTGTTTTAAATAAAGTTTTGTAAACCTCTCTCTCTCTCTCCTCTGGTGCGCAATCTAAACTCAAGTGTGTTTTGTAACGGTCACGGGTGACAAAATCGCTCAGTAAACGGAACATTCTTGAGAGTCCTGAGTTTCCTAGGGGAACGTATTGGGTGCAACACTCCACTACGGTTCCGGGTGTGATGGAAACATGCCCGTACTGATTAGCGCTAATGCATTGCAGATGTGAGAGAGAGAGGAGCGGCGCTCACACAGGCTCCCTGTTTCATAAGCCACGATATAAAAGGGGCATTCAGAGAGTGTTTGGAGCGCGTTCGGTGGGTGTACAGAGTGTCAGGAGTCCAAAGGGTTGACAAGATCAGACATTAAAGTGGGTTGACTCTGGGCAGTGCTGGATACAGGCTTCCTTGGAAAAATCGTTGGGGTGTGGAGATCACCCATTTGAGGCTGCTGGGTCAGAGTGATCGTTTGTGGGAAGACCGCTGGACCGAGCTAGGACTGGATCTGTGATGTGGAAGGAGAGAGGAAAGATAAGTGAATTGTTTTCATCTTATGAACATTTGAACCGTTTGAAGAGGATACAGTGAATGTGGATCTGACTGTTGGAGTAGCTATGTGTTTCAGAGTGTGATGAGGAGGAATTAAAAGTGAAACCCCTGTAAACGAGCGCAACGGACGGAGTGGGGCCTCTGTCCAACCCTATCGTGTGAGTGAATTGCAGTGCTTTTGCCTTATTGATACACATTGATTTATTGCTGTGGAATTGAAGTGAACACAAGTGTGCTGTGTCTTTGTTGAGAAGTGGCCCTTATCCATGCTTACATGTTCGTGGAAGGTTATTATATCTGCCCCCATCAGAAGCCCAGAGTGATACAGTGAACTGAAGAGAGAGTACTGTGTACTGTGAATATCCCCACCTGTTCTACGTGCTGTTTGAGCCCAGAAGCACACAGCATCGCTGGTAAAGTAACCTTATGACTCACTGTCTCCCTATTGTGAACTGAAGAGAGAGTACTGTGTACTGTGAATATCCTCACCTGCCATACTTACTGTCTGAGTCTGGAAGTCTGCAGCACCGCTGGGGGAAGAGTAAGCTTTTAATCCACTGCTTCATTACTG
Source organism: Pimephales promelas (assembly GCF_988280905.1). Taxonomy (NCBI): domain Eukaryota; kingdom Metazoa; phylum Chordata; class Actinopteri; order Cypriniformes; family Leuciscidae; genus Pimephales; species Pimephales promelas. Next base: position 483,891 of record NC_142771.1, on the reverse strand, counting down.
TGCACCAACGAGAGAACCCTGTACTGTGAAGAATCCTTACCTGTCATACTTACTCTTGGGTCTGGAAGTCTGCAGCACCGCTGGGGAGAAGTAAGCTTCAACCCCCCTGGTCCATCATCGTACATCGACGAGAGTATCTTGAACTGTGAGAAACCCTTGGTGTAATAAAGATTGTTACTCCTTTGAAACTTATCTCTGTCTCCGGGTCCTCTGTTGTGTGCCTGTGGTGTCGGCTCCTCACGGTGGTGACTCAGTTAGAGGGGGGTGGTTGGTCACCCGAGCGTTCCTCCCCTCGACCTGTGACATCACCATAGTAACTTTGATCTGTTTGAATATTTTTATCGTCTTTAATACATGATTCTAAAGGATGAATTAAAATACCCGGTATTTTTTTTTTTAAATAAATAATAAATTATTAAAGGTGCATTGCGCAACATTTCATGTTAAAAATAGCCGTTTTCTAACCCATACATGCTTAAACACTTGCCTGATGGGCTGAATGAGCCCTTCTCTGATCACTGAGATCGCCTCTATAATCCTGTACAGTAAAATAAATTAGAGGGATTCGGGCTCGAATCTGAGACTGGCAGTGGCGTCATGCGCGTTCGCGCTCTCCTGGCTATGTGCCTATGTCTTGCAGGGGGAGTGTATTCGCCACCATTCTCCGTATCAGAGAAGACGACTCGAGCGACACAACTTTAGTCAACTTTCCACAAAAGTTGAAGATGGATTCAAAGTGGCTGTTTAGCCTACATCTGGTCACTTCATGTGTTTTCTGTGATCGGATAGCTATTCGATCGTGAAAAGACCAGGTTGCCCTCCGAAATGCATTCGAGACGGATTTGAATCCGATCGCTCAAATCACTTGAGGACGTGGTCTGGGCCGTATTCCAGACAAAACTGGACAAGTGTAAATGCATCTGGTTGTTGAAAGCAGGCTATAGGTTATGTTATTTTAGTCATATATGACGACGCACATCACCTCAGATGAGCAGCTGAGCGTCTATTCATAAAGCCAGCGCGCCTCAATCTATCGCAAATCAAAGTGAAAATAAGTCGCAGACTCTTAACACTACCATCTTCATTAAAAGTAAAGAAATGAAATGATCTTACCAGGGCTGTTGCCGCTCTCTCTTATTGCTGTCTTTGCTGATTTTGAAATTAGCCGATGATTAATAAAATGCAGATCACATCTGTTGCTTTCGGTGACGTGCACTTCATGAATTCTGTAGCCTATATAGCGCGGGAATTGAAGATCAGATTATATCCGTTTTGCAAAAACACATTTATGTTTGCATGTGTAATGGAGTCGTTTTGATAAATCAGATAGATATCCGATCTGAGAAAACGCATTGTGGCCAGGCGTAAACAGCCCCAAAGAGACCGGCTTGTAGTTCATTCCAAACCCCAACGCAAACTCCACATGAGACAAAGAAAATATAACTTCAGTCTGTCCAGTGCCAGTCGTCGGAATAAGACGAGAGTCAACATCGGGAAGGCTTTCAACAAACTGAGAGATCTCCGGTCGGCTCTAGGGCTCAAACGGGTCCTATACAAAGTAATAACTTATATTGTTCATGAACGTGTTTCCATAATTATAGGATACAGTAAGCAATTAAAACAGTTCAATATAGAGATAGATGGAAACTTGTTTTCTACTACCCCTGTTTTCCCCTCACACACACACACATAAGTGTGTACTCGAATGCCTTTCCTTTCATATATTTTAAATGACCTGCAGATTTATATCTGTATTACCTCATTATGACTGTAACAAAATATGTGTGCCGGCTGATGCTCCTTTGGTTATGAACAGCTCGTGCAAACGTACAATAAGTACGTGTATGTGTGTGTGAGCGCGCACGCAGTTTCGCTTGTCGCCAGAGGGGCGTAGTTCTGCAAAAACTCAGATACTTGCATTTAGCTCCTTTAAAATTTAATAATAATTATTAATCTTTTTTCTTTTCTTTTTTTGGATCCGGGGCTATAAAAAACATATCCGGGGCTGAAGCCCTGAATGCCCATGTCTAACGACGCTCCTGGTCTGTATCATGAGCAGTGAAGGGAGGAAAGTGCTTGAAGAATGGAAGACTCAGTTTGCGGTCAACGAGCGAGATGGACAGCCTTTCTGCTTGCTCTGGAATAAAATACTGTCAAATAATGTCAACAAGCATTTCGATACCACACATGAAACTCTTGACACAAAATAATCTGGATCTCAGGAAAGAGCTTTAAAGATAACTAGTCTTGAAATGCCATTGTTGAACAGAATACATGCGAGCTAGCTTAAAAGTGTCTCAGGCCGCGACATTAGCAACGTTAAAAATGTCCCGGCTCCTCGCTAAACACAACAAACCATTCAGTGACGGAGAGCTGGTCAAGAACTCACAATGTCTGTTTGATGACCTGAGCAACAAGAGCGAGATCATTCACAGGATAAAACGTTTACAGCTCAGCAATGACACAGTTACTCGTCGAATCTCTGAAATGTCTGAGAATTTGACAGAACAGCTAAAAACTAAGCTAGCCACAGCTTCAGCACTCAGTTTGGCTGCGGATGAATCGACGGACATCGGAGATGTTGCTCAGTTTTGCATTTGGGGGAGATGTGTGTATTCTGAGACTTTTGAGGTTACAGAAGATTTATTGGCATTGAAGTCGCTACAAGAACGAACAAGACGAGGACATTAATGAAGCACTTAGTGAAGCATGCAAAGACCTGAACGTACCCGAACCCTCAGTTGTCTCCATCACTACCGACGGTGCGCCCTCAATGACGGGAAAACTCAAGGGTCTCGTTGCTGAAATGAGGAAAATCTCCCCTGACTTGTTGGCATTTCACTGTATTGTGCATCAACAAGCACTATGGAGCAAGTTAGTGGATGGAGACTTCGTGGAGGTTATGAACACTGTGGTCAAGCTGGTCAACTTCATTCGAGCGCGGCCTCTCACGCACCGCCGTTTTATGACGTTGTTGGGCGAACTGGACATAAGCTTACGGAGACCTCATCCTGCACAGTGAAGTGAGATGGCTAAGTCGTGGAAAAGTCTTGCATCGCTTTCTGGCTGTACTCCCCGAGATTGTCAACTTTCTTAATGAAAGATTTCCAGTCTTGAGAGACAACGAGTGGAAAACAAACGTTGCTTTTCTTTCAGACGTCACAGCTCACCTAAACAAGCTGAACTTACAACTTCAAGGTGACGAAAAGCATGTTGATGACCTGTTGGGCTGTGTTGAGAGTTTCAAAATGAAGCTAGGGCTGGACACGGCACAACTCAAAGATGATGATTTAACTCACTTTCCACTTCTGAATGACGCGTGTGAGGGTGTACCGGACATACAACAGAAAGAACGGTTTGTTAAAACTGTCAGTCAAATGCAGGAAAAATTCACCTCGTTTTGTGATTTTGAGTGATAAAATCTGCAGGACATTTCATCAGAGAGACATTGACTTTCCCTGTGGAAAAAATCAAGGACTTGACTGCAACATCGGCTTGTCCCGCCGCGCACTGGAAGATGAACTGATGGATGTTCAGGCAAGAGGACACAGCCATACCGCGCAACAGTCATCCTCAGTTACAGAAATGTGGCGAAACATCTCTGGACTAAACCTCAGATTATTAAGTTCAAAAGTGCTTTCCATATTTGGGTCGACGTACATTTGCGAACGCACATTTTCTGCAATGACGCGCATCAAGTCACGTTTCCGTGCGCGTCTTACAGACTGCAACTTACAGTCGCAACTTCATTTGTGCTGTTACTCCTTTTGAGCCAAATTTCACCAAATTGGTCTGCTCCCGACAACATCAGGTGTCCCATTAATGGTAAGTAGAATTATACTCTCTAATAATAATAATAATAATAAATGTAAGTGTAATCATTTAGATACCTTAATGCTCAATATCTGGTTAGTTTGCATTGGTGACACTAAATGTAAATGATATGCGGCCCGTGAAACTTGAACTTAGACATAGTGTGACACGCTGAAAAAAACGGTTGACAACCACACTCTGGGCTATAAGAAAACACTGAACATTTCGACAGCATGTTTCACAGTCTCTAGACACTTCCTCAAATGGGCTTCACAGCTTTATCAGTGTTTTAATCTGTTCTGAGAAGAGCTATTCTCTGAATGTGTTCAGATGCATCCTGCAAAACCTCCATCATCTGGAAATCACACTGAATCAGTCAGGACACCCCTATGATAAAGTCCCATAGAGGCAGGCAGATGCCATTTTATGAGTGTTAGCTGGGTGTAGCTAACAATAAGCAGAACATTATAATCCATGTGTACAAACTCTTCCTGAAGACATTTAATATCTGCTTTACAGACACTCGTGAAGTGTGTGCAAATACTTTCTGTTTCACCAAACTGAGCTGATGTTAATCTTCAAAACTGTTTTAGTATTAATTTTATACAAGTTAGTCATGGATATTGGAAACCTTTTTAGAAACAAACCAATTGTATCACTAATGTATTTTTTTTTCTAAGCCTAATGCGATAAACCATAGATATCTATATAAAGGCTAGATGTCTTAAGGTGGAGTTTCTATTGCCATCACCGGCGGCCATCTTGTCACAGGTAAGCTGATGTAAGATGAGTGGTCAACACGAACACAAATACTCTTATCTCATTGAAATCTTGACGGATTTACAAACGGTTTGGTTTCTTTACAAACGAGAGAGCAACACTTTTGTTTCTTACACACAGAGAGAGCAACACTTCACTGTCATGGACTGAAATAGTGTCACTATAGCAACGGACGTAAACAGGTCATCAGATGAGAGGAAGTCAATAACCACAGGAGGAGCTGATGATGATTAAAGGAGGAGCTGTAACTATATATAATGAAGAGGAAGAGCTGTCACTATATCTAATGAAGAGGAAGACGGACAGAAGCAGAAATGTCTGATCAGTGTGATCTGTGTCTGCTGGGACTGATCATTCTCTCTTCACTTCTCACAGGTAAAGAAATCTGTATTTTCTCTAAACACATTTAGTGGAATTAGTCTGGAAAGAGTTCATTTGAACATGCTCAGTTTATTCTTGCACACATTCACGTTGTGATCTCAGAGTTGTGTATTGATACACACACGTTATACAAAAAGATACACTTCAGAATCGATCATCCGTTTATTCGTCAACACCAAACGTTACACCACCTCGTTCGTGCTCTAACAACAACAACCGCACTTCCGGGAACTTCATAATATGAGTCACATTTTATTCCCGGTAAACAGTCATGTGAAATCTTAAACAATATTCAACACAGAGGTATAATGTGCATGAACACATTTTTTAATGTCTTAAACTTAAACTCCCACTCTTCAAAATAAAAAAAGAAATAATAATAATCTTTCAATTCAGCATACTAACAGGACTGAAGAACAACTTCCTTGAACAGAAATACGGCCTAGTATATTTTAAGAAGCTCTCGAGTACAACTCAAAGACAGACTGTTTTAATGGCTCTGGAAGCCCCAGACTCAATCTGAATAGTTATGCTCAGAGTGTCTCCCCCTCGATGTAACCCCTCCCCATTAAGCTCTATGATAATGTGAAGGTGTGGGTGATACAATGAGGTTGATTGGATTACCATCTATACATGACACTGTTATGCTGATGAGATCAGAGATGGGGAATTTCCGGTAACGAGCTGAATCCTGTGCCTCATTTACATGCTTTGTTTCAGAGTGTCTACACCTCTATGTAACCCCTCCCCCTTGTAAGGTATATGAACACAAAGTATTTTGCCTTTAGTCAGTCGCTCTATGGGATTTTAGCAGATATTAAATGTCTTCAGGAAGAGTTTCTACACATGGATTATAATGTTCTGCTTATTGTTAGCTACACCAGAGCCCGTCTAACGGAGAGCCTTGGCACTTCCTATTAGCCCCGTTGTGGATCATCTTGGTTGCAGTTCCATTATAATTCCACTGGAGGTGATCATGAGCGAGAGCAGAATGATTGGGAGTCTATGGGGCTAAACGGCTAAATGTCTCTTTCACCTGCTTGTCGTTAAATTAACATCGATTTTATTGTTGATTGCGCAAGTTTAATATAGATTATAGGCCAAAAGTCGAATGAATGAGTACTTTTGTCCTTTTCATTTCTTACATATTTCATCACAGTTTTGAACAGATTTTTAGAACAGATAAGTGAACTTAAAAATGCAATTTTCAGCTGAGTGTATTTTCTTAGCCCTCCCTTTTGAATGCAACTTTCAAATTACTTGACAAAAAAATTACATCCTGAGAAAAGTGGATTTCTGGGGGTGAAACCCCATTGACTCCCATTCATTCTGCACTCGACCGCGAGCGCCCCCGCATGGACAGAGACGTGTTACTGCAGCCAATTCAGAACCCGGAAGTAACCAGCCAGTGCCAATTCTCTTCAATTAGACATTCTCTGGCTACACCCAGCTAACACCCATAAAATGGCATCTGCCTGCCTCTATGGGACTTTATCATAGGGGTGTCCTGACTGATTCAGTGTGATTTCCAGATGATGGAGGTTTTGCAGGATGCATCTGAACACATTCAGAGAATAGCTCTTCTCAGAACAGATTAAAACACTGATAAAGCTGTGAAGCCCATTTGAGGAAGTGTCTAGAGACTGTGAAACATGCTGTCGAAATGTTCAGTGTTTTCTTATAGCCCAGAGTGTGGTTGTCAACCGTTTTTTTCAGCGTGTCACACTATGTCTAAGTTCAAGTTTCACGGGCCGCATATCATTTACATTTAGTGTCACCAATGCAAACTAACCAGATATTGAGCATTAAGGTATCTAAATGATTACACTTACATTTATTATTATTATTATTATTAGAGAGTATAATTCTACTTACCATTAATGGGACACCTGATGTTGTCGGGAGCAGACCAATTTGGTGAAATTTGGCTCAAAAGGAGTAACAGCAAAATGAAGTTGCGACTGTAAGCTGCAGTCTGTAAGACGCGCACGGAAACGTGACTTGATGTGCATCATTCCATTAGAGGCCGCGCTCGAATGAAGTTGACCAGCTTGACCACAGTGTTCATAACCTCCACGAAGTCTCCATCCACTAACTTGCTCCATAGTGCTTGTTGATGCACAGACTCGGCTAAGATTTTTGGACGAAGCAGACTACAGCAATGCAACAGCAATAAAGAACACGGCTTAAAAAGATACTTCCGAGTCTCCTGGTTTTCGCTTCTGAGTTTTCAAACACTTTAGAAGTAAAAGTTCACAATAACGCGCATTCAAACTCTTAGCAGAACGGATATATTCCAAATTACGATGGTCAGTCCAGACAATAAAAGGGACGGTGGAGCCCTCTGACCACTGTCACCATTCCCCCAAAGCCAGGCGGATGGCAAGCAGTTCGCGATTACCGACATCGTAATTACGTTCTGCGGGAGAGAGTCGATGAGAAAAGTAAGCGCATGGGTGTATCTTACCATCAGAGACATTCATCCCTTTAAAATGTAGGACTTTTCTTGCTTTTCTATTTGTAGAATAGCCTCTTTCACCGCATGTCTCTGCATCCTGACGATCATCGGTCTCGAACCATGTTTTGTAACAGACCCCACTCTGTGTGCAATTACCACTTCAGGTTTATAAAGCAGTTTATCTTTAAATACCTCATTAAAGAGGGATCACATAAATGCTTTTTCCATATCCTTGTCCAGACCAAATACTCGGAGGTTAAATCTTTGGCTGTGACTCTCCAACTTTTCAGTTCTTTATCTTTCTGGAGAGCTTTACACACACACACACACACACACACACACACACTCACTCCGCTTCATCCATTCTGTCGTGTTTTCTGGACAAGCCCGACTCCTCGAACTGCAGTTGTAGTTTATTCACTGCCTCGTTTATTTCTTCCTTTTTTTAGCCGTAGAAGTTATTCTGTAGGACAGACAGGACTGTAAAAACACTGGTCAACGAGTAACTGTGACATCCAACAATCTGACAACAAGACAGAGAAAGAGAGGCTTAGAAGAAGACAAGATAATGAGAGGAGATGAGGAACAGGTGGAGAGGAATGAGCAGAATGAAAACAGAAAACAGCTGATGTGTGTGTGTGTGTGTCCAGCAGAGGGAGACAGAGAAGGAGACAGGATCATTGTTACCATTAAACACTGAGAGAGTGAATAAGACCGCTGAGAAACAGCAGGAGAACAGGGGAACAAATGTATTATGTGCAATGATGAGAAAGAAGAAAAATGAAGCGATCTGGGGAGGAAAAAGGGAAAACTGGACAGAGCCAACACAAAGAAAAGAATAAAACAGAAAGGATCTTTCTCACCCGTTTCAACTAAACCTTCCGAATACAGAAGAAAAATGTAGAAAGAAAAGTCTTCCCTATACTTCCCTACTCTATCTATCAAAAGAACAATGACAGCGAACGGCACATGCCCCTAAACCTAGTGTGTGTAAACTAAATAAATCACAACTAAGTGTGTCCGACGTACGTCACGTGACATCACTTCCCTTTTATATATGTCGAAATAAAGGCCAGCGCATCAGCCGTTGATTAGCATTATACATACGGGAAAGTAAAAGGAGGGAGTTGTGACCCCTATAGACAACAGTGTGCCGGATGGAAGAGCCGAAGTAAACTTCACAGAACTGCAAGAAAAACAACAACGCCAAAGTTTCCTTTTCAACTGTCGAGTAATTCTCTTGATGTTTATCAAACTTACGGGAGAAAAAGCACACTGATGGTCCACATCCTCGCCGTCTAGAAGCAAAACTGCTCCAGTAACTCCATGTATCCGCGTATAGCTGCACTGGTCTGACGAAATAAAGGCCACGCTTTATACAGATGTCTTTGTCGTTTATTTCGTACATATCTCTCTCTCTCTCTTCAGTTGACACCATAGACACCGTGAAAACTACAAAAAATGAAAACATATATTCAAAATATGCATTTCTCAGTCCTTTGCAAGTTTCTCGTGCCAATGTCCCATGATATGAAAGTGAATCACAAAAGAAATATGACGAATCCAATCAACATCATGAAAAACACATCACATCATGCATGTAGAATAATATAAAACATTATAAACATTATGAAATATATATAAAGGTAAATTACCGTGTGCGCCTCTCAAACCATGCAGATTAAGCAACTCTTTTCAGACCACATGTCATTTCTCTGCATTCATGTTCGTTCTGACCCAAAGTGACGCAGAACCGCTACAAACTGAACCGGGTCATGTGACATCACGTTTTCTACGTAAAACCTCCTTAAAGAACCCCTAACTTTAAAACGCCTAAGGCATTTTACATACATTTTAAATATCCGCTTCTGAATATCACAATTGTATTTAAATGAACTCAAAATTTACATCAATTTATAAAAAGAAACAAATACACATCTCAACAAATACTTGTCCTTAGACAGTTACACTCCCACCAAATTACCATAATTTATAATGAACTTGTACACAAGTTTGAATAAATTTAGTAATTTCACAAAACAAATTTCAGAACCATATAGAATGTTCTCTGACTCTTGGCATCAAGACTAATATTTAAACTCTTAATACTTCAAACTATCAACTTGTGTTGGAGAAAGAGATTAGTTCCATTGCTTAAGATTTAATTGTTTTCTACAAGTACCACTAATTTGTGAATAGGACGTTCAAGGATGGATGGATTTGTAAGTCGCTGACCCTCCTTCCCTAACTTTCTATTTCCTATTTGTATTGTGGTTTTCCGCACCAGGCCATCTTCATCTTTGCAAACATCAATCACTCTTCCAAGTCTCCATTCATTGCGTGGAACTCCTTCCTCTTTGACGATGACGATATCCCCAATCTTCACATTGCGTCTTGGAGTATGCCACCGTTGTCTGAGAGTGATGTTTGTCAGATATTCCTTCCTCCATCTACTCCAAAATTGCTCTGTCAGATATTGAACTCTGCGCCACCTTTTTCTTCCATACAGGTCTTCTTGCACAAATTTCCCTGGTGGAGGCAGAGGAACAGAGGATTTCATGGTGAGTAAATGGTTTGGGGTAAGTGGTTCTAACCCCTTGGGATCATTGATTGTATCTGTGGTGAGTGGGCGGCTATTAATGATCGACATAGCTTCATAAAAGAAAGTTCTCAAGGAAGCATCATCCAATCTTCCAGAGCTTTTCGAAAGAGCCCAGCTTAGAACGCTCCTAATTGTTCTGATCTGCCTTTCCCACACGCCTCCCATGTGACTGGCATCAGGTACGTTCATTATGAAGTCGCATTGCTTTTGGGAAAGGTAAGCAGTCATTCTGTCCTTGTCCAATTCCTTCAAAGCCTTTGTCAGCTCATTTTTCGCCCCAACAAAATTTGTCCCCTGATCCGATCTGATTTCTCTTACAGCTCCACGGATAGCTATAAAACACCGCAAGGCATTTATGAAGGCATCAGTTGTGAGATCTTCCAACATCTCAATGTGAATTGCTCTTGAGGAGAAACAGGTGATTATGAGACCATATCTCTTATGCTCTTTACGACCTTGCTTGAGGAGAAATGGTCCGAAACAATCCATTCCACAATAAGAGAATGGTGGAGAGGAATCAACACGGCTAGCCGGTAGATCCGCCATCTTTTGCATCTCTGTTGACCTGCGATCTCGCCTGCATGCAACACATTGCTTAATGTAATTTGCCACAACTTTACTGCCACCAACAATCCAGTAACCATTTGCTCTCAATTCATTGAGGGTCTGTCCTCTGCCTTGGTGCTGAGTTTTTTCATGGCAGTAACCCAAGATAAGACGTGTGACTACACTATCTCTCGGGAGGATTGCTGGGTGTTTCGAGTCAAGAGACAAGGAAGCTTTCTTCAGTCGTCCTCCCACCCTGAGAACACCATCATGCAGAACTGGGTCAAGTTGGTATAATGGATGACAATGTGGCAATTTGCCATGACTCAGTTTTTGCATCTCATCTTTGAAGGCATTCTTTTGTGCCAATCTTACAAGCACGACACTGGCCTTTCTCATGTCCTCAACGTTTATGGGTTGAACGGTTTTGTATCTTGCTAATTGCTGGATACGAACAACAACTTTCAATGCTGTGTGCCATTTTGAAAACCGATCAAACCTCTCCAGAAAATTTTCATCTTCTACTACCTTTGTTTGTAGTACTTGTGTCGTTCTGATTTCAGGATCGCCAACAAGAAGCTCTGGCGTTGTCTTTGGTGAGATAATTTCCTTTTCCCAAAGAAACTTGGGTCCCGTTAGCCAATTTGAGTGAATCAGATCTAACACTTTGAGGCCCCTGGAGGCATGATCCGCTGGATTTTGATCCGAGTTTATGTAATGCCACTGAGCAGAGTCGGTTGTTTCACGAATTCTTTAAACTCGATTCGCCACAAAAACGTGAAACCTGCGTGCTTCATTGTTAATGTAGCCTAAGACTACTTTTGAGTCGGTCCAAAAATATTCTTGATCAATTTTGAGCTCCAGCTCCTCCTTTAACATGTTACTGACCGCTGAAGAGATCACTGCAGCTGTCAACTCAAGCCTTGGTATGGTCACGACTTTTGTGGGTGCAACTCTTGCCTTGCCAATAACAAAGGAGCAGTGCACTTTGTCTTCACTCAACACTCGGATATATGAGCACTGACCATAGCCATAACTACTCGCATCCGAAAAGTGATGGAGTTCAATCCTCTGGATAGTCCCTAGGTGTTCAGGAGCAAAACATCTCATAATCTGGAGATTTTGCAGGTTTTTTAGATCGTTCAGCCAGCTTGTCCATTGTGGCATTAACTCTTCAGGCAGAGGTTCGTCCCATCCTATGCCCTTTTGGCACATCTCCTGCAGTATTCTTTTTCCTAATAGAAGGAAGGGAGCCAGGAAGCCTAGTGGATCAAACACTGACGCCACAGTGGAGAGGATTCCTCGCCGTGTTGCTGGTTTTTCATCCAGGGCAACTTTAAAGGAAAAGGTGTCACTATTTACATTCCACTTTACTCCCAACACAGTCTGAACTGGGAGTTCACCAGAACCAAGGTCCACATCCTGAGCTTCGCTGGCTCTTTCGCTGACAGGAATTGAATCCAAAACCGTTCTGTTGTTGGACATGAACTTGTGTAGACGCAATTTCCCTTTTGCACACACATTTCGGGCTTCTTGGATTAGTTTGACAGCTGCGTCCACATTTTCTACACTAATGAGCCCATCATCAACATAGAAATTCTTTTTGATGAAGCTGGCTGCTGCAGGATACTCGCTTTCATTTTGACATGCAAGGTACTTCATTCCATAATTCGCGCAGCCAGGTGAGGATGCTGCCCCGAAAAGATGGACTTTCATGCGATACTCCTTTGGCTCTAAATTTGTATCGCCGTTTTCCCACCAAAGGAACCGCAAGAAATCTCTGCCTTCCTGGCTCACATGGAATCTGTGGAACATCCTTTCTACATCACAAATAACTGTAACTGGATGTTTGCGAAACCTGCAGAGTACCCCTGTAAGCCCATTAGTGAGATCAGGTCCAGTTAGCAAGTGATCATTTAAAGCAGTGCCGTCATACTTGGCAGAGCAGTCGAACACAACTCTAATCTTCTCTGGCTTTCTAGGGTGGTACACCCCTTGGTGGGGAATATACCAGACGTTTCCTGCCTTAGGTTGATGTTCAGCTCTCTCCGCATCACCATCATTGACGACACTTTCCATAAATGTAACATAGTCACTCTTGAATTTGGGGTTTTTCTCAAATTTTCCTTTCAAACGTTTCAGCCGCACAAGAGCCAGCCGATTATTTTCAGGTAATTGTGGGCGTGTCTTGAAGGGGAGTGGCATCTGCAGGTGTCCCTCTGTATTCTGGTGAATTTTTTCATTCAGCAATTGCATGAACTGTATATCGTCTTGCGATATGGTCTTTTCCTTTGGGTTGGTATCTCTAAAGTCTGATTCAAGGGCTCTGATGACAGCTACAGGAGTCAGTATTGGAAGTTCCTTAACAGATACACGGTGACACAGACCTGTGACTTCTGTCGACTTTACAACCTGTAGCGAACTCCCAACAATACTCCAACCCAGGTCAGTCCTGATGGCATACGGCTCATTATCACCTCCTGTGATGACTTGTCGAGGCACTAAAGCTCTTGAGCAGTCATAACCTATTAGAAGTCCAACCTTACAATCCAACAGCTCTGGTATTTCCTGTGCTATTTTATTCAGATGTAGCCACCTTCTTGCAGTTTCAGAGGTAGGAATGTGGGAACGTTCAAGTGGGATGAAATCTCTGGTATAGGAAGGTGGCAAATTAATTAAGCTATGAGAGGAAAAACCCCTTACTCTGAGCCCGCTAACTCTTCCACTTTGAACGACAGAATCCTTTCCCATCATTGTAGTAAGCTTTAACTTGACAGGCTCTGAAACTTTCTCCATCCTCTCACATACCTCTTGATCTACAAAGGTGTTGCTACTCTGGGTATCTTGTAGGGCATAAACTAAAATCTCTCTTTCAGGATGGTCAATTGAAGAAATCCATACAGGCACAATCATTGATGTGCTCCCACCATTAGCACTGTCTACGCAACAGGAAAGGGAAGATGTGTTTTCTTCTGTTTGCACAACATGAGAACGTGATGAAGAAGAAGGACGGTCTTCATGAAGTGGTGTTGGATGATGTTTCTTGCATATATTACAAGTAGCTTTACTCCTGCAATCCTTTGAATTGTGTCCTTTCCTAAGACAGCCAAAGCACAGGTTATTGTCAAATATGAACTTTCTCTTGTCCTCCAAAGACTTACTAGCAAACGTTTGACATTTGTAGATGGAGTGATTTTCCCCACAACACCTGCAAGTGACTTGGTATGAAGGACTAGGAGCTGCGCTTACTTTATGGGGTCTGTTTGAAAACACTGTGTCGCTTCCCTCAACACTGTATGTTTTCGGCACTGTGCTTGATTTGTCTGATGCTTCCACATTTGTGATGAATGCATTTGCCTGTGAACGCTTAACTTCTCTAGATGGCCTTTCTTCAGAGAGCTTCAAAGCGTGCAAGGATGTTACAGGGTTGCAGGCTATTTCTGCTTCTTGGGCCAGAAATTCAGCAAACTCCCTGAAATTAGGATATTCTTCTGCTTCTCTCAACTGCATTGTAACATGGCGATTCCAACGAGACGTCACCCAATCAGGAAGTTTTTGTAGCATTTTTCGATTCTCTTCACAGTCATTTAACACCTGAAGCCCTTTGACGTGTGGCATGGCATTGCTGCAGGCAGTCAGAAAGTCACTTAACTCTCTCAGTTTAACTGATTCTCTTGAACCAATCTTCGGCCAGTTATTCAGTTTTTCTCTAAAAGCACGCTGAATTACAAATGAATGGCCGTACCTAGAATTCAATGCTTCCCATGCTTGATCATAGGCTTCATTGTCCTTTCTGTAGAAGCTGCCTTCCAATACAGATCGTGCCTCACCGCTGACATATTTTTGTAAATAGAACAACTTATCAGCTGAATTTGTACATCGCTGTTCTATCAATGCCTTGAAACTTGTTCTCCACTCTAAGAACTTAAGTGGGTCTCCTGAGAAAACTGAGGGCTCTGGTGCCGGAAGTCTGCTGAGAACCATTGTGTCGTGTAGAGCTTGTACTACTGAGGCGGGTTCTCTATCAGAATGGGTTGTTTTTTCCTCTTTAATCTCATTAAAAGATACTGGAGGACAATTAACTACCTCCTTGTGTGCTGTTCTGCTTTCGTTCTTGGACTCATCCGAGTCAGCTTCAGAGTATGCTTTGAGCTTTGCGGCTATTACTTGAAGATCTCGCTCATTTTCCAATCTTTTAAGTTCTCGTCTTTGTACAGCAATAGCCTCCTCCATCTTTATTTCTGCCTGCTTTGCAGCCAACTGTGCGGCAAACTCTGCTCTTTTTGCGGAGATGCTTTGCTGTTCGGATGAGCAGCTTGAACGGTGACTACGAATAGAAGACTTGGAGCTTGTCGCTGAAAATATTGACTTAGCATACTCTTTGTCAAGCACCATACGAATTCTGGCATCTTCTGCACTAGCATCAAATTCCTCTTGCCCCACTTCACTCATACGTACTTTCATCAGCCCCATCAAATCTGCTGTAACTGCTGTGCAGGAATCAATTTTTCTTCTAATCTGAGTTGAAGGTACTGCTTGAGATCGTATAAGTTCATACACATTTTTCACTTGAGTTTCCAGCCCTTCAACACTATCCATCATGTCACCCAAGTCTTGATCAGAGCACTCATCCCTCAGTTTGGTACGTACAGCTCTTACTTGCTCTTTCCAGCTTTCATACAACTTAATGAATTTACTCTCCTTCTGAGAAATTTCTTGCTGCTTAAGCTCTTGCATTTTTGGAGTTAATTTTCTCTCTCGTGAAGATTTCCTGGGTTCATCTCCTTTTGAAGTGGTAGCAGTAGGTTTTGCTATTTGAAGTGACTGTATTTTAACCTGAATATCAGCTATGAGTGACTCTAATTTTTCCTTTTCAGCATCATCAGTTTGAATTTTTAACTGTTCAATTAAGCTACTCAACTCTGCTTTAAGGAACTCAGTTTGCTCACTTGATTCATCATATTGAGATTTTTCTCCATGAACTGACATTGCAAAGGTTTTTAGCAAAACACTTTTGTGTTACTTAACTATTCTCTGATATGAAAAACCTTTCAAAAATTATTCACCACTACGTCCATTGTAAAGCATTCACACCAATTGAGCTGTAAAGATTAAACAAAATGCAAATAATTTATCTTTACTTTGTACCTTTTTTAGTCCATAAAGATGTAAGAGCAGCACAGTCTAATCATCAGCAGTAAATTGCAGAGCAACACTCTTCAGCTTGTCGCAGCGATGGAGTAAACAAACACTGTTCTCTGAAGCCTGTTCAAAAGATACTTGCAAAACTGGAGTCTACGCTGTTACATCTCGCCCTCTACTGGTCGGGTCGCGGTACTTCCTTTGCGGTGACAACTAACGGCAAGCCTCGTCTCTGACGCGTTCTCTCCACGCTATCGTGCTTTGTTTCCGTATCTGACGTCTCTTCTACGCGAATGCCCCACGATCTCGTTTCCTCTTCTCATCCAGCCGATGCCGTTCCACTCTTTGAGCCGTCCGGCTGTAATGGCGTTACGTTTTCACTATAGCTGCACTGGTCTGACGAAATAAAGGCCACGCTTCATACAGATGTCTTTGTCGTTTATTTCGTACATATCTCTCTCTCTCTCTTCAGTTGACACCATAGACACCGTGAAAACTACAAAAAATGAAAACATATATTCAAAATATGCATTTCTCAGTCCTTTGCAAGTTTCTCGTGCCAATGTCCCATGATATGAAAGTGAATCACAAAAGAAATATGACGAATCCAATCAACATCATGAAAAACACATCACATCATGCATGTAGAATAATATAAAACATTATAAACATTATGAAATATATATAAAGGTAAATTACCGTGTGCGCCTCTCAAACCATGCAGATTAAGCAACTCTTTTCAGACCACATGTCATTTCTCTGCATTCATGTTCGTTCTGACCCAAAGTGACGCAGAACCGCTACAAACTGAACCGGGTCATGTGACATCACGTTTTCTACGTAAAACCTCCTTAAAGAACCCCTAACTTTAAAACGCCTAAGGCATTTTACATACATTTTAAATATCCGCTTCTGAATATCACAATTGTATTTAAATGAACTCAAAATTTACATCAATTTATAAAAAGAAACAAATACACATCTCAACAAATACTTGTCCTTAGACAGTTACACCGCGCTCGCATCAACTTACAACTCAAAGAGCGATCCAAACTCAGCCGAAACTGGGCAGCTTTACAACAGAGCTTTAACACTCTCAGATGCAGTCGAGAGGACAAATATCATCATTTAATACTTCTGTTTATATCATCATGATCACTGAGATATACTGTGTTTCAGGAACCAGTGGAGCGGATCATCTGTTCATCAGTTCTGGTGTAGATGTCTCTCTGTCCTGTAATAAAACTCTTTCTGACTGCAAATCAACATCATGGACCTACTATAACAGCTTCGGACATTCATGGGTTAAACTGATTACTGGAGGAATAAAGAATAAAGACACAGAGAGACATGAGAGACTGAGTCTGGAGTCTGACTGCTCTCTGAACATCAAGAACGCCACAGGAGAAGATTATGGAGATTACAGATGCAGACAATATGTGAACGGAGAACAACAAGGAACTGATGCTTATGTTTATCTGCATGTTCTTCATGGTAAGTTTATGATTATGTGTTCAATATAAAAAGAACAGATTATCCCTTTAAACTCAGATGATGATTGAAGAATCTGTGATTTGGTCTTGTGTTCAGTTTCAGTGTCATCATCTTCATCATCATCATCTTCATCCTCACAGACTGAGATCAGTCCAGGCCGCTCTGTGACTCTCTCCTGTCAGTTGTATTCATATTCTAGACACCCCTGTGATTATTGGGTTCGTTATGAGGGAGTTGAGCTGTTGTGGGTGAATCAGGCTGGTGTTGATCTGAAGACAGACTCCAGATATCAGATATCATCATCATCATCATCATCATCACATCACTGTATCATCACTCTGACTACAACACTCCTGGATGAAGATGACAACAGAGAGTGGAGATGTCAGTTTACTCAGGGAAATCAAGTCCGGACGTCAGTCAGATACACTGTCAAGTATTCAGGTGAGGAAACAGTGTTAGAAGAGCCTCATGATGTCAGGAACACTGAGGTCTATCAGTATCACTGAACCAGAACAAACTGAGGGAACAAAAGCTGCTTTGACTCTCACAGAAGAGGAACTCAAAGCGTTGCTTCAAACTAATGAACTGCAGTGAAGTCACAGTCCAACTGTTCACTCTTTATGTAATGTGATGATCACAGTTAAAATATGACTGTCATATTCTACAGGACCATTGGCACATTGAGTTGTGTTAGCTTCATTTCATGGACTCGTGTGGTGTGTGTAAACATGTAGAAGTGTGTGTTGACCTGAACTAACACACGTGATCTCCACAGGTGATCCGGCATCAGGAACTGCTGGATTATTATACAGAGGTACGACACGTTGATTTAGACGGACAGCTTTCTAACATTACACTATCAGTCCGTCTGTAAATGCTTCATCAATAACTGTTGATAGATGAAGACCCTTGACTTCAGTCATGTCCAGTTTCTCTTCTTCTTCCTCTCATGTTTCCTGCAGTGATTGTGAGTATTGTTGAGATGGCAGTGTTTGCTGCTCCTACTGTGATTCTTCTTCAGATCATCTGTGCAAGAAGAGCTGGTGAGTTTGAGCCGCACACACTCTGAAGATTCACACTCGTCTGATCTGAACATCTGCAATCATGATAAACACACACCAGAGGTCAGGCAATGCTTTTATTTTGCAGGGAGGAAGGACTCGAAGCCCCCGGAGGAAATAGAGATGCCCACAATATTACAGTAAAACACTGATGAGTTCACAATCTGCAGCAATATTTACAATAGCAAACACTTTTTTATCTCAATAATACTTTTATTAGGATTTCTTTTCATTTCTATGGATATTTGCCTACAGTCATGTTCTTGAGCTTCATCTGTAAACTGCTGTAAATATAATATTAAATACAGTAATGGACAGACTCAGACTGTATAATCGTCTCTCTGTTCTGTGTGATGGAGATGATCTGAGGATTATTGTATTATTGATTCCTCATCTGTTTTTCATGTTGAATGATTGCTACTAATATTCTTAATAAACCTCTGCAGTTGTGTTTAATATGTCTCCTTTCCTGAGATGTTCCCCTTCATGAGCTCGTAATGTATGGTAATATAGAAGAGGAAGTGTGAGTATTAAAGGCTCAAGTGTTGATGAAATATGTGTGTGTGCAGCACTGTGAAACCAGTGCAAGTTCATGAGGAGAGGAGTGACGTGTGCGTCTCTATAGACCCTTTTACAGTTGGTAAACATGGTGACATTTTTGGTGGGCGGAGCTTAGGTGGAGGCAGAAAGATCCCTCTGGCCGCTTCACTAACGCTAGTTAGCAAGGATTGTTAGCTTGTTTTTTAACAATGACTGGAGAAAATCCGATATTATCTTAATGTGTAAGGTCACTCAGTGTCCAGGACCGCGATTGTTATTTCCAAAAGTTATCTTTAACGGACGGAACCAGATTGGCCGACCCGTAGCCGCCTACACGCTCACTCAATGCATGGATGATCTGACAGGAATGAAATGGCTTTATTTTAAAATGCTCTATATATGCGCATTAAAAAACAAATACTTGCAGTGAGGACATGCTATTAATCAAATTTAGGTTTAAAAATCATGTGATTTAAAATGTTTTAAAATAAACTATTTTGCATGTAGCCTATGTAGAGCGAAACTTGGATAACTTAGGCATCAAAATTGAACGTGTCAAAGCCAACAATGGACATACAGTAAACCTTGCTATATGGACAGAGTTCCTGACAAGTGTGTCCACATTGTTGTGCATCTGACTAAGCTTACACCTGATTGGAGTAGGTGTTCTGTGTGTGCATCTTCTAAGCATCCTTGACAATTATCATCATTACTCTGAGCTACTATGCCAATGGAGACTTCTTCAATGCACTCAATACTTAATCTTATATGATTCCAACTACATACTGTTTATTTGTAACTATGCCATGTTTGGTCTCATCTGACAGCTTATAAACTGAACTGAATGGTGGTGAACTTAATAGAGATATTATATTAATGTACTGTAGTACTGCTTACACATAATTCCATACGTTTATGTAGCGCTTTTCTCGACACTCAAAGCCCTTTACATAGAAGAGAGAAATCTCCTCAACCACCACCAATGTGGAGCATCTACCTGATGATGCGATGGCAGCCATAGTGCGCCAGAACACCCACCACACATGAAGCCAATTAGTATATACCGTATATATGGGGATGATCAGGAGGCCATGATGGACAGAGGCCACTGGGGCAAATTTGGCCAGGACGCCGGGGTTACACCCCTACTCTTTCTAAAGACATCCGAAGGATTTTTAGTGACCACAGAGAGTCAGGACCTCGGTTTAACGTAGTGCTGGGCCATTTGACCAAAAACTGTTTTTTGGGGGGGTTTTTTAAGCCGGTTTTCCGGTTTAAGACGGTTTTTTTCATGCATAATCAGGTGTTCAAAGCATGTTCTACTGGTTGAGAGAGGAGTTCTGCAATCAATTGACTTAGGATGGTCTATTTTACTGTCATTAGTTAATATTGTAGAATAGAATAGCGGCCAGTATAACCTAAAATTGTTATTTCTTAATGTCCTGATAACATTCTTATAACCAGGAAATAACAATAATACAACCTTTATATAACAGGAGAATTGAACGTTCTAATAACGTTTTTATAACTAAGAAATAACGTTATTACAACGTCTAAAAAAACTGGATGTTTTGAATGTTCCTAGAACATTCAGAAATAACGTTAATGGGAACGTTATGAAAACGTTCTTATAACCTAAAACCTCTTATTAAGAAACCACAATTAGATCCAAATAACCTAGCAAATTACAGACCCATCTCAAATCTTCCATTTATGTCAAAAATATTACAAAAAGTAGTGTCCGCTCAATTGTGCTCTTTTTTGCAAGAAAACGACATCTATGAAAAGTTTCAGGCTTCAGGCCACATCATAGCACTGAAACTGCGCTTGTTAGAATCACAAATGATCTACTTCCAGCTTCGGACCAAGGCTGTATATCAATACTAGTTTTACTTGATCTTAGCGCTGCGTTCGGCACTATAGATCACACAATACTCCTAGATCGACTACAGAACTACACTGGTGTTCAAGGACAAGCATTAAGCTGGTTCAGGTCATACTTATCTGACCGCTACCATTTCGTCTGCTTAAATGGAGAAAACTCGATCATAACTTCGGCAAACTATGGAGTGCCGCAGGGATCTGTGTTAGGCCCTTTATTATTCTCAATATATATGCAAACACTTGGTAATATTATAAGGAAACATGGAATTAGTTTCCATTGTTATGCTGATGACACTCAAATATATATTTCATCACGACCAGATTAATACGCTAAACTATCCAAATTGACAGATTGTGTCTGTCTCTGATGCAGAAAAATTAGTTCACGCATTCATGACCTCGAGACTAGATTACTGTAATGCTTTATTAGCCGGTTGTCCTGCATCCTCAATAAACAAGCTACAGTTAGTACAAAATGCAGCTGCTAGAGTTCTTACTAGGTCAAGAAAATATGATCATATAACACCGATTTTATCATCTCTACACTGGTTACCTATTAAGTTCCGTATCAATTAAAAAATACTACTACTGACCTATAAAGCCCTAAATGGTTTAGCACCTATGTACTTAACGGACCTTCTTTCGCCCTACAATCCACCGCGTTCCTTAAGATCACTAAATTCAAGGCTTCTGGTCATTCCTAGGATATCTAAGTCCACCAAAGGAGGGAGGGCGTTCTCGCATTTAGCTCCAAAACTCTGGAATAGCCTTCCCGATATTGTTGGTTGCTCAGACTCGCTATACCAGTTTAAAACTAAAGTGGGACCTCTAAAGACTAAAGACGCATTTATTTAGCCTACCATTCATATACATTTTTCATCTCACAGTCACATTTGGCCTCTAGTTCATAACCGCCAGAGGAGAACTGGCCCCCGACTGAGCCTGGGTTCTCCCAAGGTTTGTTTTTCTCCATTGGGTCATCTGATGGAGTTTTAGGACACCATCGGGTCACTTGATGGAGTTTTTCGGTTCCTTGCCACTGTTGTCTTTGGCTTGCTCAGTTGGGGATATTCAAATTAAATGACCCATCACACCATTGATCAGCTCTACCAAACTTGGATGTCTATTTTGTCCAGTAATAAACAAACACTGTTAAGTTGTCTTGATTGATACTGTGAAGCAGCTTTGATGCAATCTGTATTGTGAAAAGCGCTATAGAAATATATTTGACTTGACTAAAATTGTTAGCTGTGGAAGAGGAGAGATTGGCGATTGCACTGAACATGTTTTATGTGCAGGATTCTCAGAGCGAGCCCAGAGAAAATAGACCTATTCTTACAAGAGCAGCGTGTGTCTGCGAGCGCATTATATTAATGTACTTTGGCGCTACAGTAGTGCGCTCTCGACATTTGACGGGAAAATAACGCCATAGTTCTGCAGCATCCATCTTCCCTGTAACTAAACACCAAAGCACTTTCTCTGCTTAAAACTTTTAACTGTTGATCTTGGAGAAAGGCTTTTACGGCCTCGTCTGCACAACAGTCCATACTAACTTTCAGAATGACACACACGACCTCATGAAATCAAATTTGACACATCTTCTTTTTATATGTAATGTTGTAGTGTTTATTATAAATGATTTATCTGTGCACTTCATAATTTTTTTTTTTTAATTCATGAACAGTTGTAATCTTTAATCAAATACATTTCCCTTCCCTCCCCCCTCGAAACGACCTCTCTTCTCTTTCGGTCACGTGACACGAAGGGATTCATAAATTTTGGGGCATCTCACCCGGGGGGCGGGGTTACGTCCTACGTCACATCTCTCATGCGGGTTCTCGTCGACCAGGGTGAGCGGCGCGCGCACCATAGCGGTCACAGGCAGTCACAGAACTAGCTACCGAATCTAGGTCTTAAATCTAATAAGTTATGTTTTTTACAACACGTTTATTGATGGGAAAGTTTAGTGAACGAAGTCGAAACCAGGAATTGCGGTCTTTCAGTTTGTTTATCGTTAAGTTACCTAGCTAACGTTACCATGAGTTTAAGTTGTACAGTAACAAGATGTGTAACGTTAGCCTTAATTACAATGGCCAAGTCGCATTTCATATTACCAGATGAATAGGCTTCGCTCAGTTTATTAAATACATCCAACCTGAAAAGTCTCTGACTCTTACAAACTATGAAGGGACAATGAATCAATCAATACACTGACTGACATGGCAATAGCCTACTTTCTTTGCACAGCCTTACCGTGATTTTGTCACTCTTCTCTCCACTCCTAGACCTACGTCTGGTGACAGCGGGGAAACTTTTACCTCGATAAAGTTAGACCTACTTATTGTATTGCAGAAAAGTAAACTTCCAGTAAACTCCAGTTAACCAGTTCATGTTTCTTCTTTATGTGATTCAAGCACTAGTAACGACTAATTTGACTCAATACTGCTATTGCAGGTTGATATGAAATAGAAACAGGCCTTAATGCAAGATTTGAATCATGTCAATACACAATACATTAAGGATGGTAGAGGACGACTCATAAATGGTAACGTTAACGTTATTAACCCCAGTGACTGGTTGGGGTAGGTCATATATTTATATAACTTAAACAGTTAAGTCAACGGCATTCATTAACACTATGCGTGGCACGCCAAAAATCGAAATATCATGAGATCTAACAGTCGAAATCTTAACTAAACAGGAAAACAATCTAACATGATTAAAACGTACCCTCCATCGTGCAAAAAGATGTACAAATGCCGTTAAATTTAACTTCCCACTCAACAGACGAGTACAGAGCAGAGATGGTTGGAAAAACTTTGACTGGAGCGAGCGCGCCACTGCTGACCCTGGTCGACGAGAACCCGCATGAGAGATGTGACGTAGGACGTAACCCCGCCCCCCGGGCGAGATGCCCCAAAATTTATGAATCCCGTGACACGAAAGGGTGTGGCCAGATCTGATGAGGGTGTGGCTATCGGTGCAACGCCTCTCAGAGAATCGCATTCAAATCTGCCTCCATTTTGTTTGCAACGCCCAACCTCCAACGATCCAATCAACTCCCGGAGGATGAAATCAAGCCCCGCCCTACATTTTATTCTAATTTCAGAAGCCGGTTCACAACAAGGAAAAAAATGACAATCTCAACTTCTGTTTCATGCCGACTTTAAAGCTCGTCTGAAGTGCTTTAGACAGCTCAGCCTGTGTCAGGGAAAGGGAGAATCACTGGCGTTTGGTGTTTGTAGTGTTAATAAAGGAGTCTGCATCTGATCTATATCTCAGGCTGGAGAGATTAAAGTAGAACATTATAATCCATGTGTAGAAACTCTTCCTGAAGACATTTAATATCTGCTTTACAGACACTCGTGAAGTGTGTGCAAATACTGTCCGTTTCACCAAACTGAGTTGATGTTAATCTTCAAAATGCAACACACACACACACACACACACACACAGAGCAACACTTCACTGTCATGGACTGATAGTGTCACTATAGCAACGGACGTAAACTCATCAGATAAGATGAAGTCAATAACCACAGGAGGAGCTGATGATGATTAAAGGAGGAGCTGTAACTATATATAATGAAGAGGAAGAGCTGTCACTATATCTAATGAAGAGGAAGACGGACAGAAGCAGAAATGTCTGATCAGTGTGATCTGTGTCTGCTGGGACTGATCATTCTCTCTTCACTTCTCACAGGTAAAGAAATCTGTATTTTCTCTAAACACATTTAGTGGAATTAGTCTGGAAAGAGTTCATTTGAACATGCTCAGTTTAAAGGACCCAAGGTCTCAGACCAAGGAGCAGGACCAGAGCACAGAACGTTTTAATATATTTATTAGTATAAAATGACCAACGTTTTGATGCACATGCGTCTTCATCAGAGTCAAACAATGCACAGACAATGCACAATGTCTGTGTACGCTTTCTGCAGTGACTGGGGAACGACAAGTCTGTGCCCTTTCATGACGACGCCCTCCTCAATGGTAAGCTCATCTCTGAATGGAAAAAAAGAACTGATGGATGGTGGAGCGTTATGCTGTTTGACTGGCCATCCGTGTTTGATGACAGATGAGAGGGTTTGCAGTAGTCTGTCTTCTGCTGTGTGCCTCTTGAGTTCTTCTAAGCAGCTGGAAGAGACTCTGTTGACTGACATGACCTCAACGTCGTTTAGCTCGTTTACATATTGAAGTGTGGACGCTCTAGGAGCACGTGACAGGGTATCAGCCAGGTACATGTGTTTACCTTTTTTGTGTATTTTTGTGTATTTTTGAAGCTACAGCATCATGCGTTGCAGTCGTGCAGGCGTTGAGAAGATGGGCTTTCTGATGATGGTGATCAGAGGTTGATGGTCAGTATTTATAGTGACAGGCTTCCCATAGATATAGTCATTGAACCGCGAACACGCAAACACAACTGCCAGGAGTTCTTTTTCAATTTGGGCATAGCGTGTCTCGGTCTCAGTCATTGTCCTTGATGCGTAGGCTATAGGTCTGCCCCCTTGTAGACATGCTGCTCCCAGTCCGTGTTGGGAAGCGTCACATGTGAGTGTGACTGGTTGGTCAACATCGTAGTATGCAGGACAGGTGGACTGGAGATGCATCTTCTCAATGTGTCGAATGCATCTTGGTGTTGCTTCAGCCAGCACCATGCTGTGTCTTTGCGTGTCAGCTGATTGAGAGGGGCAGTTAACTCACTCAGGTTTGGTACGAACTTTCCCAGGTAATTTACCATGCCTAGAAATCGCTGTAGGGCTGTCACATCTCCGGGAACAGGCATTTCAGTGATTGCAGTGGTTTCATCAGGATCTGCCTTCAGGCCTTCGCTGGTGAACACATGACCGACATAAGTTACCTCTGTCAGCCGGAACTTGCACTTGGGATGGGTTGAGTCTGAGATTGACTTTGCGCGCACGGTCAAGCACCTTCTTTAGGTTTGCATCATGCTCCGCTTCCGTGCAGCATCCGATGATTATGCCGCCGACGATGATGGCACAGGGGTATCCTGCGAATATCTGTTCCATTGCGCGCTGGAATACTTCACTGGCTGAGTTTATTCCAAAAGGCATATTTAGGAACCTGTAGCGTCCAAACGCTGTGCTAAATGTGGTCAACAGAGATGACTTACTGTCCAGGGATATCTGCCAGAATGAACTTTTGGCATCCAGAACTGAAAACAGTGTTGCATTGGCCATCTGTGATGCAACCTCTTCAACCGTTCGCATCGGATGATGGGGGCGCTTTAGGGCTGTGTTTAAATCTTTGGGGTCAATGCAGATCCTTATGTCCTTTGTTTGCTTCTTGTTTGTGTCACGATACACTTAACAAAAGTGAAGGGAAGGACTCAAGTGCAGTGAAGGGATGATTTATTAACAAAATAAAACAAAACACAAAGCAAAAACCCACGAGGGGGAAAACATACTCAACAAAACATAAAACTGAACTTGAACTGAAATACCATAGACTGACCATGAATAACACCGAGGAACAGGGGAGATATAAGACAAAGATCCAACACAGACTGCAAACATGAAGGAACTTAAATAGGGAACAAATCAAGAGGGAACAGGTGGGAGAACTCAAACACTAATCAGGTAACGAGGGGGAGGATCAAACAATGACAGGAGCACATGGCTCAACATAACAAAACCACCCATGTGCTAACGCGACAGGACAGACACGTGACACTACCCCCCCTCAACGGAGCGGCTACCAGACGCTCCATCGGACTGGATGGGAGGGACAGACCAGGGCGGGACGGGAGGAACGGACCAGGGCGGGGCGGGAGGGACAGAGACATCAGGCGACCGGGGCGGAACAGAAAGTCCATAGGGCGGTGAGGGAGAAACACAGAGTTCATTGGGCAGTGAAGGAAAAACACAGAGTCCATCGGGTGGCCAGGGCTGTGAAGACCCCTCGGGCGGCCAGGGCGGTGAAGACCCCTCGGGCGGCCAGAATGGAGCAGATCTTTCAGGTGGCCAGGGCGGTAAAAACCCCTCGGGCGGCCAGGGCGGTGAAGAGCCCTCGGGCGGCCAGGGCGGAGCAGACATTTCGGGCGGCCAGGCCGGTGAAGACCCCACGGGCGGCCAGGGCGGTGAAGACCCCTCGGGCGGCCAGGCCGGTGAAGACCCCTCGGGCGGCCAGAATGGAGCAGATCTTTCAGGTGGCCAGGGCGGTGAAAACCCCTCGGGTGGCCAGGGCGGTGCAGACCCCTCGGGCGGCCAGGGCGGTGAAGAGCCCTCGGGCGGCCAGGGCGGAGCAGACATTTCGGGCGGCCAGGGCAGTGAAGACCCTTCGGGCGGCCAGGGCGGTGAAGACCCCTCGGGCGGCCAGGGCGGTGAAGACCCCTCGGGCGGCCAGGGCGGTGAAGACCCCTCAGGCGGCCAGGGCGGTGAAGACCCCTCGGGCGGCCAGGGCGGTGAAGACCCCTCGGGAGGCCAGGGCGGTGAAGACCCCTCGGGAGGCCAGGGTGGCGAAGAACCCTCGGGACCAGACACTGGCTCTGCCTCCGGCTCGGGAACAGGCGCCGGCTCAGGAACTGACACTAAAACAGACACAGTCACAAGAACGGACACAAACACAGACAAAAACACTCGGTCCTGAACCAACATGAGCTCCAGCTCAGGGACAGGCACCGTCTCAGGGACAGGCACCGGCATCGGCTCAGGGACGGGGACCGGCTCAGGGACAGGGACGGGCTCAGGGACCGGCTCAGGGACAGGCACCGGCTCAGGGACAGGCACCGGCATGGCCTCCGCCTCTGAAACAGGCATGGGCTCTGGCTCAGGTACAGTAACAGCAAAGACTGGCATCTCCAAAATCCGAGCCAGATGCTCCAAATAGTTCGTCACAGCTTTCGCAGCCACGCAAAAGGGGCTCGGTCTCAGACTGGACAGACGGGACGTGAACAGTCTCTCGCTGGGCAGACGGGACGTGAACAGTTTCTCGCTGGGCAGACGGGACGTGAACAGTCTCTCGCTGGGCAGACGGGACGTGAACAGTCTCTCGCTGGGCAGACGGGACGTGAACGGTCTCTCGCTGGGCAGACGGGACGTGAACGGTCTCTCGCTGGGCAGACGGGCATTTCCTCCTCCTTCTCCGTCCGTGACGGCGAGAAGTGGGTCCTGAACTGTCCCTATAGATGGGCGAAAATTGACTTGACCCAAATGAGGCGATGAAGTAGTCCGGGCAATCCAAATAGTCGTCATCGTAATCCAGATTTCCCCAGTCAAAGTCCTCGTCCTCCATCCTGCTGAGTCCTCAAGTTGGTTGGATCTTTCTGTCACGATACACTTAACAAAAGTGAAGGGAAGGACTCAAGTGCAGTGAAGGGATGATTTATTAACAAAATAAAACAAAACACAAAGCAAAAACCCACGAGGGGGAAAACATACTCAACAAAACATAAAACTGAACTTGAACTGAAATACCATACACTGACCATGAATAACACCCAGGAACAGGGGAGATATAAGACAAAGATCCAACACAGACTGCAAACATGAAGGAACTTAAATAGGGAACAAATCAAGAGGGAACAGGTGGGAGAACTCAAACACTAATCAGGTAACGAGGGGGAGGATCAAACAATGACAGGAGCACATGGCTCAACATAACAAAACCACCCATGTGCTAACGCGACAGGACAGACACGTGACAGTTTGTTGCTACCATGGATGACACCCATTCGGTCGGCTCTGACACGGGAGTGATGACACCCAGGTCTGTCATTCTCTCTAGCTCTGCCTTCACTCTGTCCTGCATGGCTACAGGAATACGGCATGTTGGGCGGACTACAGGTTGCACATCGGGGGCTATTTTCATAGAATATGTCACCGGTAGCTTGCCAAGTTCATCCTTGAATAGATCTGCATACTCTGTGAAGATCTTGTGTGGCAGGTTGATATCCACGTTCACACTGAGTTTGTGAACATCCCTGCTCAGCGTCACTAGCTTCATGCGTTGGCTTGCTAGTAGACCTAGTAGTGGCTGGACATTTCTCTCCACAATGTGGAACCGTAGTTTGTATTGCTGACCTGCAAGCTGACATCGCAGGACGACTGAGCCCATGGTGCTCATCGTGTTTCCCCCATAAGCGACAAGGTTGGTGATTATTGAGCGGTCAATCGGTTCCCCGCTCTGCACATGTTTGAAAGCATCATATGATATAACGTTGCACTGTCCACCTGTGTCGACTTTCACCTCTACAGCTTTGCGGTTGATGTGTACAGTGGCGAACGCTACATTTTTCTCATGTACGTTTGAGTCTATTGTGTCCACGACAACTGGTGTTATTCCATCTATACAGAATGAGTCATCTTCAGCAGTGCTGCACGTGGCCTGGTTCAGTTCGAGGTGGTGGACAGACTCCCTGGAGCTTTGTATCCTAGAGTATCTCTGTACTGACCTGCAGCATTTCTTGTAGTGGTTCCATTTTTTACATGCATGGCATTGTTGACCAGAAGCTGGACAGCTTTCTCTTTTTGCATCATGGCTACCACCACAATTATTACAGTTGACAATGGGCTGTTCATTTCTCCCTGTCTGTGCTCTCTGTCGTGAGCCAAAGCTCTGCTTCCTCCCACATTTGTACTGCAGACTGTCAACACTAGGAGAAACATGCGATGATGACAATACCCTGGTGTGCTGTTCTCTTTGCTCATAAATTTGACACAGTGAGATGGCTTTAGCTAGAGTTAGCTCGCTGTCACGCAGCATTATTTTTCTTAGATTATCATCAGTTATGCGACAGACCAGTCTATCACGAATGAGCTCGTCTAGCAGTGTTCCGAAGTTACAGCCCTTTGCTTTTATTCTTAGATCTGTGACATATGATTCGAAAGGCTCACCTTGGTGTTGGAACCGTGTGTTGAACTTGTGTCTCTCCACTATAATGTTTATTCGGGGGCTGCAAATCACCCGGAATTTTCTCTTCAGACATTCAGGGTTCTCCTTTGACTCAGCCGGAGTAATGATTGGTCCCGGTGTGTCGTCAATGTTGGGTCCTCTCACCACGGGCGCGTAGACGAACGACCTCTCCCTTTCAATGGCTTCCGATCCTGCTAGATTTAGGAGAATGTAGGCTTGTGTGCGGGCCGGCTTGTCAGAGTGTGCCGCCGCAATAAAAACTGTCATATTCCTGTTCGAATACTCGCCAATTCTCTGCGATATTCTCATCAAAGACGAGGGGGTCCGGTCTGCGAAATCCGTCCGCCATGACGCACTTTATGTCTGTTAGCAGGATAGCCGGTAGCAGCGTTAGAAGCTGGCTATTGTCCTTATTAGACTGGCGAACAGTCGTGCACTCCGTGATGAATGAGCTGTGTTCACTTCTGACACCATGTAGAATGACTTGTCAGACGGAATACTTTATAAACCGAACTCTGTTTATTAGCTTGCTTGTCCAGCTCTCAGTCACCAGTAACATTCACCTAGCCTCGTCTCGAACTTCCTCTTTTTACCTTTAGCGCATGCGCTGTATGGTAACCAGTACGGTGGCTACCGAGGCACATTCAACTACAAGCGAGCATTGGGTGGATGCTCTACAAATGTTATAATCTGTGTCACCGGATAAATCAAACCGTGTGTTATTCCTGATGTAATTTCATTCTCAGATCTTTAAACTGCGCTCTTCTCTTGGACACTTCTGCTGTTAAATCCGGAAAGATTTTGACATTCATCCCTTTAAAATGTAGGAATTTTCTTGCTTTTCTATTTGTAGAATAGCCTCTTTCACCGCATGTCTCTGCATCCTGACGAATCAATCCATGTTTTGTAACAGACCCCACTCTGTGCGCAATTACCACTTCAGGTTTATAAAGCAGTTTATCTTTAAATACCTCATTAAAGAGGGATAACATGAATTCGGTGGGTTTTCCTTTTTCCATATCCTTTTCGAGGCTCACTCTCTGCAACCGGACATGATGTCAGACATTTTTAGTGCAGGAGTTTGAAGGGGTAACCTTGATGATGGCTCTCGCCAATAACCCACGCCTACTGACCAGCACTGGCTTTTACCGGGCACGAAGAGACGGAATGTTTGGTGGCTGTGCAATACAAAAAGAGGTGATTAGAAATCCTCCTCTCGCGCTCCTTAGGAGAGATCCGAAGTCCTCCAAGCTGCATCGGCTCAGGATCCGTGCTCGTGGTTGAGGGATCGGAACTGACCGGGGCCGTGGAAAAAACATTGACTTCCATACGGTGAGCTCTGCGCCGTAGATCGAACCGTTTCTGGACCCGAATAGCCAGGTCGATGAGATCGTCGAGCCGAGTAGAAACCACCCAAACGAGGATCTCGATCTTCAACTCAGGATTGAGACCCTCCATAAAGCGAGCGTCCAACGCAGGTTGATTCCAGCCGCAGGTGGTAGCGAGGGTCCGGAATTCAATAGAGAAATCAATCCCCTGCCGGAGAGCAGAAAGCAGTGGAGAAGCCTCCTCACCGTCGGCTGATCGATCGAAGACCCGGATCATCTCATCCTTGAGACGTGAAAAGCTGAAGATGCAATCCGTCTCCACCTCCCAGTTGGCGGCTCCCCATTCCCAAACCTGGTCAGCGAGAAGGGAGATAACGTGAGCGACCTTAACCCGCTCCTTAGCATACGTCACGGCTGAAGGGAAAATACCACCTCGCACTGGGTAAGAAAGAGCGACATTGTGTTGGCTCACCCGAATAGACAGGAGGATTATTAATCCGCGGCTCCAGCGAGTCGTGAGAAGCCGGTGAGGTTGAAGGCTGGAGGAGTCTATTATGGACCTGACATGAGAGATCGGCCGTCTGAGCGACTCGACAGCGTGTCTGGCGGCGGAAATGTCCTCCTCATGTTTGCCCAGGAGGACACCCTGGAGTTCGACTGCAGACTGGACCGAGCTGCCACTCGCTGAGTCCATGTTCTGGTCAGATCGCTCTGTGATGAGGTTAGAGAAATGAGGTTAGGACAGGACAGGACTGTAAAAACACTGGTCAATGAGTAACTGTGACATCCAACAATCTGACAACAAGACAGAGAAAGAGAGGCTTAAAAGAAGACAAGATAATGAGAGGAGATGAGGAACAGGTGGAGAGGAATGAGCAGAATGAAAAGAGAAAACAGCTGATGTGTGTGTGTGTGTGTGTGTGTCAAGCGTGCTGCACAAGCCCTCAAAAATGAAGCCAATACGCCTCGATCGCCCCCCTGTGCTCGGACCTAGTATAGCTCATAACCCCCGCCTCCCCATGTTATTCAATGGGACGCGAGACCAACTAAACAATTAAATTACACTTCACATATCCTTTTTCCAAAGATAGTTTCTGTCATTTACTTTAGTTTATATCACGCTGATGTAATTTCAAGTGTTCGTTTTTTAAAATAAGTTTATTTTTAGTTAGTTATGTGATGATAAAGACGGTGCTCTGACATCATGATTGACAGCTGTGATTGACAGGTTCTCTGTGCGAGGTCACTGAAGCACCAGCGGACTTTTTTTAATAATGTTGATTATGTGGTTAGTAGTTGTATTTACCTTATTTTAACGAGGTTCTGCAATCAGCAGACATCATTGGAGAAGAACGAAGCAGACAGAGGACAGTTAATGAAAGTGCGGGGCGTGTGCATGTGTTTGATTTTAGCGAGAATGAGGGCGCGGCCTTGATTTCGCGGATTTACTTCCTGCTCACGACTGCGCATGACTGGTCCCGAAACACGCAAGTGCGCAGACTCAGGTCCCAAGATGTCAGCGTCATATCGAGACACTGGCGGCTTCAGTTCACTCTGATGGAAAAGAACGAAGGAGCGCCGTCCATCTTTTTTTACAGTCTATGGTGTGTGTGTGTGTGTGTCCAGCAGAGGGAGACAGAGAAGGAGACAGGATCATTGTTACCATTAAACACTGAGAGAGTGAATAAGACCGCTGAGAAACAGCAGGAGAACAGGGGAACAAATGTATTATGTGCAATGATGAGAAAGAAGAAAAATGAAGCGATCTGGGGAGGAAAAAGGGAAAACTGGACAGTTTTCTGTTTATATCATCATGATCACTGAGATATACTGTGTTTCAGGAACCAGTGGAGCGGATCATCTGTTCATCAGTTCTGGTGTAGATGTCTCTCTGTCCTGTAATAAACATCTTTCTGACTGCAAATCAACATCATGGATCTACGAGAACAGATATTCAGTAGTTGAACTGATTACTGGAGGGATGAAGAATAAAGACACAGAGAGACATGAGAGACTGAGTCTGGAGTCTGACTGCTCTCTGAACATCAAGAACGTCACAGTAGAAGAAGATTATGGATATTACACCTGCAGACAATATGTGAATTACAGACAACAAGGAACTGATGCACATGTTTATCTGCATGTTCTTCATGGTAAGTTTACGATTTTGTGGTCAATATAAAAAGTGCTCACACACTCACTGATAATGGCTGAGGCCGAAAAGCATCTGTGTGGACATGGTATAATAAATATATATTCGATGCAACTATAGAGAGTGCGGTTTTTCATCTTTATGTCAATATAAAAAGAGCAGATTCTCCCTTTAAACTCAGATGATGATTGAAGAGTCTGTGATTTGTGTCTTGTGTTCAGTTTCAGTGTCTTCATCATCATCTTCATCATCATCCTCACAGACTGAGATCAGTCCAGGCCGCTCTGTGACTCTCTCCTGTCAGTTTTATTCATATACTGGATACTCCTGTGATGTTTGGGTCAGTTCTGATGGAGTTGAGCTGTTGTGGGTGAATCAGGCTGGTGTTGATCTGAAGACAGACTCCAGATATCAGATATCATCATCATCATCATCATCTCCAGATCGCTGTATCATCACTCTGACTACAACACTCCTGGATGAAGATGACAACAGAGAGTGGAGATGTCAGCTTACTCGGGGAAATCAAGTCCAGACGTCAGTCAGATACACTGTCAAGTATTCAGGTGAGGAAACAGTGTTAGAAGAGCCTCATGATGTCAGGAACACTGAGGTCTATCAGTATCACTGAACCAGAACAAACTGAGGGAACAAAAGCTGCTTTGACTCTCACAGAAGAGGAACTCAAAGCGTTGCTTCAAACTAATGAACTGCAGTGAAGTCACAGTCCAACTGTTCACTCTTTATGTAATGTGATGATCACAGTTAAAATATGATGCTCATATTGTACAGTATGAATCATCTGAACTAACATTGATCTTCACAGCTCAAGCTGATTCAACGACAGCAGTGAATCCAGTCCACATCACACACTCTCAGGATCCCTCAACTATAAACACACACGTTTCTAAAGGTACATCATCACTGTCTTTCTCACATCAGTGCTTTTCAGTGCGTAATGCTGGAGTTATCTTCAGTGTTCACTCATCTAAATATGACTGTCATATTCTACAGGACCATTGGCACATTGAGTTGTGTTAGCTTCATTTCATGGACTCGTGTGGTGTGTGTAATTAGCGTACTTATTCATATTCCATGACATGTTCAGTATAAACAGTGAGAGACGGTTCTTTCACTCGATTCTCCCAGAAAGCATCAGATGAAGACGAGATGTTGAGCCGTGAAGCACACTGGGAACCATGAGTATGCAGCATGATGCATGTCACCATTGTTGAGATTCATATGTTGATTCTTGACGTCTGTGTGTGTCTATAAATCCTGTAATATATTTAAAAATAGAAATTCAGAATGTCTGATCTGTGGCAAGAAAATATTATGTATAAAGTAAATATTAATCAGGTCAGGAATAAGATTAGTGTATTCTACTTTATGATGCTAAAAACCTATATCACTTGATCCTCTTTGTTCCTGGCTTTCTTTGCAATGCATGATGTGTTTCAGTAAACAATGTAGTTTGCTACGCCTCACCTCGTGTCCTCCTCATCCTGGATATTATTATGAAGCATCTCAACTAACATTCATCCTTTTCAGATCAAGCTGATTCAACAAAACCAGGCACAAACTCTCCTGCAATCACAGGTTCATAATCACATCTTCTGTCTATAATTGTCCTCAGTCTGGCCTGTCCGTCTCTGACTCTGAGCTCGATCTCTTCTTCAGTCATAGGGATTTCTGTCGCTGCAGTCGCTGTTCTCCTTCTTGCTCTTCTCTGGCTGATCTGCAGAAAAACAGCTGGTGAGATTCACATTTACTCCTTTACAACAATTAAAAACAGTTCAGATGAGCAAACAAACACATCACATTCAGAAACATGTGGATTATATGAAATCTCCTGCTCCTGTAATGTCAATCTCAACGAGATATCAAGTCAACAATCATTTAATGCTTCAACAAACTCTGATTGTGCATAAATACTCATATTTCACGAGGCACTTGTTTTCAGATAATAAAGTCGGGACTGGCGACTCTGCGGTGAGTTCAGGAATGCAGTGATTTAGATTTGATTATTGTCTTTAAAGCTCAATAAAGTGTCATTCATGCAGTTGAACTGTTTATTCTGAAGGTCAAAGATGAGGATGAACATAAAGGGACGTATGAGACGATCAACATGTCCATTCCTCCTGATCTAAGAGCCGATGTGAGTCTCTAAATCATCAAACATTACGCTTTAAAAGCTTTTGTGTTATTCTCCATGTTATAGTGAGAGAGATGTGTGTTAAACTCGACTCTCTGTACGTTTGCATTGATGTTTAGGAGCAGACAGATGATGTGACTTATTCTGAGGTCTCTTCTTTCAACACAAAGCCAGTAAAATCACTGGATGTGAGTCGACGCCAGCACACGAGTTTGACTCTCAGATAAATGATGCTCTAATAATGGTAATAATAATCGCTGTGGTTCAAACATTGATGGACAGAATCTGTTCTTTCAGGATCATGATACCGTGACTTACGCTGCCATCAGAGGAAGAGAAGATAAACCGCAGGATCAACTTTATGCCTCTGTGAACAAGAACAAGACCTTCACAAATACACATTAATGACACAGATCATGCCCACTGAGCAAAATGATGTCCAAAAGACGTCTTTTCAACGTCTTTGTCACAAAAGTCGGACGTTGAAAAGACGTCCACTGAGGGGCCATAATTAAAGTTTTTATAACGTCTTTTTTTTGACGTGTTCTGGACGTCTGAAAAAGATGTTAATGGATGCTTCGTACAAGGTTAAAAACTAGTTCAAATGTGGCCATTTTCAACATTATTTATGGTATCATTTAGACAATTTATACTGTTTCTTGACCAAATAAACACTCTCAGGATGCATTAAATTAAAACTCAAGTTTATTTCAATGTAATTTCCTTACATTGTTTAGATGGTGATATTTATTTTATTTTGAGTCACCATTGTGGTGATCAGTGTTTGCTGTAGTTGGGCGCTTGGTCCCAATTAGTGATGGGAAGTCCGGTTCTTTTCCGCGAACCGGTTCTTTCGGACAGTTCGTTTTAATGAACCGGTTCAAAAAACCGGTTCACCAGTTCTTTTACGTCATCACGTAATGACGTCAATTCTATCATCCCGGCGGATAAAAATACTTCAAATTAAAGGCATTTGTAATCACAACTTCAGTTAAATAATAGTATGCATTGTCATAATCATCTTGGATAATTTTCTTACATTTACATTTTGAAAACGAACCCTGCTGCAGCCTAGTCGATGTGCTAACGCGGATGTTTTACATGTTTTAAATATATAAAATGCATAAATGGTCTTCATCATTTTATTTGTTATTAAATAAACTTACATTTCGCCGATTCGCCCTCTCATTTAAGTCCTGGGTTCACCCGTACTACTGCGTGCTCGTATATCAGCACAGGATCAGCCGGCCGAAAGAAAGTTCTGTTCAGAGACGGTGCTATCACGCATGCGCAGTATCTCCAGCTCATCGGTTCTCCGTATCGAACGTGTCCGAAAGAAACAGTTCTCGGTTCTGCACTAGTGATTCAAGAACTGCAACAACCAGTTCTCGACTCGAGAACCATAGCATAGGCCTGTGCTGAGCTGAAACCTGAATATACAGTCGACAAAACTAAAAAATCGATGCATGTCTGTCTCCAATATAGCCTGTAGCCTATACGTAACAGTATACATCATGTTTATAATGTGTTAACATAACGAATTAAACATATGTTTACATATATGTTTAATTCGTTATGTTAACACATAAACATTTACTAAGCAGTGCACCAAACCTTGGCAAGAGTTTACATCAAAGATTTATAATATTGTTACTTAGAAATTAAATGAGTCCTGAAAATATTATTTTAGTATAATAATAAATGTTTAGTAGTTTGACAGTTTTAGAATCCAATCATTATTTCCAATCGTTAAAATAATACAGTGATACAGTAATGGGATAAACATGTTTCCAAAATGTTTTATTTTGTTACACTTACTGATGTTCAACTAAAGACGTGGAAACGTACATTTCGTCCCTCAGAAAAAAAATGCACGCATGCTCAGCTCATCAACTCATCAGTTCTCAATATGTCGAACGTGTCCGAAAGAAACAGTTCTTCTCGGTTCTGTACTGGTTATCCGACCGCTGTACCTGTATGTTCGGTAGTACACGCATGCGCAGTATCAGCTGCTCGTGCTCATCACTTCTCTCAGCACCAACATATGTCTCCGTTCAGTGAACTTTTTGAGTTACTGGAATAAAATGTACTTCTGGATATTGGTTTATTTCGATTCGGAGGGACTGTCAGGCATGTCTGAAAGTGAGTAACTTTAGTAACTTGTGGTTTAGCGCTGACGCAAGACGCGAGCTGTTTCGAACGATTCAGTCCGATTTAGTGTACTGGTTCGACCGGTTCACTAAAAAGAACCGGTTCAAAAGAACGATTCGTTCACGAACTGGCCATCACTAGTCCCAATAATTAGTATTCTAGCTTTTCTTTGGCTGTTGTAACTGTGTGTTTGAATAACACCAATGTTGTGACAGAGAAAGCCAAGAAAATTGACTCTCATCAGCTCCTTGTTGTTGTTGTTAATGATGGTGATGATGATGATGATGAAATCAACATAAAGTGGGCATTTAACGTTGTGTTTAGACTTTTGTGTTTGTATCAGGAATTTATAACCACCAATGTTGTGGAACTGCATTAGTAGCATGGAAGTTGGACAAAAAGCAAATTTACACAATGTTTTGAGAAAATCTACCATAGAGTCACACACAGACATGAAGATTTTGCATATGATTCACAAAAATGGTGACAATAAATAAAAAAATGCTTCATGCTGCAATGCATGATGGGTAGCTTTCATAGTACAAAACATCCTCGATTCCCAGGCTTTTTTGTTTTGGTTGTCGCCGTCGTTGAGAATCATATGCAAAATCTTGATATCTTGTGTGTGACTATCTGATTCACTTTCTTAAAACATATTATACACAGTGGTCATTATAAAGTTACTGGTCCAAATAATGCAGTTCTAAAAGGTGAATAATTATTTCAGATATAAAAACAGAAGTTTAGATGTTGTTTAACGCTTGCATTGCGTTGATTTTGTCATCATCAACAAGCAGCTGAAGACAGATGATCTTTTATTTTCTTGGCTTTCTCTGCACAATCAATGGTGTTATGCAAACAGTTACAACAGCCAAAGAAAAGCTAAAGTAAGAAGAATTGGGACCAAGAGCCAAACTAAAGCAAACACTCATCACCACAATGGTGACTTAAAATGAAACAAATATCACCATCTAAACCACATCTAAACAATGTAATGAGTTTTAATTTAATGCATCCCGAGAGTGTTTATTTGGTCCAGAAACAGTATAAATTGTCTAAATGAGGCCATAAGTTATGTTGAAAACATGTCCACAATGGCCACATTTGAACTAGTTTTTAATCTTGTCCGAAGGACCCATTAACGTCTATACCGGACGTCCAGAACACGTCACAAAAAGACGTCATAAAAACTTTCATTCCGGCCCCTCAGTGGACGTCTTTTCAACGTCCGACTTTTGTGACAAAGACGTTTAAAAGACGTCTTTTGGACATCACTTTGCGCTCATCACATCAGGAGCCGACGGGAAGATTTCATCCGGTGTTTGGAGGAATGAGTGTGTGAACGAGCAGATATTTGTTGAATGTGAATCATCATCTGGTCTGTCGTCGGTCAGAGCGCAGGATCTCCTCTATATCATCACCGCTACAGTAAAGATGGAGATTATCCGCTCTGGAAACCTTCATCCAGTAGCGGTTCTAGGCACGGGCGAACCGGGCAGTCGCCCGGGGCGGCATTTCTTCATGTCACATGGGGGGCGGCACGCACGAGCAGTTAAAAAAAAATCCTCTGTGCCGCGAAGGTTTTCTATTTTTTTACCATTTCGATTCAATTATTGGCAATGGCGCCCCTAATTGCTGAGAAGGTGCCGTGCACAGAAGCGATGTCAAGGGGGTCTCTTGATTAGTTCACGTATCGCGTCTTTTGCGCGCTCGAGGTCGTTATTTCAAATAGGCGATTAGGCGCACCGGAAGCGCGCTCATTATCCGCTCGGGGGAGGCGCGCTCATAAACTTTTCAGTATGGGAGTGCTCGTGCACCCAAACACTTGGGTGTTTTTTCTCTTCTCCATAAAAAAATCTTTTAGCAGAGCTTCAGCAAGCGTTTTTCTGTGGTGGAAATACATTAGCTACTAAAACTTGTTTTTCATTGTGGAGAGCTCGGTGCATGGTTGTATAGCAACGACAGCCATGGACAAATCGGTCCGAATTTTACTATTAATAATAAAAGATAAGCTACTGTGCATTATAAATGTCAGGA
This sequence comes from Pimephales promelas, assembly GCF_988280905.1. Lineage (NCBI taxonomy): Eukaryota > Metazoa > Chordata > Actinopteri > Cypriniformes > Leuciscidae > Pimephales > Pimephales promelas. The sequence goes on along the minus strand of NC_142771.1, from coordinate 444,494 downwards.
ATGTATCTTTATTGACTCATTCTTTTTATAGAGATGATTGAATGCATGAAATATGAGGTATATATTTTTATAAAATCTCTTTTTGTGTTAACCCTTTTTTAAGTTTAGGTAAGATAAAAGACACTCCTTTAAAACAAATCTTTAATGTTATTAACTTGGTGAATTGATTGTGTATTAGGCTTTTTGTGTATGTGATCATGTTGGTCACTATATTCATGAAATGAAAATAATTTACATAATGATCAACTTTGTCTTTTTACAGTAGCCTATATGCAAAGTACAATTTTCTATTTTCTAACATTCTAACATTTTAAGAGTGACATAGGGCTACAAAAGCTATTTTAGGTCTATAACAGTTTAGTGTTTAATATGAGAGCTGTTCAAAATTATTTAAGAGATAAGTATTGTGTTACTAAATAAGTATCTCTCAGACCCTTTTACTTTTAAAAACTCCATTTCGTGACAAATATTGTTTAACAAGCCATAACTAAAAGTGTGCCATATAATTTAAGGCAATAACCAATGCGCTAATGGTTACTTCCTCTCTTTAAAGTTAGATTAAACTAGCAAAATAACTGGATTCTATTAACTGTGTTTTTCAAATGAACGTTATGTGATTTTATTGTTGGGTTGTTGTTGTTTTGTTTTTTGTTTTGTTTTTTTTTTTTTTGGGGGGGGGGGGGGGGGGCGCTCGAAGGGGGTCTCGCCCTGGGTGTAATTGAGAGTAGAACCGCCACTGCCTTCATCTTCATCATCCTCTTGCTTCAGCTTGTATATCAGCGCTTTCTTCTACAGAGAGACGTCCGTCTGAGAAGTACATCAGTGCTTTCATTATACTGGCGTAAAATAGTTAAAAAAGTAATTTGCAGTGTGTATATGTTACAAAATTAAATGTCAGTTATTGCTTTTCTCACATGTGACAATAAAGAGCAAGACAAATCATGGGTTAAAGAAAAGTGTTTGTGTCCTCCATTCCTGTAGAAACACACACAACTAAACTTGCTCTTGTTAGCTGGAAAGTTGTTTTAAAATAATAAATTCGAGAGCTTGTAGATTTGAATTTGAGCAGAAAATATTGATGTTTGTGAACTGAAATTTACCCTCATAGTTCTGATGTGAAAGTCTGAATGTTTCGATTCACACAGACCATAAACTAGTCAGACGTTTCCAACTAAGACAAACGTGCAGCGAAGGGTTTATTATGATGAGCATTGCACTGACCTCGTACCGTATGCACACCGATGATGAGGAAACGATGGAGTCTGGTCATCTACAGCTTTCAGATGAGCTTCTGGAGTCGGGGTTTCATCCCTGTTATAGGAATTAAGTCTCATTCAGTGAGAGTCGGTAGTGATGAGTGAACTTCTCCATCTGTCCATTCTACACTTACTCCCCCGAGAAAATGTGGATTTCTCAGACCTACATTTCTGCATTTTAAGGTGTTTGAAGGTCATAAAAATGGTATAACAATAGCTTTAAAAGCATGTTGCATAAAAGATTACAGATTCTTAAATATGAGAATGAGGATAAATGTTGAAATGAATGATGAATGAATGTTTCTGCTTATTGTTGACACACAATCCATATTCCGATCAGGAATGGCCTTAATGAGAAATCTTTCAAGGATTATTTTACATAGATGTTATTTCAATCAAACACCAGTGCAATCTTTTTATGTCCAGAGGAAAATGTGCAATTTATATATTAGCATTAAAGATTGGTTTCAGCAACTTGTTTCTTTCTAAGGTTAGCTAATCAATATTTTTTGCACTAATCTGTTAAGTTAAAGTTCAATTGTGCACTCATAAAGACAGTCAATAATGCAAGTTGGGCAAACACAGACCGGCGGAGTGATACAAACGGTGAAAAGGCTGATAATATTCAAACACATTCGAGGACCACACAAATATATATTGTAAAGGACCTCTTTGAGAGTTTAATGTGTGCTTTAAGTTGGGTTATTGGTCAAATATTTGTGGAAATCTTGTAACTTATTCAAGTATTTTGTATGTGCTTTTGTTATTTGTATGATTGACTGGAAATTTGGTGCACCTGTAATACTGAGATTTGTCCTTTTGGTGACACCGTAGTTTTGCACAAGGGATGATGAACATTTAAGGGTAGCTGGCGGTGTGAATGGGGAGCGGCCGTGTGTTTGAGCCTACATGTGTGTATTTTATCTGAGATCTCGTGTTTTATTCATGAACTTGAAACTTGACGCCCGTTTATGACGGAAGGGGATTATCAAAATTTGTTTGCATTCCTTTGTGAGCGCAGCGAGGTATGATTGATCATTCATAATACTCTCCATATGTATGGTTTTATTAGATGTATAATTAATGTTTGTTTTGTAATGATGTTTGTAACCGTGAAACCAAGTGTGTGAAATTTTATATGTTTTCAATACAGTTTTCACGGTGCTGGTGATGATGAAGATGAGTTGAGCTTCATGGTTTGGGGAACTTACTAAAGGACACCTTATGCATCAGTCGAGACTCTCTCTTTTGGATCCAAGGGCTATGAATTGAGCTTATAGTTTATGTAATTAGCAAATGACATCTGTGTTAAATAGGAATATATTGTAATAATGTTAAAAGGCGTAAAGATAGAGCAAAATATCTTGGTTCAATCATTGATGATAAACTTTCCTTCCAAGACAATGTGGATTTTATGGGCTACATAAGAAAACTAGACAGCGTTTAAGTCTACTTAGGAAGTTAAGAAATCTTAACCATTGTTTATAGATCAATGATTGAAAGTGTTTTAACTTATAATATTGTTTCATGGTATTACAGTGAATGAACTAACATGAGTAATCAATGAAGCAAATAAGATCATCGGCCAAAAACAGCACATTACAGGAGCTATTCACATTTTTTTTGAGAAAAGGGCATTATCAATATATTCAGCCCAGACTCATCCCCTCCATTCCTGCTTCGAGATCCTTCCTTCGGGGCGCAGGCTTATCCCTAATGTTTCAGAAACCCCAAAAGTGACCTTAACCCGACCATAACCCGAAAACTGGCTGCATGTAAACGTAGTCATTGTCTGTTTCTCCCTATTTGATCCCCTTGTGTTTGCTGTCCTGTGCCATGTCTATACCTTGTGAGTAGCTTGTCTTAACGAAGTTGTGATCTTGTAAAATCCTGTCTTGTTCCTGTATAGTTTAATGTCAAAGTCTTAGTCTAGTGTTATTAGTCTTTATTTTCCCGACCAGTGTTGTTTGGCCCCTCGTGGGTTTTGTTTTCCCAGTTTTCTGTTATCAATAAACGTTGTGTGTTTGCATACTTTCTGCAATTGGGTTCATCTGCTATCCACATAACAGTGTGTATTAATTATTTATTTCTTATGTGGTTTGTAACGTGGTGGTTGTGCCAGTGTCAAAGATGAATTTCTGTCCAGTACATCTGAACAGACAATGAAGTTAATCAAATCAAATTCGCATTCATGTTATTATATGCCTATATACAGATGTCAGTCGGATATGGACTTGATTTATGGTAATTGAGAATGAACGTGCACGCGCATCCCATTTACGACAGGTTGGAATTAACACACACATTTCACTATGACATCTGACGTTTACGATGTATCTGGAAATCATGAGAAGAGTTTTCGGGAAGGTCTCTTTACGTGGAAATCACTCTCATATTTACACTCTCATATTTACATATTTATGAATGAGACTCACTGTGAGGAACTGCAGGCACTCCGGCCAACGGTGACGTCACGTCCCTCTATTTATAATTTCTGAACATTGAATCTCAGAATTTATTCACCCTTTTCTCATGGTTTCTCAATAGAGTTCATACAAGTATAGAGTAGAAAAGCAATAATTCTAATCATTTGCTCATTGCAACGCAGAGTGACAACATGCCCCGCCTGCACAACTGGGACAAAGTTCTCTTAAATATAGGATTTAAACCCGGCTAGTCTGTCTTCTGCTGTCACACCAGCATTCAAGAACTATCTCAAGATATAAGATAAAATAATATCAGACTTGTTCAAAATTAACACAAGAAACTTACTTTTGCTATGGTTAAATAAATGTTCAGTAATATCTTAAATTCATAGGCTATATTTTTTTTAAATTCTATAGTGTTGATATGGCAACTAGAAAATTTGTCCGCTAAACTCCATAATGTGTCGCGTTTCAAATCAATGCCAGTTGGAACTCCTAATCAAATGATAACATTAATTACTGCCAGGTGGTGGTTAATTAATTGAATTAACGAGATGAATGCGTTCCTGATCTATTAGAGTCTGAAGAGTGGCTTGATAAGGGTTAGTCTTGGCTGATCTGTCCTCATGGCTGTGAGGGAGATTTGTGTTTGGAAGAAGCTCATTTTCACTCTTTTTCTCTTTGCTGTTGATGGACTTAAAGAACCAGGTCAGTACCATTAGGCTTTGAAGTGAACAGAAGCATTCTGTTTTTATGTTGGAGTTGTTTCCTAAACTTTACAGATGGTGAAAATAAGCTTTGTGAACCATTGAAGCTTTCCTTCAACACCATTACTACTCTTGGTTTGTTTGCCATCCAGTGATCAAATGGATGATTGTCCGGTTTTTTTTTTCTGCTTTGCTTTGTTTCTGGTTTAGATTAGGTGAGCTATTGGCTGATCTGAACCATATACTCTTTATCATCTTTACAGGACATCCACTTAAAGCCACAAAGTTGATATTCTTCACTGTTTGTTTGGAATTTCTCTTTCAGATGTAATGGTGTCTAAATCTGCAATGGTGTCCTTTTATGTTTGTAGTCGGCAGAGTCAGATTTGTGGACCTCCTGGTTCCTTATTTTGAACCTGGATCAATGCTTAATGGAAAGGTAAGCAAAATGTCATCCCTTATCCCAGAAGCCTTCAAATTGTTTCCCTTTCCTAACCTTGATTATTCCTAACAGATATCCGTGACTCGTTTTGATAAGACTCCAGTTGCAAACAAAGTGATGGCGTCGATATGGCTCCAGCAGTGCAGATTCTGGTCTACATCGTTCTTCCCAGTGAGAATGCAGCTGTGCTCTCTTACCACCCTTGACTCCAGCGTGGACCATCGGCCATTCGGCCTCCCTCTGTTGGACATTACATCTTCTTCGCCATGGAGTTGCGGCCCATTCGCTACCCTACGGCTCTCCACCTCTTTCGCCTTTGAATAGCTCCGCCCTCCCTCAGGTTCTGGCTCCATCTATGGTTGCTGCAGCTCAGCCTCTAACTTCAGGATCGCTGCTTCCAGTTCAGGGGTCGGCGCTGTGGCCTAGTCGCAGTCGCCTAGGTCTTTGTGTCTCACTGCCACATCGCTTCTCTGGCTACGTGGTGTGCTCCACCTCCATCACCTCCGGTAATCCCCTTGGTAATGTTGGGACTCTTGACTCCATGGCTACTCCATTCTGCGACGCCGCCGTGGAATGCAGTCCTGACTGTGGGCTGGGTCTCCGTCTGCCCTTCCCTGCTCAAGGCCGTCTCCCTGGCTGTCACCACCATCTGCACCAACCTTTTTTCATGGTTCTCAGTCGCCCGCCCCGTCCGCCCAAGTCGTTCGTCCACCCGCCCCGTCCGCCCAAGTCGTCCGTCCGCCCGCCCCGTCCGCCCAAGTCGTCCGTCCGCACGCCCCGTCCGCCCAAGTCGTCCGTCCGCCCGCCCCGTCCGCCCAAGTCGTCCGTCCGTCCGTCCGCCCAAGTCGTCCGTCCGCCCGTCCCGTCCGCCCAAGTCGTCCGTCCGCCCGTCCCGTCCGCCCAAGTCGTCCGTCCGCCCGTCCCGTCCGCCCAAGTCGTCCGTCCGCCCGCCCGTCCGCCCAAGTCGTCCGTCCGCCCGCCCCGTCCGCCCAAGTCGTCCGTCCGCCCGCCCCGTCCGCCCAAGTCGTCCGTCCGTCCGTCCGCCCAAGTCGTCCGTCCGTCCGCCCAAGTCGTCCGTCCGTCCGCCCAAGTCGTCCGTCCGTCCGCCCAAGTCGTCCGTCCGCCCGCCCCGTCCGCCCAAGTCGTCCGTCCGTCCGCCCAAGTCGTCCGTCCACCCGCCCCGTCCGCCCAATTCGTACGTCCGTCCGCCCAAGTCGTCCGCCCGCCCGCCCGCCCGCCCAAGTCGTCCGTCCGTCCGCCCAAGTCGTCCGTCCGCCCGCCCAAGTCGTCCGTCCGCCCGCCCCGTCCGCCCAAGTCGTCCGTCCGTCCGCCCAAGTCGTCCGTCCGCCCGCCCCGTCCGCCCAAGTCGTCCGTCCGCGCTCCCAAGTCGTCCGTCCGCCCGCCCCGTCCGCCCAATTCGTACGTCCGCCCGCCCTGTCCGCCAAAGTCGTCCGTCAGCCCGCCCCGTCCGCCCAAGTCGTCCGTCCGCCCGCCCCGTCCGCCCAAGTCGTCCGTCAGCCCGCCCCGTCCGCCCAAGTCGTCCGTCCGCCCGCCCCGTCCCGTCCGTCCCATCCCTCCAAGGCCATGAGCAGGGAAGAGCAGACGGACACCCTGTACACAGTCAGGACTGCATCCCACGGCGGCCATCCGTCCGTAGCTGGAGGAAAGGTTGGTGCAGATGGTGGTGACAGCCAGGGAGATGGCCTTGAGCAGGGAAGGGCAGACGGAGACCCAGCCCACAGTCAGGACTGCATCCCTCGGCGGCGTCGTAGAATGGAATAGCCATGGAGTGAAGAGTCCCAACACTACCAAGGGGATTACCGGAGGTGATGGAGGTGGAGCACACCACGTAGCCAGAGAAGCGATGAGGCAGTGAGACACAAAGACCTAGGCGACTGCGACTAGGCCGCGGTGTCGCAGAATGGAGTAGCCATGGAGTGAAGAGTGCCAACACTAGTCTCCCAAGTCTTTGAGGTGAAAAAATACGGTAAGTTGTTGTGTGAGGGCAATTCAATGACAGATCTGAGGCCTTAATCTAAAGCACTTTGTTTCTGGTTTAGTTTTGCCCAAGTTTGACGTGACCGTAAACGCACTGCAGACCTACAGCGTTGAAGTTATGGGACTGAAAGTTGAGTCTTGTGCCAAGTGAGTGATGCTTTTATTTTCTTGTCTTGTGGTTGGTCAGTTCTTTATCTTGTTATGATGATTCCCAGATGTACATATGGCCAACCTGTACCTGGTCAAGCCTTAGTGGAAGTGTGCCGTAATCCATTTCCATACAGTCTGCTTCATAATGTGACCGGACAGTGCCTGACTCAAACTGCAAAGGTGTGTGACTCCTGCCTTACTACTGAGGGTTTTCCTTTTGCCTGTGCTTGACTTAATTGTGTCTTTGTTCTCCTACCAGATGAATGCCACGGGCACCAAATTTGAAGACCAAATGCAAGACACATTTCTTGTAAATGTGAATGTTACTGAGGAGGGAACAGGTGAGCTATTGGCTGATTTGAACCATATACTCTATCATATTTAGAAGATATCCACTTTAAGCCACAAAGTTGATATTCTTCACTGTTTGTTAGGACTTTCTCTCACAGATGTAATGGTGTCAAAATCTGCAATGGTGTCCTTGACAAACAAAGCTGTATATCTCTTGGAGGGGAGCAACTGGCCCAACAAACTGCTGTTGAATCTAACCACAAACAAGAATAGACGGGCTGCGTTCTCCCTAAACACTGCTAATCTTAAGGCTGATCTGAATCTGGTGGTACGACTTGTATTTTGTAAAAATTAAGACATTCTCTCGTATGATACTGATTAAGTTTTATCTTCCCCAGGCGAGTGCTAATCCAGAGGTTTTTTTATGGTTCTAAATCGCCATACTTCACTACAGATACAAGGTTTGTTCAGCTTCTCCTACCTGTTTCTCCCGACAACCCATCGTTTAGTGAACTGACTATAGTGAAGCTCAATCAGCCGCTCAAATGTGGTGCTTCGTTTCCAGTGACCGTGGAGTATTCATTTGTTGGAGAGGCTGGTAGCTACAGCGCTGACAATCTATATGGTGAGTGGACATTAGTTTTGTAGTTAAGTTTGCTGGTCTGTTTGTTCCACAACTAGCACACCTATGTCTTCTGTCAGGTCTTATCCAAACAGTGATCATCCTCCATGGATTTCAGACGGTTATAGCAAAGGCTGGTGATGCAGTCACAAGTGGCTCTGTGACGTTCCAGTTGTCCGTCAGCGTCGATATGGATCCAGCAGTGCAGATTCTGGTCCACAGCGGTCTTCCCAGTGAGAATCCAGTTGCTGCTAGTGTGCCGTTTGACACCGATATGCATTTCCAGAACCAGGTACTGTGTGATGAGGCTATTTTTCAATTTGGGAGTGTTGGTGTGTGTCCTACAGCGTGTTGGTCCTTGTTCCAGGTGTCTCTGCAGTTTTCTACGGCTGTTCCTGCGGAGGGAAACGTTCTGATGGTGTCTCCTCAAGCAGGATCTCTGTGTGGTAGATCAGAGCATCCGGATCATGGAGCCAGGAAGACGTCTGAGTGCTGAAAGGGTGTCTGTGTGCCTCAATCAGGTTTTTTGTTTGGGCTTTTAATCTGGATATTTCAGTGTGTGGCACTTCTGATTAGAATGCCACTTTAGTTTACCCCAGTGTCTGAAGTACAAGGGCCTGAATTTTTATCGCAACTTCAGTGTCGGTATGTCTGTTAGTTTGATTCTTACTCTAGAAATTGGTACATGACTTAAAGATAAAATGAAAAAATGTAGTCTTGTGTTGTAATGGTCTATACTAGCTTTTGTTACTGAATGTGGTCTTTTAATATAATGGTAGGAAGGATGTCCGTCCGTCCGTCCGTCCGTTCTTCCTTCCATGCGTGCGTCCGTCCGTGCGTGTGTCCGTCCGTCCGTCCGTCCGTCCGTGCGTGCGTCCTTCCGTCCGTGCTTGCGTGCGTCCGTCTGTCCGTCCGTCCGTCCATCAGACACGAAGACCTAGGTGTCAGAATGGAGTAGCCGTGGAGTGAAGAGTCCCAACACTAGTATCCCAAGTCTTTGAGGTGGAAAAAATATGGTAAGTTGTTGTGTGAGGGCAATTCAATGACAGATCTGAGGCCTTAATCTAAAGCACTTTGTTTCTGGTTTAGTTTTGCCCAAGTTTGACGTGACCGTAAACGCACCGCAGACCTACAGCGTTGCAGTTATGGGACTGAAAGTTGAGTCTTGTGCCAAGTGAGTGATGCTTTATTTTGTCGTCTTGTGGTTGGTCAGTTCTTTATCTTGTTATGATGTTTCCCAGATGTACATATGGCCAACCTGTACCTGGTCAAGCCTTAGTGGAAGTGTGCCGTGATCCATTTCCAAACAGTCTGCTTCATAATTTGACCGGACAGTGCCTGACTCAAACTGCAAAGGTGTGTGACTCCTGCCTTACAGCTGAGGGTTTTCCTTTTGCCTGTGCTCGACTTAATTGTGTCTTTGTTCTCCTACCAGATGAATGTCACGGGCTGTGCCTCTCTTACTGTTGATGCGTCAGTGTTTTTGAACACCAAATTTGAAGACCAAATGCAAGACACATTTCTTGTAAATGGGAATGTTACTGAGGAGGGAACAGGTGAGCTATTGGCTGATCTGAACTATACTCTTTATCATCTTTACAAGACATGCACTTTAAGCCAAAAAGTTGATATTCTTCACTGTTTGTTTGGACTTTCTCTCGCAGATGTAATGGTGTCAAAATCTGCAATGGTGTCCTTTACAAACAAAGCTGTGGATCTCTTGGAGGGGAGCAACTGGCCCAACAAACCGCCGCGGCCAATGCCCCGTACTCGGACTTCTCCAAGGCGAATTATTTATGCAGATCAGAGAGTTCTCTCCTCAAGTCCATATACAGCAGCCACTGAGGACAGAACAGTTCTGCCTAGAGATCAAGACGATTCTCCTCAGCCCATGAGGGCACCGTCTGTTGATTCACGAGGTGACCTTCTGCATTCTCATTCTGTCAGTCACAAAGAGATTGATTATCTCACTGACAATCTAGGAGACCTGAGACTACCAGGCTCGGCAACTCGGCTAACTTCAAGTCATCCTTTCTCTTCTTATGAACCAACACAAGCTAGCCCATCAAGAAGATGCTATATATCCTCAACCTGGTATTAGGAACATGGATAGACCACGTGGTTACTACAACACAGACCACTGAGGCCATAACTATATGTCCACTGACCAAAGAGATCGCAACCACTATCCCGCAGCTGTTCAGTTTATGCCTCAGGACTATAGTCAAGAGACAGCAGCTACGTATGGGACTTATAAAGATCATAGTCTGAACTGCAAACCCGTGCGCTATTTCCCTTCCACTGAACCATATGGTTATCAGCAACCTTATCATGGGATTCCAGCTACAAGTCCAGTCTATCAAGATGAGAGACTTTCTCCAAGGGATACATTAGCTCACCATGCACATGAGAGACACTCAGACAGCTATGGTCAATCAGCTCCTAATCCTACAGACAAGGGTTAGTGCGCCCTCCTTCTCTTCCATATCCTCATGTAGAGCCCACCTACAGAGGTCCAATTCCCACCATTTCTGATTTTTGTAGTAAAGATCCCAGAGAGTTTGCATGACTCAATTGCACTGGAGAATTTGCTACCTGCTGAGGCTACAGAACGTTTCAAGTACCAAATACTCGATCATCTGAAACAGGAGAATGCCTTGCTCATTGCAGACATGTACGTCAACAGCAGGTACCCATACACCAACACCATGAGGTCTCTAACTGCACTTTATGGTCAACCACATCAACTTGCACTACAAAGAATTGCAGAATTGATGGATGGCCCAAAAATCAGGAGTGGTGACACTAAATCTTTGAGAATGTTTGCCCTCAATGTGCGTGCATGAGTTGGAATGCTGCACCAACTTGGAGCTAAAGGATGGACAGCTCAAATGTGGGTCGCATGTTTCACGTCTCCTTGCCAAATTGCCTCATGATCTTAAAGCAAACTTCAGAAGGTTTGTTAACCCCATTCAGAACCCAGTTCCAACACTGATAGAACTTAGCGATTGGCTTGAATATGAGCTCAGAATACAAGATGATGAGTCACAGTACGTTAGTAATGTAAGCAGAGCCTACTCTCAGCCACAGAGAGAACAGCAAAGGAATTGCAAGCCGGTTCAACGATTTGCTACTGTCTTGGATGGTGGCGAACAGAGTAAACCAGCAAGTGTTACAGCAGTCAAGAAGGAGAAACCGACAAAGTACTGCCCCTTCTGCAACACTGTGCAGCATTACTTCAATCAGTGCGCTAATTTCAAACTGCTGAATCAAGATCAAGTGGAGTCTTGGCTGAAGTCAAATCAGAAGTGCTTTAGGTGTGGCCGTGACCACCAGATCTCACAATGCAATCTTAAAGCCAAATGTGAAAAGAGGCATTTAGAAATACTGCATGACTTCAATGCCAAAGGCAAACATGAAACACAAGCTTCAACAGAAAACGGTTGTTTTGTGAACTCAGAAGTAGAGACTTTGTATATGGACAGACCAACTGCAGGCAGCAAAGTTCTTTTGAAGGTCAGCCGAGTGATCTTGAGAAATGGAGAGAAGGAACTTGACATGCGCTATATTGGATGACGGATCAGAGAAGACAATGTTACTGTATGAAGCAGCACAGCAACTTGATCTTCAAGGACTTCCTGAAGATATAGCCTTCCGTACTGTGAGACAAGACATACGGGTTGTTCATGGGGTGGCTGTTTCATTCTCAGTAGCTTCTGCATTTCAGCCAAACAAATCCGTCACCATTGAAAGAGCTTTTATAGCCAAAGAACTGAGCCTCGCAAAACACACTTACCCTGTTAAGTTGCTGCAGAAGAAATACAGATATCTGCAAGGTCTGCCCATTCCCTCAATGCAGCAGGCTCAACCACTCTTACTCATTAGCTCAGATTATCCACATTTAATCACAGCTACAGAGCCAGTTCGTCTCTGACCTCCTGGCGGTCCTGCCGCTGTGAAAACCAGACTCGGGTGGACTCTGCAGGGCCCCTCAATTCCTTGCCAGTCAGTTCTCACCACAACAGTGTCTGTCTATTAACCTCCACTTTGTCAGCAGAAGCCGAACTGTTCAACAATGTACAGAAATTGTGGCAAATGGACACACTTCCGTATGGGAGTGAGAAACTGATCACAAGATTAAGGCAAGACACAGAATGAAGCAAATCCTTGAGGAGAAAACAGTCAGGGTGGCAGTCGGAGATATTCAAAGGTATGCAACACCTCTCCATATTGGCAATATGGAAAACCAGGAAAAATCAAGGATTGCAGCATAATAGTATTAATGTTGAAGTGATGTTTTTGAAATTAGTGGCTGGTAGACTAAAGATAGAATTTGCATACTATAGTCTTGTAACTAATGAGAAGGGTTTCAGTGATATGTGGTGTGTTAATGATGCTTTGTGTGTTTATGATGGAAATCTGGTTTTGGAATTTTAATGTGTTTTTTTTTATTATTATTTTTTCCATATATACAAATAATGTTAATTGTTGAATATTAAGTGTTTTAAATAAAGTTTTGTAAACCTCTCTCTCTCTCTCTCCTCTGGTGCACAATCTAAACTCAAGTGTGCTGTGTAACCATAGTAACCATAGTAACTTTGATCTGTTTGAATATTTTTATCGTCTTTAATACATGATTCTGAAGGATGGATTAAAATACCCGGTATTTTGTTTATTAAATAAATAATAAATTATTAAAATTTAATAATAATTATCAATCTTTTTTCTTTTTTTTTTCTTTTTTTTTGGATCCGGGGTTATAAAAAACACATCCGGGGCTGAAGCCCTGAATGCCCATGTCTAATGACGCTCCTGGTCTGTATCATGAGCAGTGAAGGGAGGAAAGTGCTTGAAGAATGGAAGACTGAGTTTGCGGTCAACGAGCGAGATGGACAGCCTTTCTGCTTGCTCTGGAATAAAATACTGTCAAATAATGTCAACAAGCATTTCGATACCACACATGAAACTCTTGACACAAAATACCCATCTGGATCTCAGGAAAGAGCTTTAAAGATAACTAGTCTTGAAAAAAATGCCATTGTTGAACAGAATACATGCGAGCTAGCTTAAAAGTGTCTCAGGCCGCAACATTAGCAATGTTAAAAATGTCCTGGCTCCTTGCTAAACACAACAAACCATTCAGTGACGGAGAGCTGGTCAAGAACTCACAATGTCTGTTTGATGACCTGAGCAACAAGAGCGAGATCATTCACAGGATAAAACGTTTACAGCTCAGCAATGACACAGTTACTCATCGAATCTCTGAAATGTCTGAGAATTTGACAGAACAGCTAAAAACTAAGCTAGCCACAGCTTCAGCACTCAGTTTGGCTGCGGATGAATCGACGGACATCGGAGATGTTGCTCAGTTTTGCATTTGGGGGAGATGTGGGAATTCTGCAACATGACATCATGACTTTTGCGTAAACATACAAGCCACTTTCAAGTCAAGTGGCGTGTTATCTATACGCATTTTCAGCTATCCGCATGTATGCGTGTATGTCTACGCCATTAACGTCCGAGTGATTCTGGGTGTCTGTACACGCCGGCAAATGTCCGAGCGAAACGAAGCAAAATGTAGATCTACATCTGGGGAGCTATCTTTTTCTTTCCTAGGATGGTGAGGGAACAGTCATAAATGCCATTAACCCCAGTGACGGTTAGGTTTAGGGACGGGGTTGAGGTAAGTCATATATTTACATAAACCGTAATAACATTAAGTCAACGGCGTTCATAAACACGCTGAAAAGCGATTATGCGTGTTGATAGCACGCCAAAAATGGAAATACGAATTGGCGTGTCATACACACACTACTTCATGAGATCAGTCTGCCTACGCTGTGGGTGACCTGAGGTAGTTTCTGCTGCAGAATAGACTGCCGCCTTCAGTGCTTGCCATTGTTCTTCAATGTCCTCTGTTTTGACTTTTACTGCAGATGACACAGTTTCAGCCAGTCTTCTGCAGTGCTCTTCATTTGCAAGCTTTCCAAGGTCAAGTTTTAAGGGGTTGTGCCTAAAGAGGAGGAGTTTTCCTCCTTGGCACGGTTATCTTGAGTCTGATCTGACACCTTACAAGGTAATGGTCAGTCGAACACTCATGTCCCACTCATGACCTTGGTGCAAATGATCTCATAAAGCCCGTTCCTACAGGTAACAATGTAGTCTAACAGAAGGTAGTGTCCAGAGCGTGGATTTTCCCATGTGAAGAAGTTCTTATCTGGCTGGCTGAAGAAGGTGTTCGTTCGTGACATAGCTCTTGTTGAGCAAAGAAGTTAAGTCCGTTGTGGTTCTTCTTACCTTTGCCAAACTTTCCAATGATTTCACAGTCACTTCCCACCCTTGCATTGAAGTCACCCACAATTAACAGCTTGTGTTGTGGGGAGACTCTGCTTACAATGGTTGCCAGCTCCTGGTAGAAAGCCTCCTTTTCCTCATCTGGGTAGGTCATGGTTGGGGCATACACATTGACAATGGTCAAATGCCTGTTGTTCTCAGTTGGTATATAACCATCATCCTCTCAGATACGTTTCAGCGTCTCTCCTTCCCTCTGTCTTCCCAACCCAGAAGAAAGTGTAGTCTTCCTTTTGCACCTGAGGAAGACTACACCTTCTTCTGGGCATATTAAATCAACTTTTTACTTTTTCGACCACTGATTAGAAGTCCCGCTGGAAGCGGTAAACCATCCAGGATGTGTTCTGAGCATGCTTTGTTTACACCACCTTTTCTATAGGCTTCCCCTTCTGGGGTAGGCAGTGCTTTCCCTAAAAAGGTCTGCCCAGACGCTCCCAGTGCTGCCTCAGCCCACTGGCGCTCAGGATTCAGTGATGCTGCGACCATCAGCTGTGAGCCGCCTGTGTGCAAGGTTTCCGCTATCAGCTCCCAGCTACTTCAGCCTGCTGATGTTACGTTCCCCTCATCGCCACAGGGCTTCCACCTACGCCTCCAGTCAAGATGCCTTGCACCATGGTAATGGACCTGCGTGAAGTTGGCCCCCCACCCAACGCAAAACGTCGTCAAAATATGCTTAATCGTTTGTGCTCCGTTTGTGCTGTAAAAAGTTTCGTTTGTGCTGCTTCGTTTTTTTAGATATTAAAATAATATTTTTAGGTCATTCTGAGGTCACTCAGCCCCCCCACATGATCAAAATTCACCCAAAATAGCCTCGTTCGTTTGTGCTCAGTTTGTGCTGGATTGTGCCGGTAAAATTTTCGTTTGAGCTGCTTTGGATTTTTAAATATTAATCATTGAAGGTTGGGTCGATGACATCACTCAGCCCCCCACATGCTTCGAATTCATCCAAAATAGCCTCGTTCGTTTGTGCTCCATTTGTGCTGGATTGTGCTGTAAAACGTTTCGTTTCAGCTGCTTCGGTTTTTTAGATATTAAAATATTTTTATGTAGGTCATCTGAGGTCACTCAGCCCCCCACATGATCAAAATTCACCCAAAATAGCCTCGTTCGTTTGTGCTTCGTTTGTGCTGGATTGTGCCGGTAAAAGATTCATTTGTGCTGCGTCGGGTTTTAAAATATTAGACATTACATTATTATTGATGACCACCAGCCCCCCACATGATCGAAATTCACCCAAAATAGCCTCGTTCGTTTGTGCTTCGCTTGTGCTGGATTGAGCCGGTAAAATTTTACCGTGCTGCTGGCGTCGGGTTTTAAAATATTAGACATGAAATCAATTAGAAATGTTGATAGGCCTATTTAAGCTGAGTTTTAAAGTTTTTAAAGGTCAACATTTTTTGTTATGATCATAATGTTCGATATGATTAAATTTCAAAAGTTAAATCATTTAGACTTAATTCATTGTCATGAGTTTCCACATAGGCCTACATAATAATAATAGTTATTAAACGAATTAGGCCTATATATAGACCATTTCACAAGATGTAAACAACACTAGTCCAGAAGCACTTCCTGTTTCAGTTTTTTAACACTACATAAAAGCTGGGATAAAATACAACCAACAGAACATTTAAAACTGAATCAAAAAGTTAAACAAACATCTTTAAGATGTTTTCTTTACATGTGAAATAAAGAAATCAGTTACAAACTGAAACAGGAAGTGCTTCTGGACCAGTGTTGTTTACATCTTGTGAAATGGTCTATAGCTAGCCTACACATAGGCTACAACACACACAATACCAGTCAAAAGTTTGAAAATAGTCCCTTCTGCTCACCAAGGCTGTATTTATTTGATCCAATTATTTCAAAATACAATTATTTCACTGCTGTTTTCTATGTGAATGTATTGTGAAGTGTAATTTATTCCTGTGATCAAAGCTGAATGTTCAGCATCATTACTCCAGTCTTCAGTGTCACATGATCCTTCAGAAATCCGGATAATATGCTGATGTTATTAATTTGATGTTTAAGAAACATTTCTGATCATTATCAATGTTGAAAACAGTTGTGCTGCTTAATATTGTTCTTTCTTCTTCTGGAAACCAAGATACATTAAAAGTTTTTTGGTTAAGTAATATAAAAGAATAATAAAAGAAAGTTATTTAGCAAGGATGCATTCAATTATTCAGAAAAAAAAATTTGTTTTTTTATAGTTTCCACAAAAATATTAAGCATCTAAAACCCACGCAATGGGTAGGCTATTCAACATTGATAAAAAATAAAAACCTTTCTTAACTGAGCACCAATAATAATTGATCAATCAACATTTTACTATGATTTCTGAAGAATAATGTGGCATTGAAAACTGGAGTAATGACAGTAATTTCAGCTTTGACATCACAGGAATAAATTGCTATGTTTAATTAAAACAGAAAATAGTTATTTTAAAGTGTAATCATATTTTACATTATCAGTGTATGTTTGATCAATAACAACAGCAAAAATCAGGCTTGGTGAGCTTAAGAGACCTTTAAAAAAATATCCAAACTTTTGACCTGTAGGCTACTGTAGCCAGTGTTGGGAGTAACGCATTACAAAAGTAATACATTACAGTAACATATTACTTTTTGCTGTAACGCAGTAGTGTAAGGCATTACTAATCAATTTTCAGTAATATTTTACTCGTTACATGTTCAGTGAGGCTTGTATTACAGTTGTATTACAGTGTATTGTCTGCTTTTACTTCTTAAAGGCAACAGACTATGTGAAAGTTTTAAAGCAGTCTTTTAGTGCCGGTTCAGAGCGGTCGCGTCTGTAACATTGTTTTTTCCTCATAAATGCGAACATGAAAACTAAAATAAAATGAATATTTTAAGTTCTATGGAGACTGGAGAGCCAACCGTTCCTCATCCAATTTGCGCAGTGTAATTAACAGAATTACAAAAAATCGATTTTGCCTCCTATTTTTTTGTCACGCATGAATGTGTGTATTTTCCCTAATATTAAAAATAAAACATAGACTGATATTTGTCTAATGTCTGGAGTCCTTTAAGGAAGTAGCCTATATACGTTTCAATACATGTATTTTCTGAGAATATTTATTTCAAGTTTTGACTGCAAATGTCATGTCCATAATGCTGGACTTCCCCAATTTTAAATAATTTATCCTCAACTAGTTTTGTGGTGTAAGTCTACGTATTTTATAATGTTAACTTCAAATAATACTAATAGCCTAATTTAAAGATAAGGCAGCATTGGATCTGGACGGTAAGGAGAATAACGCTGGAGTTTGAAGAGGTGTTTCGCGATTCTGTAGGTTCGTGGATCTGAGTCGTGTGGCGAATCGCGATTTCGGTTTCATATTGCATATCGTTACAGCCCCAAAGTTAAGTTCTACTTAGTTATTTTGGTGAAAGTAACTCAAAAGTAATACATGAGTAATGTAACGCATTACAATTCTGGGACAGTAATATTGTAAGGTAATGAATTACTTTTAAATAACAGTAACAAGTAATACCTAATGTATTACAGTTTTGAAGTAACTTGCACAACACTGACTGTAGCCTATAATAGATCTATAGCCTACACACACGCTGCCCTACAAAGGCAAAGTGCAGTAAATACGCAAACAAAGAAACGGAGAAAAAAGCCTTTAAAGTTTTTATACCTTTTAAGTTTTTATGTTATGGGTAGATTAATGCATCTCCGAAACGGGACATAATTTAACCCCGATATTTTTTCACAAGACAGAACACATGTCATAAAGCCCTTTACAAGTCTTAACTCATTTTTGACTAAATGTGTTTACTGCGCTTTGCCTTTGTAGGGCACAGCAAAACAGATTATGGTGCATGTATTTTTGACAATGTTCATATTATGTTGTTAGGCTATTAACAAAACATCATAATATGTAAAACACTTAGGCTACCTTGGAGTTTGTGTTACATTCCACACCTCCAATGATCCTTAGTGTCCGTTAAGAGTTGAATAGGCTACACACAGGATAGGTAACAGAATATTGTGATTTGGTTTGCCGTTTCGGTCTTCCTTTAACTGTTGCTAGCTATAAAAAAAAAAAAAACATCTGGACTGGAGAAGTTAGCTACTATCTATCATTCAGTCTAATATTTTACAACCCAACGCCACGGTAAAATTTTTGCACAAACGAAGCACAAACGAACGAGACTATTTTGGATGAATTCGAAGCATGTGGGGTGGGGGGGGGGGGATTGACGTCATCAATAATAATGTAGCCTAATGTCTAATATTTTAAAACTCGACGCAGCACAAATGAATCTTTTACCGGCACAATCCAGCACAAACGAAGCACAAACGAACGAGGCTATTTTGGGTGAATTTTGATCATGTGGGGGGGCTGAGTGACCTCAGAATGACCTAAAAATATTATTTTAATATCTAAAAAACCGAAGCAGCACAAACGAAACTTTTTACAGCACAAACCAGCACAAACGATTGAGCATATTTTGACGATGTTTTGCGTTGGGTGGGGGGCCAACTTCACGCAGGTGTTTGTGCCCCCACCAGACTGCCTCTCTGGACCTCCACGCCGGTTACCATGAGGTGCAGAAAGGTGCAACAAACAAGGCTGCCCCAACAGTAGCATCTCACTTCAGGTGTGTGTGTAGGAACCCAGTTTTATGTAAATCATTGAAATAAAAATTTTAGCAACACTGAAACAATCAAATCAACAGTGAGCTTGTAAATGGGTTGCAGCAACTATAGCAAACATTTCTTGGACAAGATAAGATGAGCAATTCAGTCGTAGAAAGAAGAGGAAGTGTTTTCTGAATGTGAGAGTTCACAGCCGTCCGCCTAAACTGGGTTCAGAGATGATGTTGTGTGTGTGTGTTTAACAGTGCGGTCAAACTAACTGAGTTCTCAACGCCAGCGAAGACATACTTCTGAAACACCATTACTGTGGACAGCAAGTTCGGTCCGACACTCGTGAAGTGTGTGCAGATACTTTCTGTTTCACCAAACTGAGCTGATGTTAATCTTCAAAATACCTTAAAAACTGTTTTAGTATTAATTTTCTACAAGTTAGTCGTGGAAAATGGAAACCTTTTTAGAAACAAACCAATTGTATCACTAATAATGTAATTTTTTTTTTTCTAGATTTTAGCATCATGCGATAAACTGCTAAAAGAAAGAAGTGAGAGTAACAGTAATTCTCTTGTGTGCAAAAGTAGCCAATAAACTGTTCAGGGGTGCGTTTCCCGAAAGCATCGTTAGCCAAATATGGTCGCAAGTTCCATCGTTACCAATAGAGTTCAATGGAAATTGCAACCAACTTGTGACCATAGTTGGCTAACGATGCTGTCAGGAAACGCACCCCAGATCAGATGTGTGTTGAGCCAGTGACATTAACAGGAAATGCACTTCTCACAACACACACACACACACACACACAGAGCAACACTTCACTGTCATGGACTGACATAGTGTCACTTGTAATGGCTAATTTTGCATTTACATTTATACAAGTTTCTTTTCTTTCATATATGATCTTTATTTTCTTTTATATGTTTTCTTTTATTTCATTAAGATGTGATAGATGTGTTTGTAACTTTTACTAACGTTGGAGAAGATATACTCATGAGCAGTTAAAGGAAAATATTCATATCATCTAACATATACTCATAAGCATTTACAGGAAGATGTTCATGTAATCCAAAGGACATTGTTAAAGATATAACAAGCTGTTAGAAATGCATAAGTTAGAGTAAGCTTAAGGTATAACTAAACTGTTAGAAATGCATAAGTAATGTAATCTTTGTGTGAGGACTTAATGTTCTGTGTTTAACAAAGAAGCAAGCAGCATGAAAACATTTTAATAGCTCTTCGTATTTCAAGAGTGAGTTATATTTGTGCAGGGTTTTGATCAAATAACAGATAAACCAGAACTTTCACCCAAGAGGTAAATTGAGCAGAAAGGTGTGAGGTCGAACATAACTTGTAACCAAGAGATAAATTGAGGTGTGAAGCTGAATTTGAACATAGGAAACTTAACACAAACGTCATTGTGCTGTCCAAATTAAAAATACCGTCTACAAGAATAGTCAAGAGCAGCGCAAACAGGTTTCCTTGCTAGAGGGTGTAGGAGACACTCGGTAGCAAAACCAGACATTGCCTGCATGGTTTCCTGGGTTTTCAGGTATATAAGGATGATGAGAAGGACTAGCCTTCGCCTTCACATGTAGACACTGTTCTGTATGTTGAACGCCAAAAGATTGGACGTGTTTTCTTGCAAGAAAATAAACTTTTGATACTTTGACTTTTGAAAAGGTTTCCACTTGTCTTCTTCCTCCTATCTTTTCGAATAACAGAGAATCATTTCCACAACACACTATAGCAACGGATGTGAACAGGTCATCAGATGAGATGAAGTCAATAACCACAGGAGGAGCTGATGATGATTAAAGGAGGAGCTGTAACTATATATAATGAAGAGGAAGAGCTGTCACTATATCTAATGAAGAGGAAGACGGACAGAAGCAGAAATGTCTGATCAGTGTGATCTGTGTCTGCTGGGACTGATCATTCTCTCTTCACTTCTCACAGGTAAAGAAATCTGTATTTTCTCTAAACACATTTAGTGGAATTAGTCTGGAAAGAGTTGATTTGAACATGCTCAGTTTATTCTTGCACACATTCACGTTGTGATCTCAGAGTTGTGTATTGATACACACACGTTATACAAAAAGATACACTTCAGAATCGATCATCCGTTTATTCGTCAACACCAAACGTTACACCACCTCGTTCGTGCTCTAACAACAACAACTGCACTTCCGGGAACTTCATAATATGAGTCACATTTTATTCCCGGTAAACTGCCATGTGAAATCTTAAACAATATTCAGCACAGAGGTATAATGTGCATGAACACATTTTTTAATGTCTAAAACTTAAACTCCCACTCTTCAAAATAAAAAAAATAAGTAATAATAATCTTTTAATTCAGCATACTAACAGAACTGAACAACAACTTCCTTGAACAGAAATACGGCCTAGTATATTTTAAGAAGCTCTCGAGTCCAACTCAAAGACAGACTGTTTTAATGGCTCTGGAAGCCCCAGACTCAATCTGAATAGTTATGCTCAGAGTGTCTCCCCCTCGATGTAACCCCTCCCCATTAAACTCTATGATAATGTGAAGGTGTGGGTGATACAATGAGGCTGATTGGATTACCATCTATACATGACACTGTGATGCTGATGAGATCAGAGATGGGGAATTTCCAGTAACGAGCTGAATCCTGTACCTCATTTACATGCTTTGTTTCTGCACTCTTTCTAAAGCTCTCGTCATAAACACTGAAGTTATCTGCACTGCACTGTGAATCTCTCATTTATATCGCGTCTAGACTTTGTTTATGAGGGGATTTGCAAAAGGATAAAGCTTGTGCTGATTCTGAACATGTATTTTGAGTGAATTCTCTGCATGTTGACTCTAAAATGCCTCTGATTTGCTCACTGTGTTCATGCACTTAATATACATGTCTGTGATTGGCTATAATGCACAACACAAGTAGTTTCGTTTCGTTTTTGAATAATGTGTCCTCCAGTGCCCGCACTCGATTGGACTCGGACTATTTTCCGTGTCTAAAATGTCCGAGTCCGAGAACAAATTCATCCGAGTGCGTGACAAGTCCGAGTTCATTCAAAACTGGACTCGAGTCCGAGTTCGAGTACCCCAACTCTACGAACCTCCAAACTCCATCTGAGTCCGTTTCGCCTGATGCCTTTATTTCTGATGCCTTTTTGTCTGAGGCTGTTTCGTCTGTGTCACAGACTAGAAGGACACAGATGGATGAGTGTAACCAGGTTTATTGAGACAGTGGGTATGATAGACAGCTGGTAAGTGAGGAATGGATAGAGTTCGGCTCAGGAGTGGGAAACAGTCTGATAATGGATTTCTTATCTTAAGCAGGGCTGGAAGATGGTAAGCGGCGGCAGTAGACGGTTGACCAGAAGGATGACCGGGGACCAGGAGCGGATGAGAAGCAGACGGGCAGAAGTAAGCGGGTAAGTATTCCACAGATGAAGGCAGTAGTGTAGCGGGAGTCTGTAGTCGAAGTGTCGACGAGACCAGACGGTGAGTGACTGTGAGGAGTGAGTTTATAAAGGGAGGATGATTGGGACGGTGATTGAAGCGGGCAGGTGACAGTGATTAGTATGCTGGGGAGCTGGAACGAGTGGGCGGAGTGAAGGTGTCTGGTGCTGACGCTGATGGATCCGTGACAGTACCCCCCCCCCACGGCCAGCTCCAGCTGGCGGACGGAACCGACGACGGGGACGACCACGGCTCCGGGGCGCTGGACGATCAGGGTGGGTGGTGTGGAAATCCTGGAGTAACGAGGGGTCCAGAATGTCCTCCCGGTTGACCCAGCATCTCTCCTCGGCACCGAATCCCTCCCAGTCCACGAGATATTCCAAGCGGCCGCCCCGTCGTCGGGAGTCGAGGATTTCATGGACTCGGTAGATGTTGTCATCTTCGGGATCCGCAGGAGGAGGGGGCACCTCCGCAGCACCAGACCCTGGGGAAGAAGGAGTGAGAGGGTTAGTGTACGGCTTGAGCAAGGAGACATGGAAGGTGGGTGCGATGCGGTAGTGAGCGGGGAGTGCCAGCCGGTAGGTGACGGGGTTGATCTGCCTCTGAATCGGGAAAGGACCGATATATCTGGGACTCAGCTTCCGACAGGGCTGTCGGAGACGGATGTCCCGGGTGGAGAGCCAGACCAGTTGTCCGGGAAGGTAGTGAGGGGCGTCGGCACGGCGAAGGTTGGCCTGGTTCTGGTGTCTCCGAACAGCCCGCTGGAGGTGAGTATGAGCTGAGTCCCAGACTCTCTCGCTGGGACGTCAGATGGTTCTCCTGACCAGGGGAATAGTGGAGGCTGGTAGCCGAGTATGCACTGGAAGGGGGTGAGTCCGGTGGTGGTTTGTCGGAGGGAGTTCTGTGCATACTCGGCCCAGGGCAGGTAACGGCTCCAGCAGTCCTGGTGGTCGTGGCAGTATGACCGCAGGTATCTCCCAATCTCCTGGATCTTCCGCTCAGTCTGGCCGTTGGACTGGGGATGGTATCCAGAAGTGAGGCTGACAGTCACTCCCAGAAGGTTGAAGAATGCCCTCCACACTCGAGAGATGAATTGGGGTCCTCGATCGGAGACTACGTCCTCGGGGATCCCAAAGTTACGGAAGATGTGTTGGAATAGTGCTTCAGCTGTTTCAAGGGCTGTTGGTAAACCCGGAAGGGGAATTAGCTTGCACGCCTTGGAGAAGCGGTCCACTACGACCAGAATGCAGGTGTGGTTGTCAGACAGGGGCAGGTCGGTGACGAAGTCCACTCCGAGGTGGGACCACGGTCGAGTGGGTATTGGGAGAGGAACCAGCTTGCCTTCCGGGAGATGACGGGGAACCTTGGCCATGGCACAGACTGAGCATCCGCTGACGAACCGGGAGACGTCCTGGGCCATACCCGGCCACCAATAGCGCTGTTGGACGAGCGAGAGAGTGGCTTGGCTGCCTGGGTGTCCAGAGCCCGGAGAGGTGTGTACTGAGTCCATGAGGGACAGGCGTAGACGGGTTGGAACATAGACCCGTCCCTCTGGACCTCCCGGCGGAGCAGGTTCGAGTTGCGTGGCGTCGGCGATGTGGTCATCTAGGCTCCATTGGATGGGGCTGACGACCACGGCTGGAGGGAGAATGGGTTCAGGCTCGGAAGAAGGTGTCTCAGGTTGGAACTGACGGGAGAGTGCATCTGCCTTTACGTTCTTTTCACCGGGGCGATAGGTGACTGAGAAATTGAAGCGAGTGAAAAACAGGGCCCAACGGGCTTGACGGGGGTTGAGTCTCTTGGCCTCCCGGAGGTACTCGAGGTTGCGGTGGTCAGTGATCACCGTGAACGGGTGTTGGGCTCCCTCCAGCCAGTGCCTCCATTCCTCCAACGCCAATTTAATGGCTAGTAACTCCCGGTTGCCGATGTCGTAGTTCTGCTCCGCCGGGGACAGCTTCTTGGAGTAGAAGGCGCATGGATGGAGTTGAGATGGATTCCCCTGCCGCTGAGAGAGGACCGCTCCTACCCCCGAGATGGAGGCATCCACCTCGACGAGGAAGGGCACGGCGGGGTCCGGAAGGGCGAGGGTAGGAGCGGAGCCAAAGGCAGACTTCAGGGCTTGAAAGGCTTGGGTGGCTCGGGTGTTCCAGGACAGAGACTTGGCCCCGCTCTTGAGAAGGTCGGTGAGTGGAGAACTGATGGGACTGAAGTTCTGGATGAAACGGCGGTAGAAGTTGGCAAACCCCAGGAAACGTTGAAGCTCCTTACGGGTGGTGGGTTGTGGCCAATGGAGTACCGCTTCCACCTTCCTCTGGTCCATGGTGATTCCGTGTGGGGTGATGACGTAACCGAGGAAGTGGATGGTGCTTTGGTGGAATTCACATTTCTCCAATTTGAGGTAAAGATGGTAATCTCGTAGGCGTTGGAGTACTGTCTGAACGTGATGGATATGGGAGGTCAGATCGGGAGAGTATATGAGGATATCGTCGATGTAGATGACGACGAACTGATTGAGAAGATCACGGAAGATTTCGTTCATGAAGCCTTGAAAGATGGCGGGTGAGTTGGACAATCCGAAGGGCATCACGAGATATTCGTAGTGCCCTGCGGGAGTGATAAAGGCGGTCTTCCACTCATCGCCTTCCCGGATACGGATGAGGTTGTAGGCACTAAGAAGATCGAGCTTGGTGTAAACGGATGCCCCTCGGAGTTGTTCCAGGGCGGCTGGGACCAGAGGAAGGGGATAGCGGAATTTAACGGTGGCTTGGTTGAGGATCCGGTAGTCGATGCAAGGGCGCAAGCCTCCGTCCTTTTTTCCCACGAAGAAGAAACTCGAAGCGGCAGGGGATACTGATGGTCGTATGAATCCGTGGTCGAGAGCCTCTTGGATGTACTCCTCCATGGCCTTCTGCTCCGGGATGGACAGAGGGTAGATCTTACCTCGCGGTAGGACCGCCCCAGGCAGCAGGTCGATCGCGCAGTCCCATGGCCGATGCGGGGGTAGAATGGTGGCTTGGCGTTTATCGAAAACATCCTGGAACGCCCGGTAGGGAGAGGGAATCTCGGGAGACGGTTCTACTGGTGGGCTCTCTACGGAGGTGGTGGAGAGTGGAACGGTCGGAGTGGTGGAAGAAACTGGAGATTTCGTCACGGAGGGAAGACAGCGCTGGAAACAGTCGTGGCCCCACCGTAGAACCTCGCCGGTGGACCACTGAATGTGAGGCGAATGGGTCTCCAACCAGGGGCGTCCCAGGATGATCTCAGCCGTCGAGCCCTCCAGCACCAGAAAGGATATCTCCTCCCGGTGGAGCCAGCCGATCTCCAACCCCAGGTCCGGGCTACGATGTCCAACCCGGCCGCGTCCCAGTGGTTGTCCCAGAATGGTTTGGACTTGGAGTTTGTGAGGGATGGTTCGTTGCCTGGTTTGGAGCCGGTTTAACGTGGACAGTGCAATGAAGTTGGCCGCTGATCCGGAGTCGATCAGCGCCTGGACTGAAATGGAGCGGTTCAGGTAAGTGATAGTGGCCGCAGTGAATTTCAAGGAGGAGATAGGCAATGGTAACTGGACTGTACTCACAGCTGGTCGGGGCGGGCGAACGGGACAGGAGGCGAGCAGATGACCGGAGGCTCCACAGTACAGACACAGCCCGTTGGTGATTCGCCGATTCCTCTCGGATACTGGCAGGTGAGTGGTACCGACCTCCATGGGTTCTGGTGCTGGAGGACTGTGGTGGCGGGGCACAGGATCGCTGGATGATGCTCTCAATGCCGACGTTGTCGTCATAAACCGCGAGCTGGAGGCGGATATCTGGATGTAACCCATGACGGTAGGCTGTGATGAGAGCAGACTCACTCCAACCGAGAGTGGCAGCGAGGGTGCGAAATTGCAGCGCATATGAGGCGACGGACGATCTCCCTTGTCTCAGGCGGTACAGCTGGTCCTGGACGGAGATGAAATGGGCTGACTGTGAGAACACCTCGGTGAAATGGCCGGAGAAAGCAGCGAATGTCCGGGTAACTGGGCCTCGATCCTTCCAAAGGGCGTGAGCCCAGTTGAGCGCTCGTCCTCGCAGGAGGGAGATGAAGAAGGCCACTTTGGATCGTTCCGTGGGGAAGGATAACGGATTCATCTCCATATAGAGCTCGCACTGCAAAAGGAAGCCGCTGCACTCCTCCTCCTCGCCTGAGAAGGGCGCTGGTTGGGCCATGGGACTGGCAGAGGCAGATGCAGAAGAAGTGGTCACGGTGGATGTGGCGAGTGCTGGAGTGCTGGTCCGGGGAATGGTAGGAGGAGGTGGGGTCGGTGTAGCGCTGGTGCTCGGGGTAGATTGCTGCATTATGTTGGTCTGGTCTTCTGTCACAGACTAGAAGGACACAGATGGATGAGTGTAACCAGGTTTATTGAGACAGTGGGTATGATAGACAGCTGGTAAGTGAGGAATGGATAGAGTTCGGTTCAGGAGTGGGAAACAGTCTGATAATGGATTTCTTATCTTAAGCAGGGCTGGAAGATGGTAAGCGGCGGCAGTAGACGGTTGACCAGAAGGATGACCGGGGACCAGGAGCGGATGAGAAGCAGACGGGCAGAAGTAAGCGGGTAAGTATTCCACAGATGAAGGCAGTAGTGTAGCGGGAGTCTGTAGTCGAAGTGTCGACGAGACCAGACGGTGAGTGACTGTGAGGAGTGAGTTTATAAAGGGAGGATGATTGGGACGGTGATTGAAGCGGGCAGGTGACAGTGATTAGTATACTGGGGAGCTGGAACGAGTGGGCGGAGTGAAGGTGTCTGGTGCTGACGCTGATGGATCCGTGACAGTCTGATGCCTAATTGTACGACACCTGACATTGTTTTTCCTGAGACCTGAAGCTTTTCAGTCTGAGGCATGATGCCTTGTCTTCATATGTCTGAGGATGTCCTAAAATGTACACCGTACCGCTGAGAAACAGCAGGAGAACAGGGGAACAAATGTATTATGTGCAATGATGAGAAAGAAGAAAAATGAAGCGATCTGGGGAGGAAAAAGGGAAAACTGGACAGAGCCAACACAAAGAAAAGAATAAAACAGAAAGGATCTTTCTCACCCGTTTCAACTAAACCTTCCGAATACAGAAGAAAAATGTAGAAAGAAAAGTCTTCCCTATACTTCCCTACTCTATCTATCAAAAGAACAATGACAGCGAACGGCACATGCCCCTAAACCTAGTGTGTGTAAACTAAATAAATCAGAACTAAGTGTGTCCGATGTACGTCACGTGACATCACTTCCCTTTTCTATATGTAGAAATAAAGGCCAGCGCATCAGCCGTTGATTAGCATTATACATACGGGAAAGTAAAAGGAGGGAGTTGTGACCCCTATAGACAACAGTGTGCCGGATGGAAGAGCCGAAGTAAACTTCACAGAACTGCAAGAAAAACAACAACGCCAAAGTTTCCTTTTCAACTGTCGAGTAATTCCCTTGATGTTTATATAACTTACGGGAGAAAAAGCACACTGATGGTCCACATCCTCGCCGTCTAGAAGCAAAACTGCTCCAGTAACTCCATGTATCCGCGCTCGCATCAACTTACAACTCAAAGAGCGATCCAAACTCAGCCGAAACTGGGCAGCTTTACAACAGAGCTTTAACACTCTCAGATGCAGTCGAGAGGACAAATATCATCATTTAATACTTCTGTTTATATCATCATGATCACTGAGATATACTGTGTTTCAGGAACCAGTGGAGATGATCATGTGTTCATCAGTTCTGGTGTAGATGTCTCTCTGTCCTGTAATAAAGATCTTTCTGACTGCAAATCAACATCATGGACCCACTCTAACAGCTTCGGACATTCATGGGTTGAACTGATTACTGGAGGGATAAAGAATAAAGACACAGAGAGACATGAGAGACTGAGTCTGGAGTCTGACTGCTCTCTGAACATCAAGAACGTCACTGGAGATGATTATGGATTATACAGATGCAGACAATATGTGAACGGAGAACAACAAGGAACTGATGCTTATGTTTATCTGCATGTTCTTCATGGTAAGTTTATGATTATGTGTTCAATATAAAAAGAGCAGATTCTCCCTTTAAACTCAGATGATGATTGAAGAGTCTGTGATTTGTGTCTTGTGTTCAGTTTCAGTGTCTTCATCATCATCATCATCATCATCATCTTCATCAGCATCATCATCTTCATCATCATCATCCTCACAGACTGAGATCAGTCCAGGCCGCTCTGTGACTCTCTCCTGTCAGTTGTATTCATATACTGGATACTCCTGTGATGATCGGGTTCATTCTGGGGGAGTTGAGCTGTTGTGGGTGAATCAGGCTGGTGTTGATCTGAAGACAGACTCCAGATATCAGATATCATCATCATCATCATCATCATCATCTCCAGATCACTGTATCATCACTCTGACTACAACACTCCTGGATGAAGATGACAACAGAGAGTGGAGATGTCGGCTTACTCGGGGAAATCAAGTCCAGACGTCAGTCAGATACACTGTCAAGTATTCAGGTGAGGAAACAGTGTTAGAAGAGCCTCATGATGTCAGGAACACTGAGGTCTATCAGTATCACTGAACCAGAACAAACTGAGGGAACAAAAGCTTCTTTGACTCTCACAGAAGAGGAACTCAAAGCGTTGCTTCAAACTAATGAACTGCAGTGAAGTCACAGTCCAACTGTTCACTCTTTATGTAATGTGATGATCACAGTTAAAATATGATGCTCATATTGTACAGTATGAATCATCTGAACTAACATTGATCTTCACAGCTCAAGCTGATTCAACGACAGCAGTGAATCCAGTCCACATCACACACTCTCAGGATCCCTCAACTATAAACACACACGTTTCTAAAGGCACATCATCACTGTCTTTCTCACATCAGTGCTTTTCAGTGCGTAATGCTGGAGTTATCTTCAGTGTTCACTCATCTAAATATGACTGTCATATTCTACAGGACCATTGGACCATTCTACAGGACCACACGTGATCTCCACAGTTGATCCGGCATCAGAAACTGTCGTCGGTGTGAGTGCTGGATTATTATACAGAGGTACGACACGTTGATTTAGACGGACAGCTTTCTAACATTACACTATCAGTCCGTCTGTAAATGCTTCATCAATAACTGTTGATAGATGAAGACCCTTGACTTCAGTCATGTCCAGTTTCTCTTCTTCTTCCTCTCATGTTTCCTGCAGTGATTGTGAGTATTGTTGAGATGGCAGTGTTTGCTGCTCCTACTGTGATTCTTCTTCAGATCATCTGTGCAAGAAGAGCTGGTGAGTTTGAGCCGCACACACTCTGAAGATTCACACTCGTCTGATCTGAACATCTGCAATCATGATAAACACACACCAGAGGTCAGGCAATGCTTTTATTTTGCAGGGAGGAAGGACTCGAAGCCCCCGGAGGAAATAGAGATGCCCACAATATTACAGTAAAACACTGATGAGTTCACAATCTGCAGCAATATTTACAATAGCAAACACTTTTTTATCTCAATAATACTTTTATTAGGATTTATTTTCATTTCTATGGATATTTGCCTACAGTCATGTTCTTGAGCTTCATCTGTAAACTGCTGTAAATATAATATTAAATACAGTAATGGACAGACTCAGACTGTATAATCGTCTCTCTGTTCTGTGTGATGGAGATGATCTGAGGATTATTGTATTATTGATTCCTCATCTGTTTTTCATGTTGAATGATTGCTACTAATATTCTTAATAAACCTCTGCAGTTGTGTTTAATATGTCTCCTTTCCTGAGATGTTCCCCTTCATGAGCTCGTAATGTATGGTAATATAGAAGAGTAAGTGTGAGTATTAAAGGCTCAAGTGTTGATGAAATATGTGTGTTTCAGCCGTTTCTTGAAGATGGCTAAAGCCTCGTCAGCTCAGGTTGAGTCGGGCAGCTCATTCCTGCAAATCTGCAGCTCTAGTAATGTGCTCTGCAGCCCAGTTTTATTTCTAGAACGGCATGCAGGAAACTGCTCAAATAAGGAAGTGAAACTATCAGTAATGCTCTCGTGTCAGTGTCTGGTTGTGTTTCCTTGTTTGTCCACTAGATGTCCTCCTTCCCCTCGGTGTCATGTAATTCTGGAACTGCATTTCCCAGCATTCTGTCTGTCACTGTCACTCATCTGTTCATTGCACTCAGCTGTTCCCTGTAATCATTGTTCCCAGCTGTTCTGTGTTAGTCTTGTTAGTTCTGTGTATATATTCCCTGTCTGTGTTTACGGATTCGTTGCTGAATGTCACCAACACTTCCGAGGTCTGTTTTCTTGCCTGTTCTTGTTTTGTTTCTTGTTTATTTGTTTATTGGACTGCTAAAATGGATTTTGACCCCTGCATGGATGACTATGAGTTGGATTGCCCTGATAATAAATATGCTACATTTGGATCCACCTGTTTCCCTGTGTGTTCCCGTGACAGAACGAATCTGTCAAATAATGGATCCAGTAGCATGAACATTTTTCAGGGCTTTGCCTTATTGGCCCGCCGGACTGAGGTCAAGGTGGTCAATTCCCCTGAGAACCCGGCCACCGATGACCGAGAACCTTTTAGGGGAACCCGTCTGGCCAAGTTTTCTGGGACTCGTGGAGGCCGCAGGAGAGGAGGTCCTAGAAGTGAGCCCCGAAATCACTCTCCACTTTGGTCTTTCTCCGACCATGGGCCGGTGATGCTCAGCCCAGAGCTTCCTTCACCGCTGGTCCTGTCCTGTTCACGTCCCATCTGCCCAGCGAGAGACCGCTCATGTCCCGTCTGCCCAGCGAGAGAGTGTTCACGTCCCGTCTGCCCAGCGAGAGAGTGTTCACGTCCCGTCTGCCCAGCGAGAGACTGTCCACGTCCCGTCGGCCCAGCGAGAGACTGTTCACGTCCCGTCTGCCCGACGAAAGACTGGTCAGGTCCCGTCTCTATCCCTGAGCTTGGACTATCTGGAGTGTCTGATTAAGACGTTGGAGAGACCTGTCCCTGAGCCGGTGCCTGTCCCTAAGCCGGTGCCTGTCCCTGAGCCGGTCCCTGAGCCGGTCCCTGAGCCGGTCCCTGAGCCGGTCCCTGAGCCGATCCCTGAGCCGGAGCTCATATTGGTTCAGGACCCAGCGTTTTTGTTTGTGTTTGTGTCTGTTCTTGTGACTGTGTCTGTTTTAGTGTCAGTTCCTGAGCCAGCGCCTGTTCCCGTGCCGGAGGCAGAGCCAGCGCCTGTTCCCGAGCCGGTGTCTGGTCCTGAGGGATCTGCTCTGCCCTGGCTGCCCGAGGGGTCCGCACCGTCTTGGCCACCTGAAAGATCTGCTTCGCCCTGGCCGCCCGAGGGGTCCTCCCCGCCCTGGCCACCCGAGGGGTTTTTACTGCCCTGGCCACCTGAAAGATCTGCTCCATCCTGGCCGCCCGAGGGGTCTTCACCGCCCTGGCCACCTGAAAAATCTGCTCCGCCCTGGCCGCCCGAGGGGTCTTCACCACCCTGGCCACCCGAAAGGTCTGCTCCGCCCTGGCCACCCGAGGGGTCTTCACCGCTCTGGCCACCCGAGGGGTCTTCACCGCTCTGGCCACCCGAGGGGTCTTCACCGCCCTGGCCACCCGAGGGGTCTTCACCGCTCTGGCCACCCGAGGGGTCTTCACCGCCCTGGCCACCAGAGGGGTCTTCACCGCCCTGGCCACCAGAGGGGTCTTCACCGCCCTGGCCACCAGAGGGGTCTTCACCGCCCTGGCCACCCGAGGGGTCTTCACCGCCCTGGCCACCCGAGGGGTCTTCACCGCCCTGGCCACCCGAAGGGTCTTCTCCGCCCTGGCCACCCGAGGAGTCTTCTCCGCCCTGGCCACACGAAAGGTCTGCTCTGCCCTGGCCGCCCGATGGACTACGTGTCTCGCCCTGGCCACCCGATGGACTCTGTGTCTCGCCCTTGTCCTCGGTTAAGCCCTCACCCCTTGTTCCTGTCTCCCTTCACGGACCTGGCCCACCATCCCTCCCCCTGATCCTCCACCGTTCCACCTCCCTCCTGAACTCTTGTGATTGTGTTGTAGTTGTTGTCGTGGAGTGTCTGGTAGCCACTCCGTAGAGGGGGGGGTTATGTCACAGTGTCTGGTTGTGTTTCCTTGTTTGTCCACTAGATGTCCTCCTTCCCCTCGGTGTCATGTAATTCTGGAACTGCATTTAGATTAGATTTAGATTAGATTTATTTGACCACTTAAATATAAAAATATGAAGAACAGTAAGAAAACTGTTGCATACATTAAAATCAAATACAAAAGTAGTCAGGGATAACACAATAAAGCCCGAAGACTTATTTCCATTGTGGTCCCTTATAAAGGCAGCAGAAGAAGTCAAGTGGCAACACATCACACATCAATCATTCACATACATAAACCATTCATTCACATACATCAATCATTCACATACATTCACATGCATTTCCCAGCATTCTGTCTGTCACTGTCACTCATCAGTTCATTGCACTCAGCTGTTCCCTGTAATCATTGTTCCCAGCTGTTCTGTGTTAGTCTTGTTAGTTCTGTGTATATATTCCCTGTCTGTGTTAGTTTGTTTACGGATTCGTTGCTGAATGTCACCAACACTTCCGAGGTCTGTTTTCTTGCCTGTTCTTGTTTTGTTTCTTGTTTATTTGTTTATTAGACTGCTAAAATGGATTTTGACCCCTGCATGGATGACTATGAGTTGGATTGCCCTGATAATAAATATGCTACATTTGGATCCACCTGTTTCCCTGTGTGTTCCTGTGACATCTCGTGTGTTCAGAGCAGATGTGTGTTGCCCTTCTCAGACATGTTTAACACACATGTAAAGACACTTCACTGTGGTATAGTGTCAATAAAGATCAACTCTAGCATGATTTACACACTCATATTGTCAGGAGTGTGACTACGCCAACATGTGTATTATACGGTCCACTTTAAACACAGTCTGCGGTCACGGTAAGTAGTTTATTTTCATGTGCTGAGCAACAAAGTCTCTTCTGTGTAAATTAGCCACATGGTCAAATCTGTATAGCCGGTGTGTGCTGAGCACAGGACACTTTGTTGATCGATATCTATTAACTCGTGTTCAACCAACAGGAATGTCTGTGTCCAAAACAACAACACAAGCTCTCTGACATTAGGTGGCGCTCATGTAAAACCAGTAATACGAAAGGGATAGAGTGTGTATGGCATTCATCTTTCAGTCGAACACAATCAGAGTTATATTAAAAATGCACTTTATGATGGCAGTGAAATGCTGTTTCTGTCTTAGTGCATCTATTGATGGTAAAAGTGCACACACTGCTCTGGGGCTTTAATAAAGGCCTTCTGAAGCAGCGAAGTGTGTGTAAGAAAACACATTTAAAACTTTATAAAGTAAAATAACTAGCTTCCGGCCAAACACATATACGGATTTGGACTTTGTGTTGTGTTTGTGTTGTGGATTATGTGTCAATATGTCTGTATTGTACAGTTTGTTGAACCATAATCCACAACACAAACATTTCATCTGCTATCCACATAACAGTGTGTATTAATTATTTATTTCTTATGTGGTTTGTAACGTGGTGGTTGTGCCAGTGTCAAAGATGAATTTCTGTCCAGTACATCTGAACAGACAATGAAGTTAATCAAATCAAATTCACATTCATGTTATTATATGCCTATATATAGATGTCAGTCGGATATGGACTTGATTTATGGTAATTGAGAATGAACGTGCACGCGCATCCCATTTACGACAGGTTGGAATTCATTAACACACACATTTCACTATGACATCTGACGTTTATGATGTATTTGTAAATCATGAGAAGAGTTTTCGGGAAGGTCTCTTTACTCGCAAATTACTCTCATATTTACATATTTATGAATGAGACTCACTGTGAGGAACTGCAGGCACTCCGGCCAACGGTGACGTCACGTCCCTCTATTTATAATTTCTGAACATTGAATCTCAGAATTTATTCCCCCTTTTCTCATGGTTTCTCAATAGAGTTCATACAAGTATAGAGTAGAAAAGCAATAATTCTAATCATTTGCTCAGTGACAACATGCCCCGCCTGCACAACTGGGACAAAGTTCTCTTAAATATAGGATTTAAACCCGGCTAGTCTGTCTTCTGCTGTCACACCAGCATTCAAGAACTATCTCAAGATATAAGATAAAATAATATCAGACTTGTTTAAAATTAACACAAGAAACTTACTTTTGCTATGGTTAAATAAATGTTCAGTAATATCTTAAATACATAGGCTATATTTTTTTTAAAATTCTATAGTGTTGATATGGCAACTAGAAAATTCGTCCGCTAAACTCCATAATGTGTCGTCTTTCAAATCAATGCCAGTTGGAACTCCTAATCAAATGATAACATTAATTACTGCCAGGTGGTGGTTAATTAATTGAATTAACGAGATGAATGCGTTCCTGATATATTAGAGTCTGAAGAGTGGCTTGATAAGGGTTAGTCTTGGCTGATCTGTCCTCATGGCTGTGAGGGAGATTTGTGTTTGGAAGAAGCTCATTTTCACCCTTTTTCTCTTTGCTGTTGATGGACTTAAAGAACCAGGTCAGTACCATTAGGCTTTGAAGTGAACAGAAGCATTCTGTTTTTATGTTGGAGTTGTTTCCTAAACTTTACAGATGGTGAAAATAAGCTTTGTGAACCATTGAAGCTTTCCTTCAACACCATTACTACTCTTGGTTTGTTTGCCATCCAGTGATCAAATGGATGACGGTCCTGTTTTGTTTTTTCTGCTTTGCTTTGTTTCTGGTTTAGATTAGGTGAGCTATTGGCTGATCTGAACCATATACTCTTTATCATCTTTACAGGACATCCACTTTAAGCCACAAAGTTGATATTCTTCACTGTTTGTTTGGAATTTCTCTCGCAGATGTAATGGTGTCTAAATCTGCAATGGTGTCCTTTTATGTTTGTAGTCGGCAGAGTCAGATTTGTGGACCTCCTGGTTCCTTATTTTGAACCTGGATCAATGCTTAATGGAAAGGTAAGCAAAATGTCATCCCTTATCCCAGAAGCCTTCAAATTGTTTCCCTTTCCTAACCTTGATTATTCCTAACAGACATCCGTGACTCGTTTGGATAAGACTCCAGTTGCAAACAAAGTGACGGTGTCGATATGGCTCCAGCAGTGCAGATTCTGGTCTACAGAGTTCTTCCCAGTGAGAATGCAGCTGTGCTCTCTTACCACCCTTGACTCCAGTGTGGACCATCGGCCATTCGGCCTCCCTCTGTTGGACATTACATCTTCTTCGCCATGGACTTGCGGCCCATTCGCTGCCCTACGGCTCTCCACCTCTTTCGCCTTTGACTAGCTCCGCCCTCCCTCAGGTTCCACCTCCATCTATGGTTGCTGCAGCTCAGCCTCTAACCTCAGGATCGCTGCTTCCACTTCAGGGGGTCGGCGCTGTGGCCTAGTCGCGGTCGCCTAGGTCTTTGTGTCTCACTGCCTCATCGCTTCTCTGGCTACATGGTGTGCTCCACCTCCATCACCTCCGGTAATCCCCTTGGTAATGTTGGGACTCTTCACTCCATGGCTACTCCATTCTGCGACGCCGCCGTGGGATGCAGTCCTGACTGTGGGCTGGGTCTCCGTCTGCCCTTCCTGCTCAAGGTCATCCCCCTGGCTGTCACCACCATCTGCACCAACCTTTTTTCATGGTTCTCTTTGGCTTTTTATTGTCCTCCAGCTAAGCCGCATTCCTTCCGGATGGACTCCTCCGCCCAAGTCGTCCGTCCCGTCCCGTCCGCCCAAGTCGTCCGTCCCGTCCCGTCCGCCCAAGTCGTCCGCCCGTCCCGTCCGCCCAAGTCGTCCGCCCGTCCCGTCCGCCCAAGTCGTCCGCCCGTCCCGTCCGCCCAAGTCGTCCGCCCGTCCCGTCCGCCCAAGTCGTCCGCCCGTCCCGTCCGCCCAAGTCGTCCGCCCGTCCCGTCCGCCCAAGTCGTCCGCCCGTCCCGTCCGCCCAAGTCGTCCGTCCGTCCAAGTCGTCCGTCCGTCTCGTCCGTCCGTCTCGTCCGTCCAAGTCGTCCGTCCAAGTCGTCCGTCCGTCCCGTCCGCCCAAGTCGTCCGCCCGTCCCGTCCGCCCAAGTCGTCCGCCCGTCCCGTCCGCCCAAGTCGTCCGCCCGTCCCGTCCGCCCAAGTCGTCCGTCCGTCTCGTCCGTCCAAGTCGTCCGTCCGTCCCGTCCGCCCAAGTCGTCCGTCCGTCCGCCCAAGTCGTCCGTCCGTCCAAGTCGTCCGTCCGTCCCGTCCGCCCAAGTCGTCAGTCCCGTCCGCCCAAGTCGTCCGTCCGTCCGTCCAAGCCGTCCGTCCCGTCCGTCCAAGGCCTTGAGCAGGGAAGAGCAGACGGACACCCTGCAGTCCTGACTGTGGGCTGGGGCTCTGTCTGCTCTTCCCTGCTCAAGGCCATCTCCCTGGCTGTCACCACCACCTGCACCAACCTTTTTTCATGGTTCCCCGTCCGCCCAAGTCGTCCGTCCGTCCGTCCCGTCCGCCCAAGTCGTCCGTCCGTCCGTCCGTCCCGTCCGCCCAAGTCGTCCGTCCCGTCCGCCCAAGTCGTCCGTCCCGTCCGCCCAAGTCGTCCGTCCCGTCCGCCCAAGTCGTCCGTCCCGTCCGCCCAAGTCGTCCGTCCGTCCGTCCGTCCCGTCCGCCCAAGTCGTCCGTCCCGTCCGCCCAAGTCGTCCGTCCCGTCCGCCCAAGTCGTCCGTCCCGTCCGCCCAAGTCGTCCGTCCGTCCGCCCAAGTCGTCCGTCCGTCCGCCCAAGTCGTCCGCCCCGTCCGCCCAAGTCGTCCGTCCGTCCGTCCCGTCCGCCCAAGTCGTCCGTCCCGTCCGCCCAAGTCGTCCGTCCATCCCGTCCGCCCGTCCGTCCCGTCCGCCCAAGTCGTCCGTCCGTCCGTCCCGTCCGCCCCGTCCGCCCAAGTCGTCCGTCCGCCCAAGTCGTCCGTCCGTCCCGTCCGCCCAAGTCGTCCGTCCGTCCCGTCCGCCCAAGTCGTCCGTCCGTCCCGTCCGCCCGTCCGTCCGTCCCGTCCGCCCAAGTCGTCCGTCCGTCCCGTCCGCCCAAGTCGTCCGTCCGTCCCGTCCGCCCAAGTCGTCCGTCCGTCCCGTCCGCCCAAGTCGTCCGTCCGTCCCGTCCGCCCAAGTCGTCCGTCCGTCCGTCCCGTCCGCCCAAGTCGTCCGTCCGTCCCGTCCCGTCCGCCCAAGTCGTCCGTCCGTCCCGTCCCGTCCGCCCAAGTCGTCCGTCCGTCCGTCCTGTCCCGTCCGCCCAAGTCGTCTGTCCGTCCGTCCCGTCCGCCCAAGTCGTCCGTCCGTCCGTCCGTCCGTCCCGTCCGCCCAAGTCGTCCGTCCGTTCCGTCCGTCCCTCCAAGGCCTTGAGCAGGGAAGAGCAGACGGACAGCCTGTCCACAGTCAGGACTGCATCCCACGGCGGCCATCCGTCCGTAGCTGGAGGAAAGGTTGGTGCAGATGGTGGTGACAGCCAGGGGGATGACCTTGAGCAGGGAAGGGCAGACGGAGACCCAGCCCACAGTCAGGACTGCATCCCACGGTGGCGTCGCAGAATGGAGTAGCCATGGAGTGAAGAGTCCCAACACTACCAAGGGGATTACCAGAGGTGATTGAGGTGGAGCACACCACGTAGCCAGAGAAGCGATGAGGCAGTGAGACACGAAGACCTAGGCGACTGCGACTAGGCCGGGGTGTCGCAGAATGGCGTAGCCATGGAGTGAAGAGTGCCAACACTAGTCTCCCAAGTCTTTGAGGTGAAAAAATATGGTAAGTTGTTGTGTGAGGGCAATTCAATGACAGATCTGAGGCCTTAATCTAAAGCGCTTTGTTTCTGGTTTAGTTTTGCCCAAGTTTGACGTGACCGTAAACGCACTGCAGACCTACAGCGTTGCAGTTATGGGACTGAAAGTTGAGTCTTGTGCCAAGTGAGTGATGCTTTTATTTTCTTGTCTTGTGGTTGGCCAGTTCTTTATCTTGTTATGATGATTCCCAGATGTACATATGGCCAACCTGTACCTGGTCAAGGCTTAGTGGAAGTGTGCCGTGATCCATTTCCATACAGTCTGCTTCATAATGTGACCGGACAGTGCCTGACTCAAACTGCAAAGGTGTGTGACTCCTGCCTTACTGCTGAGGGTTTTCCTTTTGCCTGTGCTTGACTTAATTGTGTCTTTGTTCTCCTACCAGATGAATGCCACGGGCACCAAATTTGAAGACCAAATGCAAGACACATTTCTTGTAAATGTGAATGTTACTGAGGAGGGAACAGGTGAGCTATTGGCTGATTTGAACTATGTACTCTATCATATTTAGAAGATATCCACTTTAAGCTACAAAGTTGATATTCTTCACTGTTTGTTTGGACTTTCTCTCATAGATGTAATTGTGTCAAAATCTGCAATGGTGTCCTTTACAACAAAGCTGTATATCTCTTGGAGGGGAGCAACTGGCCCAACAAACTGCTGTTGAATCTAACCACAAACAAGAATGGACGGGCTGCGTTCTCCCTAAACACTGCTAATCTTAAGGCTGATCTGAATCTGGTGGTAAGACTTGTATTTTGTAAAAAATTAAGACTTTCTCTAGCATGATACTGATTAAGTTTTATCTTCCCCAGGCGAGTGTTAAACCAGAGGTTTTTTTATGGTTATAAATCGCCATACTTCACTACAGATACAAGGTTTGTTCAGCTTCTCCTACCTGTTTCTCCCGACAACCCATCGTTTAGTGAACTGACTATAGTGAAGCTCAATCAGCCGCTCAAATGTGGTGCTTCGTTTCCAGTGACCGTGGAGTATTCATATGTTGGAGAGGCTGGTAGCTACAGCGCTGACATAATCTATATGGTGAGTGGACATTAGTTTTGTGGTTAAGTTTGCTGGTCTGTTTGTTCCACAACTTGCACACCTATGTCTTCTGTCAGGTCTTATCCAAAGGAGTGATCATCCTCCATGGATTTCAGACAGTTAAAGCAAAGGCTGGTGATGAAGTCACAAGTGGCTCTGTGACGTTCCAGTTGTCCGTCAGCGTTGATATGGCTCCAGCAGTCCAGATTCTGGTCCACAGCGTTCTTCCCAGTGAGAATGCAGTTGCTGCTAGTGTGCCGTTTGACACCGATATGCATTTCCAGAACCAGGTACTGTATGATGTGGCGATTTTTCAATTTGGGAATGTTGGTGTGTGTCCTACAGCGTGTTGGTCCTTGTTCCAGGTGTCTCTGCAGTTTTCTCCAGCTACGGCTGTTCCTGCGGAGGGAAACGTTCTGGTGGTTGCTGCTCAAGCAGAATCTCTGTGTGGTAGATCAGAGCATCCGGATCATGGAGCCAGGAAGACGTCTGAGTGCTGAAAGGGTGTCTGTGTGCCTCAATCAGGTTTTTTGTTTGGGCTTTTAATCTGGATATTTCAGTGTGTGGCACTTCTGATTAGAATGCCACTTTAGTTTACCCCAGTGTCTGAAGTACAAGGGCCTGAATTTTTATCGCAACTTCAGTGTCGGTATGTCTGTTACTTTGATTCTTACTCTAGAAATTGGTACATGACTTAAATATAAAATGAAAAAATGTAGTCTTGTGTTGTAATGGTCTATACTAGCTTTTGTTATTGAATGTGGTCTTTTAATATGATGGTTGGAAGGATGTCCGTCCGTCCGTCCTACCGTGCGTGCGTCCGTCCGTGCGTGCGTGCGTCCGTCCGTCCGTCCATGCGTGCGTCCGTCCGTCCGTGCGTGCGTCCGTCCGTCCGTGCATGCGTCCGTGCGTGCGTCCGTCCGTGCGTGCGTCCTTCCGTCCTTCCGTCCGTGCTTGCGTGCGTCCGTCCGTCTGTGCGTGCGTCCTTC
Source organism: Pimephales promelas (assembly GCF_988280905.1). Lineage (NCBI taxonomy): Eukaryota > Metazoa > Chordata > Actinopteri > Cypriniformes > Leuciscidae > Pimephales > Pimephales promelas. The sequence goes on along the minus strand of NC_142771.1, from coordinate 404,333 downwards.
CGTCCGTGCGTGCGTCCGTCCGTCCATCAGACACGAAGACCTAGGTGTCGCAGAATGGAGTAGCCGTGGAGTGAAGAGTCCCAACACTAGTATCCCAAGTCTTTGAGGTGAAAAAATACGGTAAGTTGTTGTGTAATGGAAGTTCAATGACAGATCTGAGGCCTTAATCTAAAGCACTTTGTTTCTGGTTTAGTTTTGCCCAAGTTTGACGTGACCGTATACGCACCGCAGACCTACAGCGTTGCAGTTATGGGACTGAAAGTTGAGTCTTGTGCCAAGTGAGTGATGCTTTATTTTGTCGTCTTGTGGTTGGTCAGTTCTTTATCTTGTTATGATGTTTCCCAGATGTACATATGGCCAAACTGTACCTGGTCAAGCCTTAGTGGAAGTGTGCCGTGATCCATTTCCAAACATTCTGCTTCATAATTTGACCGGACAGTGCCTGACTCAAACCGCAAAGGTGTGTGACTCCTGCCTTACTGCTTAGGGTTTTCCTTTTGCCTGTGCTTGACTTAATTGTGTCTTTGTTCTCCTACCAGATGAATGTCACGGACTGTGCCTCTCTTACTGTTGATGCGTCAGTGTTTTTCAACACCAAATTTGAAGACCAAATGCAAGACACATTTCTTGTAAATGGGAATGTTACTGAGGAGGGAACAGGTGAGCTATTGGCTGATCTGAACTATACTCTTTATCATCTTTACAAGACATGCACTTTAAGCCAAAAAGTTGATATTCTTCACTGTTTGTTTGGACTTTCTCTCGCAGATGTAATGGTGTCAAAATCTGCAATGGTGTCCTTTACAAACAAAGCTGTGGATCTCTTGGAGGGGAGCAACTGGCTCAACAAACCGCCGCGGCCAATGCCCTGTACTCGGACTTCTCCAAGGCGAATTATTTATGCAGATCAGAGAGTTCTCTCCTCAAGTCCATATACAGCAGCCACTGAGGGCAGGACAGTTCTGCCTAGAGATCAAGACGATTCTCCTCAGCCCATGAGGGCACTGTCTGTTGATTCACGAGGTGACCTTCTGCATTCTCATTCTGTCAGTCACAAAGAGATTATCTCACTGACAATCTAGGAGACCTGAGACTACCAGGCTCGGCAACTCGGCTAACTTCAAGTCATCCTTTCTCTTCTTATGAACCAACTCAATCCCAACACAAGCTAGCCCATCAAGAAGATGCTATATATCCTCAACCTGGTATTAGGCACATAGATAGACCACATGGTTACTACAACACAGACCACTGAGGCCATAACTATATGTCCACTGACCAAAGAGATCGCAACCAATATCCCGCAGCTGTTCAGTTTATGGCTCAGGACTATAGTCAAGAGACAGCAGCTACGTATGGGACTTATAAAGATCATAGTCTGAACTGCAAACCCGTCAGCTATTTCCCTTCCACTGAACCATATGGTTATCAGCAACCTTATCATGGGATTCCAGCTACAAGTCCAGTCTATCAAGATGAGAGACTTTCTCCAAGGGTTACATTAGCTCACCATGCACATGAGAGACACTCAGACAGCTATGGTCAATCAGCTCCTAATCCTACAGACAAATCAAGCTTCTTGACCCCACGACAGTACGCAGATTATGCTCAGCCTGAGACATATCAGCCATACCACCCAGTATGCCCTCCTTCTCTTCCATATCCTCATGTAGAGCCCACCTACAGAGGTCCTATTCCCACCATTCCTCATTTTTGCAGTGACAATCCCAGAGTTTGCATGACTCAAAATTGCACTGGAGGATTTGCTACCTGCCGAGGCTACAGAACGTTTCAAGTACCAAATACTCGATCATCTGAAACAGGAGAATGCCTTGCTCATTGCAGACTCGTACGTCAACAGCAGGTACCCATACACCAACACCATGAGGTCTCTAACTGCACTTTATGGTCAACCACATCAACTCGCACTACAAAGAATTGCAGAATTTATGGATGGCCCAAAAATCAGGAGTGGTGACACTAAATCTTTGAGAATGTTTGCCCTCAATGTGCGTGCATGAGTTGGAATGCTGCACCAACTTGGAGCTAAAGGATGGACAGAGCTCAAATGTGGGTCACATGTTTCACGTCTCCTTGCCAAATTGCCTCATGATCTTAAAGCAAACTTCAGAAGGTTTGTTAACCCCATTCAGAACCCAGTTCCAACTCTAATAGAACTCAGCGATTGGCTTGAATATGAGCTCAGAATACAAGAGGATGAGTCACAGTACGTTAGTAATGTAAGCAGAGCCTACTCTCAGCCACAGAGAGAACAGCAAAGGAATTGCAAGCCGGTTCAACGATTTGCTACTGTCTTGGATGGTGGCGAACAGAGTAAACCAGCAAGTGTTACAGCAGTCAAGAAGGAGAAACTGACAAAGTACTGCCCCTTCTGCAACACTGTGCAGCATTACTTCAATCAGTGCGCTAATTTCAAACTGCTGAATCAAGATCAAGTGGAGTCTTGGCTGAAGTCAAATCAGAAGTGCTTTAGGTGTGGCCGTGACCACCAGATCTCACAATGTAATCTTAAAGCCAAATGTGAAAAGAGATATTTAGAAATACTGCATGACTTCAATGCCAAAGGTAAACATGAAACACAAGCTTCAGCAAAAAAAGGTTGTCTTGTGAACTCAGAAGTAGAGACTTTGTATATGGACAGACCAACTGCAGGCAGCAAAGTTCTTTTGAAGGTCAGCCGAGTGATCTTGAGAAATGGAGAGAAGGAACTTGACGCATACGCTATATTGGATGACGGATCAGAGAAGACAATGTTACTGTATGAAGCAGCACAGCAACTTGATCTTCAAGGACTTCCTGAAGATATAGCCCTCCGGACTGTGAGACAAGACATACGGGTTGTTCATGGGGTGGCTGTTTCATTCTCAGTAGCTTCTGCATTTCAGCCAAACAAATCCTTCACTATTGAAAGAGCTTTTACAGCCAATGAATTGAGCCTCGCAAAACACACTTACCCTGTTAAGTTGCTGCAGAAGAAATACAGATATCTGCAAGGTCTGCCCATTCCCTCAATGCAGCAGGCTCAACCACTCTTACTCATTGGCTCAGATTATCCACATTTAATCACAGCTACAGAGCCAGTTCGTCTCTGACCTCCTGGTGGTCCTGCCGCTGTGAAAGCCAGACTCGGGTGGACTCTGCAGGGCCCCTCAATTCCTTGCCAGTCAGCTCTCACCACAACAGTGTCTATTAACCTCCACTTTGTCAGCAGAAGCCAAACTGTTTAACAATGTGCAGAAATTGTGGCAAATGGACACACTTCGGGTGGGAGTGAGAAACGGATCACAAGATTAAGGCAAGACACAGAAGCGGTGCAAATCCTTGAGGAGAAAACAATCAGGGTGGCAGTCGGAGATATTCAAAGGTATGCAACACCTCTCCTCTGGAAAAGAAATCTTCCACCTTTGCAATCAGCTAAAGAAGCAGTAACAGCCCATTTAAGAAGCACAGAAAAACGCCTTTTGCAGAACACAGATCTTGCTTCAGTGTATGTAAAATAAGTGCAGAAACTTGAAAAGGCAGGCTATATGTCGAAGCTAACACCAGAGGAGACGGATAAAAGCCGATGGAATCAAGGTCCATAGTTCTTAACTCAGTTAGTTAGTAGTTGGCCCAAACAGCCTCATGATGTTGTAAGCGATGACATCCAAGAACACCGCAGTTAGACTTTCTCTGGAGCGCTATCCTCCAGTCAAACTGATATCCCAGATATCTCTCAATACAATTCACTTCAAGATCTGATTAAAGCTTCTGCTATTTCCCTTCATGTTTCATGTTTCATACGGCAGTATCTCCCCGACTTGCAACGATGACAAAAATGGCAAAGAGAATCAGACAACCTTCAAATTGGTGAAGTTATGATGATTGTGGACTAGCAAGCACCCAGAGCCTTATGGCAAACAGGTACTGTAGCCAAAGTCATTCCCGGACAAGATGGACGAGTCCGCACAGCGGTAGTGAATGTCAAAGACAAAAGTTACACGAGGCCTGTGGCTCGTCTGATTAAACTGCCTGCCCTACCTGATGACACCAGCAAAGACTAATAAGCCTTTTCTCTAATTACAAATTTGTTAAAGAAATTCGGGGGCGGCTGTGCAAAAGGCTAAGCTTCAATGACGCTGGTGCCCTCTGCTGGACATTTAATTTGTTGCACTTTAGTATATACTTATTTCAGAATCAATTTTCGGACAAACATGTGGCACACCTGAACCCAGCAGTAGGGGAGGGATGCAGGTTTTGTGGAGAGGAAGAAAATCTAGAACATTTGTTTTTAAAATGTTAAAGACTGGAAGGTCTTTCTGAAGTTCTTAATAGATTGTTTCAAGTTTTTGGTGAAGATTTCTCAGAGGAAGTTTTTATAGGGGGTGTGAAATATAATTTTTCAAAAAGAAGGAAGATGTGTCTGTTAAATTATTCAACAGGAACTGCGAAATTGGTAATATGGAAAACCAGGAAAAATCAAGGATTGCAGCATAATAGTATTAATGTTGAAGTGATGCTTTAGAAATTAGTGGCTGGTAGACTAAAGATAGAATTTGCATACTATAGTCTTGTAAATAATGAGAAGGGTTTCAGTGATATGTGGTGTGTTAATGATGCTTTGTGTGTTTACGATGAAAATCTGGTTTTGGAATTTTAATGTGTTTTTAAAATTATTATTTTTTTCCATATATACAAATAATGTTAATTGTTGAATATTAAGTGTTTTAAATAAAGTTTTGTAAACTTCTCTCCTCTGGTGTGCAATCTAAACTCAAACGTGCTGTGTGACCATAGTAACTTTGATCTGCTTGAATATATTAATCGTCTTTAAAGGTTCTCAAAGCGATCCTGGGTGTTGTTGCCGTTCGAGTATTTTCAAACAAATGGGAGCTAGACCCTCCCTCCTCCGCATCTCATCTCCTCCCCCTCCCTTCCGTGCTTCCTGAAATAATTGTGAACGTGCATAATTCTAGCTAATTATATCCTTGTGTGGGTTTGGCGAACATAAGCGTCAATTTAGAAGAAAAAAACAAACAATTTAATGTTACCCACCTGTCCAGCAAAAACAGAGCAACCTGAATGCTGGACTGGAAGCCCTTCTGCCGCCGGAGTTCTCGCCATCGTTCAAAAGCTCTGCTGCCGATGTAAATTCGGAACTTCGCACGTTCTTTATCCGACTCCATCTTCTTTTTAATTTGTTCTTCAGAACGAACGACGTCTCTTTGGTCGTGTGTCGGTCATTTTTCAAACTTCCCTCTGATGATACTTCTCTCTCCTTCACACACACACCCCCTTCATGTGCACGCGCACTAACCCCCCAGACCCACCCTCAAATACTTCTGGCCAGTGATTGGCTGGAACACTGTTTGTTAGGTTTCGTGGTCCGGGTAAGACATGATTGTTTTTGTTGCCGTTTGTGGCGCCTGTGGTGTCTACAGAGACCGCGGTTTTTTACAGTGTGTTTAGGGGACAGGCAGCTAGCCGATAGTGAGGAGACGTTTGATGTATGTGACAAAAAATGTTTTGGCCCCACATCGCTTAGACAACCTTTAATACATGATTCTGAAGGATGGAATAAATACCTGGAATTTTTTTATATATATAAATACTAAATCATTAAAATTTAAAAATAATTATCAATCTTTTTATTTTAATTTTTTTTGGATCCGGGGCTATAAAGAAAATATCCGGGGTTGAAGCCCTGAATGCCCATGTCTAACGACGCGCCTGGTCTGTATCATGAGCAGTGAAGGGAGGAAAGTGCTTGAAGAATGGAAGACTCAGTTTGCGGTCAACGAGCGAGATGGACAGCCTTTCTGCTTGCTCTGGAATAAAATACTGTCAAATAATGTCAACAAGCATTTCGATACCACACATGAAACTCTTGACACAAAATACCCATCTGGATCTCAGGAAAGAGCTTTAAAGATAACTAGTCTTGAATAAATGCCATTGTTGAACAGAATACATGCGAGCTAGCTTAAAAGTGTCTCAGGCCGCGACATTAGCAACGTTAAAAATGTCCTGGCTCCTCGCTAAACACGGCAAACCATTCAGTGACGGAGAGCTGGTCAAGAACTCACAATGTCTGTTTGATGACCTGAGCAACAAGAGCGAGATCATTCACAGGATAAAACGTTTACAGCTCAGCAATGACACAGTTACTCGTCGAATCTCTGAAATGTCTGAAAATTTGACAGAACAGCTAAAAACTAAGCTAGCCACAGCTTCAGCACTCAGTTTGGCTGCGGATGAATCGACGGACATCGGAGATGTTGCTCAGTTTTGCATTTGGGGGAGATGTGTGTATTCTGAGACTTTTAAGGTTACAGAAGATTTATTGGCATTGAAGTCGCTACAAGAACGAACAAGACGAGGACATTAATGAAGCACTTAGTGAAGCATGCAAAGACATGAACGTACCCGAACCCTCAGTTGTCTCCATCACTACCGACGGTGCGTCCTCAATGACGGGAAAACACAAGGGTCTCGTTGCTGAAATGCGGAAAATCTCCCCTGACTTGTTGGCATTTCACTGTATTGTGCATCAACAAGCACTATGGAGCAAGTTAGTGGATGGAGACTTCGTGGAGGTTATGAACACTGTGGTCAAGCTGGTCAACTTCATTCGAGCGCGGCCTCTAATGCTCTGCCGTTTTATGACGTTGTTGGGCGAACTGGACATAAGCTTACGGAGACCTCATTCTGCACAGTGAAGTGAGATGGCTAAGTCGTGGAAAAGTCTTGCATCGCTTTCTGGCTGTACTCCCCGAGATAGTCAACTTTCTTAATGAAAGATTTCCAGTCTTGAGAGACAACGAGTGGAAAACAAACGTTGCTTTTCTTTCAGACGTCACAGCTCACCTAAACAAGCTGAACTTACAACTTCAAGGTGACGAAAAGCATGTTGATGACCTGTTGGGCTGTGTTGAGAGTTTCAAAATGAAGCTAGGGCTGGACACGGCACAACTCAAAGATGATGATTTAACTCACTTTCCACTTCTGAATGACACGTGTGAGGGTGTACCGGACATACAACAGAAAAAACGGTTCGTTAAAACTGTCAGTCAAATGCAGGAAAAATTCACCTCGTTTTGTGATTTTGAGTGATAAAATCTGCAGGACATTTCATCAGAGAGACATTGACTTTCCCTGTGGAAAAAATCAAGGACTTGACTGCAACATCGGCTTGTCCCGCCGCGCACTGGAAGATGAACTGATGGATGTTCAGGCAAGAGGACACAGCCATACCGCGCAACAGTCATCCTCAGTTACAGAAATGTGGCGAAACATCTCTGGACTAAACCTCAGATTATTAAGTTCAAAAGTGCTTTCCATATTTGGGTCGACGTACATTTGCGAACCCACATTTTCTGCAATGACGCGCATCAAGTCACGTTTCCGTGCGCGTCTTACAGACTGCAACTTACAGTCGCAACTTCATTGTGCTGTTACTCCTTTTGAGACAAATTTCACCAAATTGGTCTGCTCCCGACAACATTATGTTGTGTCCCATTAATGGTAAGTAGAATTATACTCTCTAATAATAATAATAATAAATGTAAGTGTAATCATTTAGATACCTTAATGCTCAATATCTGGTTAGTTTGCATTGGTGACACTAAATGTAAATGATATGCGGCCTGTGAAACTTGAACTTAGACATAGTGTGACACGCTGAAAAAACGGTTGACAACCACACTCTGGGCTATAAGAAAACACTGAACATTTCGACAGCATGTTTCACAGTCTCTAGACACTTCCTCAAATGGGCTTCACAGCTTTATCAGTGTTTTAACCTGTTCTGAGAAGAGCTATTCTCTGAATGTGTTCAGATGCATCCTGCAAAACCTCCATCATCTGGAAATCACACTGAATCAGTCTGTTGAGCCAATGACATTAACAGCAAATGCACTTCTCGCAACACACACACACACAGAGAGAGAGAGAGAGAGAGAGAGAGAGAGAGAGAGAGAGAGAGCAACACTTCACTGTCATGGACTGACATAGTGTCACTACAGTAACGGATGTAAACAGTTCATCAGATGAGAGGAAGTCAATAACCACAGGAGGAGCTGATGATGATTAAAGGAGGAGCTGTAACTATATATAATGAAGAGGAAGAGCTGTCACTATATCTAATGAAGAGGAAGACGGACAGAAGCAGAAATGTCTGATCAGTGTGATCTGTGTCTGCTGGGACTGATCATTCTCTCTTCACTTCTCACAGGTAAAGAAATCTGTATTTTCTCTAAACACATTTAGTGGAATTAGTCTGGAAAGAGTTCATTTGAACATGCTCAGTTTATTCTTGCACACATTCACGTTGTGATCTCAGAGTTGTGTATTGATACACACACGTTATACAAAAAGATACACTTGAGAATCAATCATCCGTTTATTCATCAACACCAAACGTTACACCACCTCGTTCGTGCTCTAACAACCACCGCACTTCCGGGAACTTCATAATATGAGTCACATTTTATTCCTGGTAAACAGTCATGTGAAATCTTAAACAATATTCAGCACAGAGGTTTAATGTGCATGAACACATTTTTTAATGTCTTAAACTTAAACTCCCACTCTTAAAAAAAATAAATAAATAAACATTTCAATTCAGCATACTAACAGGACTGAACAACAACTTCCTTGAACAGAAATACGGCCTAGTATATTTTAAGAAGCTCTCGAGTCCAACTCAAAGACAAACTGTTTTAATGGCTCTGGAAGCCCCAGACTCAATCTGAATAGTTATGCTCAGAGTGTCTCCCCCTCGATGTAACCCCTCCCCATTAAGCTCTATGATAATGTGAAGGTGTGGGTGATACAATGAGGCTGATTGGATTACCATCTATACATGACACTGTTATGCTGATGAGATCAGGGATGGGGAATTTCCGGTACCGAGCTGAATCCTGTGCCTCATTTACATGCTTTGTTTCAGAGTGTCTACACCTCTATGTAACCCCTCCCCCTTGTAAGATATATGAACACAAAGTATTTTGCCTTTAGTCAGTCCCTCTATGGGATTTTAGCAGATATTAAATGTCTTCAGGAAGTTTCTACACATGGATTATAATGTTCTGCTTATTGTTAGCTACACCAGAGCCCGTCTAACGGAGAGCCTTGGCACTTCCTATTAGCCCCGTTGTGGATCATCTTGGTTGCAGTTCCATTATAATTCCACTGGAGGTGATCATGAGCGAGAGCAGAATGATTGGGAGTCTATGGGGCTAAACGGCTAAATGTGTCTCTTTCACCTGCTTGTCGTTAAATTAACATCGATTTTATTGTTGATTGCGCAAGTTCAATATAGATTATAGGCCAAAAGTCGAATGAATGAGTACTTTTGTCCTTTTGATTTCTTACATATTTCATCACAGTTTTGAACAGATTTTTAGAACAGATAAGTGAACTTAAAAATGCAATTTTCAGCTGAGTGTATTTTCTTAGCCCTCCCTTTTGAATGCAACTTTCAAATTACTTGACAAAAAAATTACATCCTGAGAAAAGTGGATTTATGGGGGTGAAACCCCATTGACTCCCATTTATTCTGCACTCGACCGCGAGCGCCCCCGCATGGACAGAGACGTGTTACTGCAGCCAGTCCAGAACCCGGAAGTAACCAGCCAGTGCCAATTCTCTTCAATTAGACATTCTCTGGCTACACCCAGCTAACACCCATAAAATGGCATCTGCCTGCCTCTATGGGACTTTATCATAGGGGTGTCCTGACTGATTCAGTGTGATTTCCAGATGATGGAGGTTTTGCAGGATGCATCTGAACACATTCAGAGAATAGCTCTTCTCAGAACAGGTTAAAACACTGATAAAGCTGTGAAGCCCATTTGAGGAAGTGTCTAGAGACTGTGAAACATGCTGTCGAAATGTTCAGCGTTTTCTTATAGCCCAGAGTGTGGTTGTCAATCTTTTTTTCAGCGTGTCACACTATGTCTAAGTTCAAGTTTCACAGGCCGCATATCATTTACATTTAGGGCCAATCCCAATTCTACCCCTTACCCCTTCCCTTTCCCCTAGCCCTACCCCTTCGCCTTCCCCTTGACCCTTGAAACAGAGTGGCAATGCGTAGGGGTGAAAATATTCCCCTAAGAAATGGGACACCACTACGCCTCCGTTAAACGTCATTATAAGTCGTCACAGGAGATGCGCCGATGTTTATCACAACTTCCAAGATCCCATCGACAGCTGCAGTTATCTCAGTCGCGTGGGTTACAGCTATTTTCTTGCATCTTGTGAAGTTCGCAGGAAACAATGGAGACGACGAAAATATGTTGCGGGACTATCGTTAGCAAACTACAGTAATTTTAGAGATTTTTTTTTTTTTTTTTTTTTACAAACGTTTCTGTGAAGAAACTGACCGTAAATATGAACACAATATTGAATGTAACATAAAGCAAATCATTATTTGTCGTTACAATACTTATTAAAGCCACAAATACTTAAATTTATGGGTCTCCTTTGTCGCTTGGGCAGCCAGCCTGGGTTAGCAGTGACACTTCTCATACCCCTTCGTTTGAAGTGTGCTCCCGAAAAATCTTCGTTTGAAGGGCTATCTGGCCCTTCCCCCTAGCCCTCCCCCTCCAACCAAAAGAGAATTGGGACAACCCTACCCCTTCACGTGGACGCGCAAAACGGAGGGGAAGGGGAAAGTGTAGGGTAGAATTGGGATTGGCCCTTAATGTCACCAATGCAAACTAACCAGATATTGAGCATTAAAGTATCTAAATGATTCCAGTTACATTTATTATTATTATTATTAGAGAGTATAATTCTACTTACCATTAATGGGACACCTGATGTTGTCGAGAGCAGACCAATTTGGGGAAATTTGGCTCAAAAGGAGTAACAGCACAATGAAGTTGCGACTGTAAGTTGCAGTCTGTAAGACGCGCACGGAAACGTGACTTGATGCGCGTCATTCCATGAGAGGCCGCGCTCGAATGAAGTTGACCAGCTTGACCACAGTGTTCATAACCTCCACCAAGTCTCCATCCACTAACTTGCTCCATAGTGCTTGTTGATGCACAGACTCAGCTACGATTTTTGGATGAAGCAGACTACAGCAATGCAACAGCAATAAAGAACACGGCTTAAAAAGATACTTCCGAGTCTCCTGGTTTTCGCTTCTGAGTTTTCAAACACTTTAGAAGTAAAAGTTCACAATAACGCACATTCAAACTCTTAGCGGAACGGATATATTCCAAATTACGATGGTCAGTCCAGACAATAAAAGGGACGGTGGAGCCCTCTGACCACTGTCACCATTCCCCCAAAGCCAGGCGGATGGCAAGCAGTTCGCGATTACCGACATCGTAATTACGTTCTGCGGGAGAGAGTCGATGAGAAAAGTAAGTGCACGGGTGTATCTTACCATCAGAGGCTGACCGCTGAGAAAGAACGGCACCTACCCCACCTCAGAAGCGGCGACCTCGACCATAAACTGTCATCCGGAGTGAGAAGAATGGGCACAGAGGTAAAGAGAGTGGAGGTCTTCCACTCGTCCCACTCTCTAATTCGTACGAGATGGGAAGCGTTACGGAGATCGAGCTTGGAAAAAAACGTTGCTCCCTGCAAGATCTCGAAGGCTGATGACATCAGTGGACAGGGATAGCGATTCTTGACAGTGATGTCATTCAGCCGCTGATAATCAATGCAGGGACGCAGAGACCCGTCCCATTCTTGCAAACATAGATTATCCATAACACACAAATTAATGATATGAGCACTAATAGGAGCAATGATGGCAACTATTGGTTTAAGCCAGGGGTTTTCTAACTGTGGGTCCTGGCCCATTTGTGGGTCTCAGATTGGGAAGAGGTGGGTCGCGTAATCACTATATTGGCTGCAGCTGAATTTACGTTTCATGAGTGACTCATACAAACAGGTTGACGATGAACCAACGTTAAAAAGAAATCGCTATATTGCTTAAGGCGGGCATACACTGTGTGATGTCTGTGCCATTTCAGCACGGTACCTACTCACACTGAACGGGTAAATCACATGCGATGTGTTACACATGTAGAAAGGAGCAGGCGTCGTTTCTGGTGCAACACATTTAATGATGAGCTGTTGCATGCAATCCTGCAAGACAGATATGATGATCACAAGACAATCACAAGTGAAGTTCCTCAACTCAGTGTCATCATCATCTCGTCTCTGCATCCTGACGATCATCGGTCTCGATCCATGTTTTGTAACAGACCCCACTCTGTGTGCAATTACCACTTCAGGTTTATAAAGCAGTTTATCTTAAAAATAACTCATTAAAGAGGGATCACATGAATCCTTTTTCCATATCCTTGTCCAGACCAAATACTCGGAGGTTAAAGCTTCGGCTGTGACTCAACTTTTCAGTTCTTTGTCTTTCTGGAGAGCTTTACACACACACACACACTCCGCTTCATCCATTCTGTCGTGCTTTCCGGACAAGCCCGACTCCTCGAACTGCGGTTGTAGTTTATTCATTGCCTTGTTTATTTCTTCCTTTATTCACAAGCTTTATTCCAGTTGTAGAAGTTATTCTGTAGGACAGACAGGACTGTAAAAACACTGGCCAACGAGTAACTGTGACATCCAACAATCTGACAACAAGACAGAGAAAGAGAGGCTTAGAAGAAGACAAGATAATGAGAGGAGATGAGGAACAGGTGGAGAGGAATGAGCAGAATGAAAACAGAAAACAGCTGATGTGTGTGTGTGTGTGTGTGTGTGTGTGTGTGTGTGTGTGTGTGTGTGTGTGTGTGTGTGTGTGTGTGTGTGTGTGTGTCCAGCAGAGGGAGACAGAGAAGGAGACAGGATCATTGTTACCATTAAACACTGAGAGAGTGAATAAGACCGCTGAGAAACAGCAGGAGAACAGGGGAACAAATGTATTATGTGCAATGATGAGAAAGAAGAAAAATGAAGCGATCTGGGGAGGAAAAAGGGAAAACTGGACAGAGCCAACACAAAGAAAAGAATAAAACAGAAAGGATCTTTCTCACCCGTTTCAACTAAACCTTCCGAATACAGAAGAAAAATGTAGAAAGAAAAGTCTTCCCTATACTTCCCTACTCTATCTATCAAAAGAACAATGACAGCGAACGGCACATGCCCCTAAACCTAGTGTGTGTAAACTAAATAAATCAGAACTAAGTGTGTCCGACGTACGTCACGTGACATCACTTCCCTTTTATATATGTAGAAATAAAGGCCAGCGCATCAGCCGTTGATTAGCATTATACATACGGGAAAGTAAAAGGAGGGAGTTGTGACCCCTATAGACAACAGTGTGCCGGATGGAAGAGCCGAAGTAAACTTCACAGAACTGCAAGAAAAACAACAACGCCAAAGTTTCCTTTTCAACTGTCGAGTAATTCCCTTGATGTTTATCAAACTTACGGGAGAAAAAGCACACTGATGGTCCACATCCTCGCCGTCTAGAAGCAAAACTGCTCCAGTAACTCCATGTATCCGCGCTCGCATCAACTTACAACTCAAAGAGCGATCCAAACTCAGCCGAAACTGGGCAGCTTTACAACAGAGCTTTAACACTCTCAGATGCAGTCGAGAGGACAAATATCATCATTTAATACTTCTGTTTATATCATCATGATCACTGAGATATACTGTGTTTCAGGAACCAGTGGAGCGGATCATGTGTTCATCAGTTCTGGTGTAGATGTCTCTCTGTCCTGTAATAAAACTCTTTCTGACTGCAAATCAACATCATGGATCTACTATAACAGATTCAGAGATTCATGGGTTGAACTGATTACTGGAGGGATAAAGAATAAAGACACAGAGAGACATGAGAGACTGAGTCTGGAGTCTGACTGCTCTCTGAACATCAAGAACGTCACAGAAGATGATTATGGATTATACAGATGCAGACAATATGTGAACGGAGAACAACAAGGAACTGATTCTGATGTTTATCTGCATGTTCTTCATGGTGAGTTTATGATTATGTGTTCAATATAAAAAGAGCAGATTCTCCCTTTAAACTCAGATGATGATTGAAGAGTCTGTGATTTGTGTCTTGTGTTCAGTTTCAGTGTCTTCATCATCATCATCATCATCATCTTCATCCTCACAGACTGAGATCAGTCCAGGCCGCTCTGTGACTCTCTCCTGTCAGTTGTATTTATATTCTAGACACTCCTGTGCTAATTTGGTCAGTTCTGGGGGATTTGAGCTGTTGTGGGTGAATCAGGCTGGTGTTGATCTGAAGACAGACTCCAGATACCAGATATCATCATCATCATCATCATCATCATCATCACCACCACCACCACCATCATCATCATCTCCAGATCACTGTATCATCACTCTGACTACAACACTCCTGGATGAAGATGACAACAGAGAGTGGAGATGTCAGCTTACTCGTAGAAATCAAGTCCAGACGTCAGTCAGATACACTGTCAAGTATTCAGGTGAGGAAACAGTGTTAGAAGAGCTAGAAAGTATTGTTGGTAAATATTAATCAGGTGAGGGATAAGATTAGTGTATTATTATACTTTCTGAAGTTAAAAACCTACATCACCTGATCCTCTTTGTTCCTTTCTTTGCAATAAATGATGTGTTTCAGTAAACAATGTTACAAAGACCACAAACTCACATAAAAATCCAAGAGTCAAACTGCCCGACTAAAGGAAACACCGATCACCACAATGGTGACCAAACATTTTCAATAAATCACCAACATCTGTTAGTTTTAAATGTATGACAGTAATAAAGTCAGTCTGATCAGTAATAAGTGAAGCTGGTAATTCTGTTTGTGGAGTTGTTTATTTCTCCTCTGCTGAGATCTTCAGATTTCATCTGAAACTGCATTATAATGATTTCCTAACCCTTGTATATCAATTAAAAAAAGTTACACATAGGTCTATAGAGGACCAAATGGGACATTTCTCAAAATCTTCACCCTGGCAGGAGTTTTGAAAAAGGTTCGGTTTCATTGACCAGATGCTGCGTTTGCGTTTGGACGGACGGCATCGACAAATCTGCAGTTTTGAAAATACACGTGTTGGTGTGAACAGGGCCTTCATGTCTTCTTTATCTTCAGTTGATTTCATCTAAAGCTGTGGCTGAAGTCAGTTGTAGTTCTTCAGTGATTCTGCTTGTTAACAGCAGGTGTTCATCACTAATGCTCAAACATCACTTAATAATCCAATAATTATCTCATTAACTTCTCATAACTGTCATTAAGCCGGGTTTATAATAGTAACAGTAATAGTACCCTGGTGTTTATATGTCTGGAGTTTTACATCATCAACGAATGACTGTTTGGTGTCCGTGAGCTGCATTACACGCGGGATTGACATGGCCGCTTCAAATAAATCTCCAACGGTAATTTTGGTCACGACTCGTCTTGAAAAATGAAGAAAATTCAAGAAGTCACTGCAGGACTGAGAGTCAAATCCTCGTCTGAGGTCAAATCTGATGGCAACGGTCATGAATCGGCTGTGGGTGAACATGTCAAACTAACGATCAAAGACTTCAGATTATAGTCAGAATCAGAGGAATCTTTAGGGATTGGCAAAATTAGTCTCAGACGGCCAGAATTACTAACTTTAACACTCTTTCGAGAGGGGCCGTGTGTACTCTGAGCAGAGGGAAATGACATCTGGGGATCAAGCGGTGTGGACTCTCATGTTGGATTACTCGCTTTAGTTTGATCAAATAAAGTTTAAGCTGCTAGGTTTGCTACGCCTCACCTCGTGTCCATGAAGCATCTCAACTAACATTCATCCTTTTCAGATCAAGCTGATTCAACAACACCAGGCACAAACTCTCCTGCAATCACAGGTTCATAATCACATCTTCTGTCTATAATTGTCCTCAGTCTGGCCTGTCCGTCTCTGACTCTGAGCTCGATCTCTTCTTCAGTCATAGGGATTTCTGTCGCTGCAGTCGCTGTTCTCCTTCTTGCTCTTCTCTGGCTGATCTGCAGAAAAACAGCTGGTGAGATTCACATTTACTCCTTTACAACAATTAAAAACAGTTCAGATGAGCAAACAAACACATCACATTCAGAAACATGTGGATTATATGAAATCTCCTGCTCCTGTAATGTCAATCTCAACGAGATATCAAGTCAACAATCATTTAATGCTTCAACAAACTCTGATTGTTCATAAATACTCATATTTCACGAGGCACTTGTTTTCAGATAATAAAGTCGGGACTGGCGACTCTGCGGTGAGTTCAGGAATGCAGTGATTTAGATTTGATTATTGTCTTTAAAGCTCAATAAAGTGTCATTCATGCAGTTGAACTGTTTATTCTGAAGGTCAAAGATGAGGATGAACATAAAGGGACGTATGAGACGATCAACATGTCCATTCCTCCTGATCTAAGAGCCGATGTGAGTCTCTAAATCATCAAACATTACGCTTTAAAAGCTTTTGTGTGATTCTCCATGTTATAGTGAGAGAGATGTGTGTTAAACTCGACTCTCTGTACGTTTGCATTGATGTTTAGGAGCAGACAGATGATGTGACTTATTCTGAGGTCTCTTCTTTCAACACAAAGCCAGTAAAATCACTGGATGTGAGTCGACGCCAGCACACGAGTTTGACTCTCAGATAAATGATGCTCTAATAATGGTAATAATAATCGCTGTGGTTCAAACATTGATGGACAGAATCTGTTCTTTCAGGATCATGATACCGTGACTTACGCTGCCATCAGAGGAAGAGAAGATAAACCGCAGGATCAACTTTACAAGAACAAGACCTTCACAAATACACATTAATGACACAGATCATGAGCTCATCACATCAGGAGCCGACGGGAAGATTTCATCCGGTGTTTGGAGGAATGAGTGTGTGAACGAGCAGATATTTGTTGAATGTGAATCATCATCTGGTCTGTCGTCGGTCAGAGCGCAGGATCTCCTCTATATCATCACCGCTACAGTAAAGATGGAGATTATCCGCTCTGAAAACCTTCATCTTCATCATCCTCTTGCTTCAGCTTGTATATCAGCGCTTTCTTCTACAGAGAGACGTCCGTCTGAGAAGTACATCAGTGCTTTCATTATACTGCCATAAAATAGTTAAAGTAATTTGCAGTGTGAATATGTTACGAAATTAAATGTCAGTCATTGCTTTTCTCACATGTGACAATAAAGAGCAAGACAAATCATGGGTTAAAGAAAAGTGTTTGTGTCCTCCATTCCTGTAGAAACACACACAACTAAACTTGCTCTTGTTAGCTGGGAAGTTGTTTTAAAATAATAAATTCGAGAGCTTGTAGATTTGAATTTGAGAAGAAAATATTGATGTTTGTGAACTGAAATTTACCCTCATAGTTCTGATGTGAAAGTCTGAATGTTTCGATTCACACAGACCATAAACTAGTCAGACGTTCCCAACTAAGACAAACGTGCAGCGAAGGGTTTATTATGATGAGCATTGCACTGACCTCGTACCGTATGCACACCGATGATGAGGAAACGATGGAGTCTGGTCATCTACAGCTTTCAGATGAGCTTCTGGAGTCGGGGTTTCATCCCTTTTATAGGAATTAAGTCTCATTCAGTGAGAGTCGGTAGTGATGAGTGAACTTCTCCATCTGTCCATTCTACACTTACTCCCCCGAGAAAATGTGGATTTCTCAGACCTACATTTCTGCATTTTAAGGTGTTTGAAGGTCATAAAAATGGTATTTAAAAGCATGTTGCATAAAAGATTACAGATTCTTAAATATGAGAATGAGGATAAATGTTGAAATGAATGATGAATGAATGTTTCTGCTTATTGTTGACACACAATCCATATTCCGAACAGGAATGGCCTTAATGAGAAATCTTTCAAGGATTATTTTACATAGATGTTATTTCAATCAAACACCAGTGCAATCTTTTTGTGTCCAGAGGAAAATGAGCAATTTATATATTAGCATTAAAGATTGGTTTCAGCAACTTGTTTCTTTCTAAGGTTAGCTAATCAATATTTTTGGCACTAATCTGTTAAGTTAAAGTTCAATTGTGCACTCATAAAGACAGTCAATAATGCAAGTTGGGCAAACACAGACCGGCGGAGTGATACAAACGGTGAAAAGGCTGATAATATTCAAACACATTCGAGGACCACACAAATATATATTGTAAAGGACCTCTTTGAGAGTTTAATGTGTGCTTTGAGTTGGGTTATTGGTCAAATATTTGTGTAAATCTTGTAACTTATTCAAATATTTTGCATGTGCTTTTGTTATTTGTATGTGATTGACTGGAAATTTGGTGCACCTGTAATACTGAGATTTGTCCTTTTGGTGACACCGTAGTTTTGCACAAGGGATGATGAACATTTAAGGGTAGCTGGCGGTGTGAATGGGGAGCGGCCGTGTGTTTGAGCCTACATGTGTGTATTTTATCTGAGATCTCGTGTTTTATTCATGAACTTGAAACTTGACGCCCGTTTATGACGGAAGGGGATTATCAAAATTTGTTTGCATTCCTTTGTGAGCGCAGCGAGGTATGATTGATCATTCATAATACTCTCCATATGTATGGTTTTATTAGATGTATAATTAATGTTTGTTTTGTAATGATGTGTGTAACCGTGAAACCAAGTGTATATGTGTATATGTTTTCAATACAGTTTTCACGGTGCTATGGTGATGATGAAGATGAGTTGAGCTTCATGGTTTGGGGAACTTACTAAAGGACACCTTATGCATCAGTCGAGACTCTCTCTTTTGGATCCAAGGGCTATGAGTTGAGCTTATAGTTTATGTAATTAGCAAATGACATCTGTGTTAAATAGGAATATATTATAATAATGTTAAAAGGTGTAAAGATAGAGCGAAATATCTTGGTTCAATCATTGATGATAAACTTTCCTTCCAAGACAATGTGGATTTTATGGGCTACATAAGAAAACTAGACAGTGTTTAAGTCTACTTAGGAAGTTAAGAAATCTTAACCATTGTTTATAGATCAATGATTGAAAGTGTTTTAACTTATAATATTGTTTCATGGTATTACAGTGAAACAGAAGAATGAACTAACACGAGTAATCAATGAAGCAAATAAGATCATTGGCCAAAAACAGCACATTACAAGAGCTATTCACATTTTTTTTGAAGAAAAGGGCATTATCAATATATTCAGCCCAGACTCATCCCCTCCATTCCTGCTTCGAGATCCTTCCTTCGGGGCGCAGGCTTATCCCTAATGTTTCAGAAACCCCAAAAGTGACCTTAACCCGACCATAACCCGAAAACTGGCTGCATGTAAACGTAGTCATTGTCTGTTTCTCCCTATTTGATCCCCTTGTGTTTGCTGTCCTGCGCCATGTCTATACCTTGTGAGCTTGTCTTAACGAAGTTGTGATCTTGTAAAATCCTGTCTTGTTCCTGTATAGTTTAATGTCAAAGTCTTAGTCTAGTGTTATTAGTCTTTATTTTCCCGACCAGTGTTGTTTGGCCCCTCGTGGGTTTTGTTTTCCCAGTTTTCTGTTATCAATAAACGTTGTGTGTGTAGTACTCCTGTTAAAGACAAGACAATGAAGAGAAGGACGCATTTGTGATTGCTTCTCGTCTCTGCATTTACTACTAATCGATAAAAGTACATGCATATTACAGCTGTAAACATTTTGCATAATCAGGGTTTACAATTGCCAAAGTGACACCCTAATAGATAACTTTTATATACAAACACTTTAACTTTAGCACATATCCCCTTTATCTAAACAATAATATGAGTGATGATGTAACATACATTACGAATCCACTCCCTTTTCTCAATTTAGAACACATACAAGTCTGTTGTCTGCATGTTACATTGAATGACAAGACACGTGAAATTCACTCAACTACAGTCACTAAAATGTAACACATTACACAGTTTACAGACATAACCGCCGATTAACGACCACGTTTATAAACTAAGAATGATTTATAACACTAGACAATATTACCCCTTATGGATTAGAACAGTTTTTATACTTAAATCAGTTATTTGGCGGACTTTTGGCGCTAATCGCGGAGCATTTATGCTAACCATGTGCTCGACGTGACAAACTCATATAACTCATTATTCCTATAGCAAAACAGCTGCGTTAAACACACACACAACTCGTCCAATATTATTAACAGTGTGTTCATGCTTAAATCGGAGGTGTTATTTGCAGTTACCTGTTAAAGACAAGACAATGAAGAGAAGGACGCATTTGTGATTGCTTCTCGTCTCTGCATTTACTACTAATGGAGCATCACTGGTGCGTGCGCGGGTTACTATGCGACGCACGCGATGACGTCATCACGCTGGTATGCCAAGCGGAATTATTTATATGAATAAATGCCCATAAAACACACTCCTTTTTAAGCATAAAGCACAGATAAACATTATAACCATACTTAACAGTATTAGAAAATTAACAAGCAAAGAAAGGCCTATAGGACTCACTATTACACTCCCCCCTACAGGATAAAATGTCGTCCCGACATGTAAACACTTATGAGACAATAAACACATTCAAAAATCCCTTTATATTTCCATAGATACTTATTATGCAATACTAATTAGTAGCGTTACTAAACAAATATCTGATTTCTGTATACATTGTCATTTTTTTTTTTTTTTTTTTTTACATTCTCTCTTTTTCTCAGTCCATATCAATGGGATAGAAAATGGTGTAACAGTCCATTTGAAGCGTAGGCCGGCTTAACGTGGCTGTGTTCAGAGCCCTAAAACAGTCCATGTTATTTGTTCTCACACAAAAAATGGTAAAGAGATCTTCAAGGAAGAAAGAGATTCAAAAAATGTCAAAAAGAAAGTCTCAAAGTGATCCCAAGTGTCCACATTTTTTAAACCTGCACAACAGTCCATTTTAGCAATAGTTTCTCACTATGGGCAATAACAGTCTCTGGGTTATGTCCTGTAAAGTGGCATTTCACGCCTTAGACACAGGGACTAGTTATGGGGGTGAAATTCGCGTGAGTGCAATTTAAAGTTAATAGCACACATATGACTGCTGGGGGCGACAAAGGGGTGTTGACCAGGGTGTCGCAGCGGTCAATCCACTAGATGCAAAGTGTGGGTAGTGGTTGTTGCCCACTATCTGCACAGTGTAGCATGATGGGGACCCAAGATTGTCATAGGTAAACTTTTTAGGCGGTCGTCGTTTCCTCCTGGTAAGCTGGTACCCGTTTTCCCCCTCGGAGGTCCTGTCTCTGGGCCAAGGCACTGCAGCTGTTTCATCAGGTGAGTCTTGTTGCGTTAGGTCAGCAGTTGGTTCATTTTCATTCGGTCCTTTTCTTACTTCAGGTACAGACTCTGGGAGGTCCATCTCTGACTCAGCTGGGAGTGACTGTGGCCTTGGTCCCACCACTGGAGAGTTAGATCGAGGCTCAGAAGGTACTAACTGTGGTGATATCGCATTTCTTTTTTCTAGGTAATCACTGCTTTCCTGTGGTCTCATCTGGAAGGGCTCCACTTGAAAGTAGTATTCATCCTCTTCGCTTTCATTATCGTCCTCTGACTCACATTCTCTTCCCCGGGCGGGCTTCAGCTGAGTCCCTCTGTTTCTTGGTTGCTGTCCTTGTTTTGGTTTAGTACTTGGGGCTGGTGTGATCTCTAGAGGTAGATGGTCACATGGAAGGAGAAGATTGCGATGTAAAACTCGTGATCTACCTTTACTCTGTTCAGGTTTTACTTCGTAGACTGGAGCGCCATCTGCCACCTGGCGTGTGACAACATGAACCTCATCCTCCCAGAAATTTCTCAGTTTCCCGGTCCCACCTCTTGGAGTCAGGTTTTTTACGAGGACCCTGCTTCCTGGGAACAGGTCAGTACACCTCACTCGTTGGTCATAATTCCTTTTGTTTCTTTCTGCACACTTGTTTGCCTGTTCTCTCGCAATCTCACAAGCTTCCTGCATTCCTTTTGTCCATCTCTCCATGTACTCACTGTAACTTTGGCAGTTCTTGTCGGATTCAAGCCCGAAGAGAGCATCGATGGGCAACTTTGGTGAACGTCCGAACAGCAATTGGAAAGGTGAGAAACCAGTCACGTCACATCTAGTACAGTTATAGGCAAAGATCAATTTGTTCAATGCATCTTTCCAATTAGCTTTTTGTCTTTCAGTCAGGGTTTTCAGCATCTGCAATAATGTCCGGTTAAACCGTTCCACCTGCCCATTCCCCTGGGGGTGGTAGGGGGTGGTCCTTGAGCCGGCAACGCCGCTGTACTTTTTGAGTTGGGTGAGTAGCTGATTTTCAAATTCTCCCCCTTGATCGTGGTGAATTCTAGATGGAAACCCAAACTTCAGGGCGAAATCATTGAATAATCGGTCAGCCACTGTCTTTGCTGATTTTGAGGTGGTGGCATATGCCTGGGCAAATCGAGTGAAGTGGTCGACGATTACCAAAATGTACTCATAGCCCCCTTTGCATTTGTCCAGATGGAGAAAATCAATGGACACCAATTCAAATGGGTGGGTCGTTTTGATATTTTTAAGAGGCGCTCTTGTCTCACGACAGGGTTTTTTCTGTTTGATACAGCAGCAGGTTCTCAGAACATAATTTTCAATGTCTTTCTGCATGTAGGGCCAAAAAAAACGATCCCTAATGAGGCTTGTGGTGCGATCAAGTCCTTGATGACCCATCTCATCATGCATCTCTCTCAGAACAGTTCTTTTGAATTGTGTCGGTAACACCAGCTGTTTTCTTTGTGATGTCTGGCGGAACAGAATGCCATGTTCGTCTAACTTTAGCTTTTCCCACTCTCTCAGAAGAACTTTGGCTGGCGAGTTGACTGAACGCCACTGCTGAGGAGGTCTAGATCCTGCTTGTAAGTGTTCACTTATTACTCTGATGTCCTTGTCATCCTTTTGTGCTTGTCTGATTTCCTCTTTTGACAGGGGTTTGAGGTGTCCGTCATTTTTCTCCGCACTTGCCAGTACACTCTGACAGACTACTACGAAATTCACATCTGGATTCCCTTGGGACTCCACAGCTTGGATCACGGCTCCCACACAGTCAGGTGAGAACTGCTCAGTACATTCTCTCATCGTCGTTTCCAGATCCGCTGGCATCCTGGAGAGTGAGTCAGCATCTATGTTTTCTTTTCCTGGGCGGTAGCGGATGGTGAAGTGAAAATCTGCGAGCTCTGACACCCACCTACACCCGGTGGCGTTCAACTTTGCAGTGGTCAGGACATAGGTCAATGGATTATTATCACTGAAAACTGTGAAGGTTGGTGCATAGTACAGGTAGTCTCTGAACTTTTCAGTGATAGCCCATTTCAGAGCTAAGAATTCCAACTTCCCACTGTGCAGATGGTAATTTTTCTCAGCTGCCGTCAAAGTTCGAGAACCATAGGCAATTACTCTCAGCTTGCCATCCTGCTGCTGGTATAAGACAGCTCCCAACCCTTGGTTGGACGCATCCGTATGAAGGATGAACGGTTGAGAGAAGTCGGGGAATCCAAGGATCGGAGGTTGAGTCAAGCAGTTGATCAACCTTTCCAGTATCTCCTGATGTTTTTCTGTCCACTCAATTAGTTTACTCGATGGAACCACATGATTTCGTTTGTTATTTCTTGCTTTGTGTCTCTCCTTTCTCTGAGGTCCAGCACCTTCCGTGTTACTTTTTAGCAGGTCATAGAGGGGACTGGCAATTCTGGAAAAGTCTTTAATGTATTGCCGATAATAGCTGAGCAGGCCCAAAATCTTGCGTAGTTCCCCCACCGTGCTTGGTGTCTGTTCCTTCAGTGCCGTTACAGCGACGGTGTCTGCGGGATCAATACGACTGCCTTCAGCTGACACAATTCTCCCCAGATATCGCACCTCTTTCTTAAAGAGCTCGCACTTTCTTGGTTTTAACTTGACTCCACGGGACTGCAACCTCTGCAGTACTTTCCTCACCGCTTCCACTTGTTCATCGAAGGACTCAGTGAAGACTAGGATGTCGTCTAAGTACGGTATGCAAATTTTGTCTCTTAACCCCTCCAGGCTCTCTTCCATAAACCTTTGGAACGCTGCAGGCGCATTCATAAGGCCGAAAGGAATACGAATCCATTCGTATAGTCCCCACGGGGTTGCGAATGCAGTCAGGTACTGGCTCTCTGGGGACATGAAACCTTGGTGGTAGGCCTTCCCTTGATCTAGCAGTGAAAACCACGCATTACCTCCCAGCCCGTCCAGGATATCCTGCACCCTGGGTATTGGCTGGCGATCAGGGATTGTTTTGCTGTTCAGATCCCTGTAATCGATACATAGCCTGAGGCTGCCATCCTTCTTACGGACGCAGACAATCGGGGACGAGTAAGGGGAATGAGACTTGGCCACCCACCCTTGAGCAATCAGGTCATGTAAGTAGTCCTTCATCTCTTGATATAACGGTTTGGGGACTGATGTGTATGTGCGGGCAACAGGGGTGTTATCATTTAGTAAGACACTCAAATGCAAACCTGGGACACAGCCAATATCGTCATCTGACCTTGAAAAAACGTGACACTCTTCACGTAACATCCTCTTGACTTCTTGTTGTTGGGGCAGAGTTAAATGGCTCACATCCACTGGAGGGTCCCATCGATCTGTTTCGGGAGATGCCTCAGTGATCTCTGGTAGGGCCTGTGTAACAGATGCTGTGGCTTCACACTGTGCATTTGACATTGGTAAAACAGATTTAACTGGCTGCAGAATTCCTAGCTCTGTTCTACCACCGAGCGTGATGTCGTGATCTGTTCCATTCTGCACATTCATAGTGATTATTGGGCGGGCCCCTTTTTCCAGAAGGAAGAGAGTGTCGAAGAGTTCAAGGCCATCTGGATACATCGGGTTAACGTGTGGCTCAAACAGTAGCACTGTATCTTGTTTCACGTGAGGCATTTTTACCAGACACTGAATTTGCATAATGGTGTGCTTCTCTATGTTCACAGGTTCCTTCCTGGTTCTTACTACGTACTCGCTGAGCCTCTCAGCAGTTACCAAATTGATGAAGGTATGTACACTTTTCTTCTTTATGCTAGGGAAAGCACTTCTGACAGTTTTGTACAGACAAGCATTAGTCACATCTAGGGATCCACTTCCGCTTTGTCTCATTATTTGTTCTATCACGTTATACCCGACGATAGGTCTGGGCAATTCTTGGCCCTTCAAAACAAGCACAGGGATGTTTAACTCTTTCTCATTGGTTACAGGGGATGCCAGTTTGAAAGTCAACTCCACCCATCCACTGTATGGCATGTTTGTTCCATTTGCTGCCACCAGGCGTAGACTGTCTGGTGCTTCGGTCGCCTCGGAAATATTTCTCAATGTCACTTCAGGTGCATGTTTGGTTTTCCATTTCTCGTCTATAATGCATACTTGGGAGCCTGTATCCCATAATGCTTCAGTTTTTTTTTCCTGTAGATAACAAGTAACAAGGCACTGTTTTCCCACTAAGGACGTGATGGCAGAATGCTGGTTTACTTGACAAGGGGCAGTTAAAATACTATTAAGCGTACTATCAAGTGACTGGGACTCAAACTGTCTCTGATGGCCAGTGCTACATTGCTCATGTTTTGGGGACTTCTCTGCCGCTCGGGTCACACCCTGTCCCTTGGGGGTAACCCGCTCCTGTTTAACGGAGCTCCACGCTGAGGTCTGGCACCTTTAGTCTTACAGCCAGCTGAGAAGTGTTCGCTGCTTCCACAATGGTAACAATGGGTGCAGGGTTCCTCTGCGTTGCGCTGCTGGCAATGGAAACATTGTCTGGCTCGTGAAGGACGGGACTGGCGGAACGGATAAGGATGCGGTCGGGGTGGCTCCACATACTGCTGTGGATAATACTGTGGTGCTGCAAAGTTTGACGGCTGAGTTACATAGTTGACGGACATGGGGTGCTGCTGAGAAGGATACATATACGGCTGTCCATGGTGCGTCTCTATCATTGAATAGTGTTGACGTGACTGGAGAGGATGTTCTGGTGGAACAGTGGACAACTGAACTGGGTTGGCAGGTGGGGGAGGTATTTTCTGTTCCCTCACCTGTTGTGGGCTTTGTGAAAACTGGTGTGGAGACATGTATGGGCTTCCCTGCCGTTGGTATGTGGTCGTCTCGGGTTTCCAGGTCTGATGCTCTCGGACTTGTGTCCATCCCGATGTCTGTTGGGACACTGCTGATGCTGGGTCTTTGTCGTAAACTGCAAAACACTGCTGAGGGACAGGTAAGGGTTGCTGGATAGACTCTTTAATCTGTATGATATCATCACTCAGGCTTTTTAGTTGTGACATTAAATCGAACTTTGACTGTTTGGACTGAAGCTTTTGTTCAGGGGCAGGCTCATTCAACTGTACAGCATGAACAGTACCACTTTTTTCAAATTTTCGCTTATTTTGTCTTTCAGATTCGTTGGAACAAGCTACATTGAGTTTCTCCAACAACAATTCGTCTGGAACAGCGGGATCTGAAAGGTATGGTTGAAGGTGGCTTTGGATGCGGTCATTTTGTAGCCCAGTCAGGACGGTGTGCAAGAACATATTCTGAACTAGGGCGGGATCATATTTCAACCCGGAGTCATCCTCCTGAGAAGCGAACAGAATTTTCTGTCTCAGGTCAAGAGCTCGAATTAGGAAGCTTTGTGGGGTTTCTCTAGCGTGCTGCACTTCTTTGGTGAGCTGTTTATATAATTCAGTCGCATTTTTCTCCTGATAATGAGAACGAAGTATCCGCCTTAGCGTCGGGAGTGTCAGCCCCGCCTTCCCCTCAAGATAGCTCCGCAGCTGCAGCCCTGGTGTGATAGCCCTGATGACAGAATCTACTATTTCCTGTTCTGCATAGCCCTTCTTAAGTCCACCTTCTATCTGCCGTGCCAGACTGGAGAATGAGAGGCGGTCCTTCTGCCCTAGATCTCCTATTAGACCAGAGATTTTGAAGTCTTTCTGCCATGTCGCGTTCACTTGTCGCTGATATGTGGGTGAAGAGTAAGCTGGGTTCTGCACTGCATATTTCTGTCTATCTGCTGTATTTTGTAATGCTGTGGGGCTAATATGCATGGTAGAAAACAAGTCAGCTGTACTCTCTCCACTTTCTGGTATTTTCCGATGGGCTGTGTTAACATCTCCCAGTTCAATTTCCTCCCTCTCTGTTTCAGGAACCTTACTTGTTATTCCCGTGAGCTGGATCAGTTTGTCATTTATTGCTAACAATTCAGCCATACCGCCATCTTCTAAATCCTCTAGCTCAGCTCTCAGTAAATGGTTACTAAGGAGACGCAACAGGAATAAACGAGTCACGTTTGCCTCATCTTCTCGTGTTAGGTGAAGAAAGACACTGAGTTTTGTCAGTTTTTCCAGTGATAGTGTGCATAATTTATCACAAATTTCCTCTTGAAGATGTTTAAACTCCTCCATTTCTGCTGCTATGTGGGCCGGCCAATGAGAGTGGTGTTTCACTTACTGACTTGACTTGACCGCCGCTGGCATCAGATCACTCCAGCGCACGCACTGCTCAATCAGATAACTTTTTTTTTTTTTCCACCCGTCCTGAACGTCTCACACAGTCGCTCGCCTGGATCACTATAATGGGAATGATGTTGCTTAGTGGGCTCTGCCAGTCAGGGAGTCACTCCACCGAACATTCATCCCAGCGGGGCCTCCAAATTTGTAGTACTCCTGTTAAAGACAAGACAATGAAGAGAAGGACGCATTTGTGATTGCTTCTCGTCTCTGCATTTACTACTAATCGATAAAAGTACATGCATATTACAGCTGTAAACATTTTGCATAATCAGGGTTTACAATTGCCAAAGTGACACCCTAATAGATAACTTTTATATACAAACACTTTAACTTTAGCACATATCCCCTTTATCTAAACAATAATATGAGTGATGATGTAACATACATTACGAATCCACTCCCTTTTCTCAATTTAGAACACATACAAGTCTGTTGTCTGCATGTTACATTGAATGACAAGACACGTGAAATTCACTCAACTACAGTCACTAAAATGTAACACATTACACAGTTTACAGACATAACCGCCGATTAACGACCACGTTTATAAACTAAGAATGATTTATAACACTAGACAATATTACCCCTTATGGATTAGAACAGTTTTTATACTTAAATCAGTTATTTGGCGGACTTTTGGCGCTAATCGCGGAGCATTTATGCTAACCATGTGCTCGACGTGACAAACTCATATAACTCATTATTCCTATAGCAAAACAGCTGCGTTAAACACACACACAACTCGTCCAATATTATTAACAGTGTGTTCATGCTTAAATCGGAGGTGTTATTTGCAGTTACCTGTTAAAGACAAGACAATGAAGAGAAGGACGCATTTGTGATTGCTTCTCGTCTCTGCATTTACTACTAATGGAGCATCACTGGTGCGTGCGCGGGTTACTATGCGACGCACGCGATGACGTCATCACGCTGGTATGCCAAGCGGAATTATTTATATGAATAAATGCCCATAAAACACACTCCTTTTTAAGCATAAAGCACAGATAAACATTATAACCATACTTAACAGTATTAGAAAATTAACAAGCAAAGAAAGGCCTATAGGACTCACTATTACATGTGTTTGCATACTTTCTGCAATTGGGTTCATCTGCTATCCACATAACAGTGTGTATTAATTATTTATTTCTTATGTGGTTTGTAACGTGGTGGTTGTGCCAGTGTCAAAGATGAATTTCTGTCCAGTACATCTGAACAGACAATGAAGTTAATCAAATCAAATTCGCATTCATGTTATTATATGCCTATATATAGATGTCAGTCGGATATGGACTTGATTTATGGTAATTGAGAATGAACGTGCACGCGCATCCCATTTACGACAGGTTGGAATTCATTAACACACACATTTCACTATGACATCTGACGTTTACGATGTATTTGTAAATCATGAGAAGAGTTTTCGGGAAGGTCTCTTTACGCAAAAATCACTCTCATATTTACACTCTCATATTTACATATTTATGAATGAGACTCACTGTGAGGAACTGCAGGCACTCCGGCCAACGGTGACGTCACGTCCCTCTATTTATAATTTCTGAACATTGAATCTCAGAATTTATTCCCCCTTTTCTCATGGTTTCTCAATAGAGTTCATACAAGTATAGAGTAGAAAAGCAGTAATTCTAATCATTTGCTCATTGCAACGCAGAGTGACAACATGCCCCGCCTGCACAACTGGGACAAAGTTCTCTTAAATATAGGATTTAAACCCGGCTAGTCTGTCTTCTGCTGTCACACCAGCATTCAAGAACTATCTCAAGATATAAGATAAAATAATATCAGACTTGTTTAAAATTAACACAAGAAACTTCCTTTTGCTATGGTTAAATAAATGTTCAGTAATATCTTCAATACATAGGCTATATATTTTTAAAATTCTATAGTGTTGATATGGCAACTAGAAAATTCGTCCGCTAACCTCCATAATGTGTCGTGTTTCAAATCAATGCCAGTTGGAACTCCTAATCAAATGATAACATTAATTACTGTCAGGTGGTGGTTAATTAATTGAATTAACGAGATGAATGCGTTCCTGATCTATTAGAGTCTGAAGAGTGGCTTGATAAGGGTTAGTCTTGGCTGATCTGTCCTCATGGCTGTGAGGGAGATTTGTGTTTGGAAGAAGCTCATTTTCACTCTTTTTCTCTTTGCTGTTGATGGACTTAAAGAACCAGGTCAGTACCATTAGGCTTTGAAGTGAACAGAAGCATTCTGTTTTTATGTTGGAGTTGTTTCCTAAACTTTACAGATGGTGAAAATAAGCTTTGTGAACCATTGAAGCTTTCCTTCAACACCATTACTACTCTTGGTTTGTTTGCCATCCAGTGATCAAATGGATGATGGTCCTGTGTTTTGTTTTTTTCTGCTTTGCTTTGTTTCTGGTTTAGATTAGGTGAGCTATTGGCTGATCTGAACCATATACTCTTTATCATCTTTACAGGACATCCACTTTAAGCCACAAAGTTGATATTCTTCACTGTTTGTTTGGAATTTCTCTTGCAGATGTAATGGTGTCTAAATCTGCAATGGTGTCCTTTTATGTTTGTAGTCGGCAGAGTCAGATTTGTGGACCTCCTGGTTCCTTATTTTGAACCTGGATCAGTGCTTAATGGAAAGGTAAGCAAAATGTCATCCCTTATCCCAGAAGCCTTCAAATTGTTTCCCTTTCCTAACCTTGATTATTCCTAACAGATATCCGTGACTCATTTTGATAAGACTCCAGTTGCAAACAAAGTGACTGTGTCGATATGGCTCCAGCAGTGCAGATTCTGGTCTACAGTGTTCTTCCCAGTGAGAATGCAGCTGTGCTCTCTTACCACCCTTGACTCCAGCGTGGACCATCGGCCATTCGGCCTCCCTCTGTTGGACATTACATCTTCTTTGCCATGGACTTGCGGCCCATTCGCTGCCCTACAGCTCTCCACCTCTTTCGCCTTTGAATAGCTCCGCCCTCCCTCAGGTTCCACCTCCATCTATGGTTGCTGCAGCTCATCCTCTAACCTCAGGATCGCTGCTTCCACTTCAGGGGTCGGCGCTGTGGCCTAGTCGCGGTCGCCTAGGTCTTTGTGTCTCACTGCCACATCGCTTCTCTGGCTACGTGGTGTGCTCCACCTCCATCACCTCTGGTAATCCCCTTGGTAGTGTTGGGACTCTTCACTCCATGGCTACTCCATTCTGCGACGCCGCCGTGGGATGCAGTCCTGACTGTGGGCTGGGTCTCCGTCTGCCCTTCCCTGCTCAAGGCCGTCTCCCTGGCTGTCACCACCACCTGCACAAACCTTTACACCTGCCCAAGTCGTCCGTCCGTCCGCCCAAGTCGTCCGTCCGTCCGCCCAAGTCGTCCGTCCGTCCGCCCAAGTCGTCCGTCCGTCCGCCCAAGTCGTCCGTCCGTCCGCCCAAGTCGTCCGTCCGTCCGCCCAAGTCGTCCGTCCGTCCGCCCAAGTCGTCCGTCCGTCCGCCCAAGTCGTCCGTCCGTCCGCCCAAGTCGTCCGTCCGTCCGCCCAAGTCGTCCGTCCGTCCGCCCAAGTCGTCCGTCCGCCCGCCCAAGTCGTCCGTCCGCCCGCCCAAGTCGTCCGTCCGCCCGCCCAAGTCGTCCGTCCGCCCGCCCAAGTCGTCCGTCCGCCCGCCCAAGTCGTCCGTCCGCCCGCCCAAGTCGTCCGTCCGCCCGCCCAAGTCGTCCGTCCGCCCGCCCAAGTCGTCCGTCCGCCCGCCCAAGTCGTCCGTCCGCCCGCCCAAGTCGTCCGTCCGCCCGCCCAAGTCGTCCGTCCGCCCGCCCAAGTCGTCCGTCCGCCCGCCCAAGTCGTCCGTCCGCCCGCCCAAGTCGTCCGTCCGCCCGCCCAAGTCGTCCGTCCGCCCGCCCAAGTCGTCCGTCCGCCCGCCCGCCCAAGTCGTCCGTCCGTCCGCCCGCCCAAGTCGTCCGTCCGCCCGCCCGCCCAAGTCGTCCGTCCGCCCGCCCGCCCAAGTCGTCCGTCCGCCCGCCCGCCCAAGTCGTCCGTCCGCCCCGTCCGCCCAAGTCGTCCGTCCGCCCCGTCCGCCCAAGTCGTCCGTCCGCCCCGTCCGCCCAAGTCGTCCGTCCGCCCCGTCCGCCCAAGTCGTCCGTCCGCCCGTCCCGTCCGCCCAAGTCGTCCGTCCGTCCGCCCGTCCCGTCCGCCCAAGTCGTCCGTCCGTCCGCCCGTCCCGTCCGCCCAAGTCGTCCGTCCCGTCCGTCCCGTCCGTCCGTCCGTCCCGTCCGCCCAAGTCGTCCGTCCGTCCCGTCCGCCCAAGTCGTCCGTCCGTCCGTCCCGTCCGCCCAAGTCGTCCGTCCGTCCCGTCCGCCCAAGTCGTCCGTCCGTCCGTCCCGTCCGCCCAAGTCGTCCGTCCGTCCGTCCCGTCCGCCCAAGTCGTCCGTCCGTCCCGTCCGCCCAAGTCGTCCGTCCGTCCCGTCCGCCCAAGTCGTCCGTCCGTCCCGTCCGCCCAAGTCGTCCGTCCGTCCCGTCCGCCCAAGTCGTCCGTCCGTCCCGTCCGCCCAAGTCGTCCGTCCGTCCCGCCCGCCCAAGTCGTCCGTCCGCCCGCCCAAGTCGTCCGTCCGCCCGCCCAAGTCGTCCGTCCGCCCGCCCAAGTCGTCCGTCCGCCCGCCCAAGTCGTCCGTCCGCCCCGTCCGCCCAAGTCGTCCGTCCGCCCCGTCCGCCCAAGTCGTCCGTCCGCCCCGTCCGCCCAAGTCGTCCGTCCGCCCCGTCCGCCCAAGTCGTCCGTCCGCCCCGTCCGCCCAAGTCGTCCGTCCGCCCCGTCCGCCCAAGTCGTCCGTCCGCCCCGTCCGCCCAAGTCGTCCGTCCGCCCCGTCCGCCCAAGTCGTCCGTCCGCCCCGTCCGCCCAAGTCGTCCGTCCGCCCGTCCCGTCCGCCCAAGTCGTCCGTCCGTCCGTCCCGTCCGCCCAAGTCGTCCGTCCCGTCCGTCCCGTCCGTCCGTCCGTCCCGTCCGCCCAAGTCGTCCGTCCGTCCGTCCCGTCCGCCCAAGTCGTCCGTCCGTCCGTCCCGTCCGCCCAAGTCGTCCGTCCGTCCCGTCCGCCCAAGTCGTCCGTCCGTCCGTCCCGTCCGCCCAAGTCGTCCGTCCGTCCGTCCCGTCCGCCCAAGTCGTCCGTCCG
Source organism: Pimephales promelas (assembly GCF_988280905.1). NCBI lineage: Eukaryota > Metazoa > Chordata > Actinopteri > Cypriniformes > Leuciscidae > Pimephales > Pimephales promelas. The sequence goes on along the minus strand of NC_142771.1, from coordinate 371,728 downwards.
TCCGTCCCGTCCGCCCAAGTCGTCCGTCCGTCCCGTCCGCCCAAGTCGTCCGTCCGTCCCGTCCGCCCAAGTCGTCCGTCCCGTCCGCCCAAGTCGTCCGTCCCGTCCGCCCAAGTCGTCCGTCCCGTCCGCCCAAGTCGTCCGTCCCGTCCGCCCAAGTCGTCCGTCCCGTCCGTCCCGTCCGCCCAAGTCGTCCGTCCCGTCCGTCCCGTCCGCCCAAGTCGTCCGTCCGTCCCGTCCGCCCAAGTTGTCCGTCCCATCCCTCCAAGGCTTTCAGCAGGGAAGAGCAGACGGACACCCTGTCCACAGTCAGGACTGCATCCCACGGCGGCCATCCGTCCGTAGCTGGAGGAAAGGTTGGTGCAGGTGGTGGTGACAGCCAGGGGGATGACCTTGAGCAGGGAAGGGCAGATGGAGACCCAGCCCACAGTCAGGACTGCATCCCACGGCGGCGTTGCAGAATGGAGTAGCCATGGAGTGAAGAGTCCCAACACTACCAAGGGGATTACCAGAGGTGATGGAGGTGGAGCACACCACGTAGCCAGAGAAGCGATGAGGCAGTGAGACACAAAGACCTAGGCGACTGCGACTATGCCGCGGTGTCGCAGAATGGAGTAGCCATGGAGTGAAGAGTGCCAACACTAGTCTCCCAAGTCTTTGAGGTGAAAAAATACGGTAAGTTGTTGTGTAATGGAAGTTCAATGACAGATCTGAGGCCTTAATCTAAAGCACTTTGTTTCTGGTTTAGTTTTGCCCAAGTTTGACGTGACCGTAAACGCACTGCAGACCTACAGCGTTGCAGTTATGGGACTGAAAGTTGAGTCTTGTGCCAAGTGAGTGACGCTTTTATTTTCTTGTCTTGTGGTTGGTCAGTTCTTTATCTTGTTATGATGATTCCCAGATGTACATATGGCCAACCTGTACCTGGTCAAGCCTTAGTGGAAGTGTGCCGTGATCCATTTCCATACAGTCTGCTTCATAATGTGACCGGACAGTGCCTGACTCAAACTGCAAAGGTGTGTGACTCCTGCCTTACTGCTGAGGGTTTTTCTTTTGCCTGTGCTTGACTTAATTGTGTCTTTGTTCTCCTACCAGATGAATGCCACGGGCACCAAATTTGAAGACCAAATGCAAGACACATTTCTTGTAAATGTGAATGTTACTGAGGAGGGAACAGGTTAGCTATTGGCTGATTTGAACCATATACTCTATCATATTTAGAAGATATCCACTTTAAGCCACAAAGTTGATATTCTTCACTATTTGTTTGGACTTTCTCACGCAGATGTAATGGTGTCAAAATCTGCAATGGTGTCCTTTACAAACAAAGCTGTATATCTCTTGGAGGGGAGCAACTGGCCCAACAAACTGCTGTTGAATCTAACCACAAACAAGAATGGACGGGCTGCGTTCTCCCTAAACGCTGCTAATCTTAAGGCTGATCTGAATCTGGTGGTACGACTTGTATTTTGTAAAAATTAAGACATTCTCTCGTATGATACTGATTTAAGTTTTATCTTCCCCAGGCGAGTGCTAATCCAGAGGTTTTTTATGGTTATAAATCGCCATACTTCACTACAGATACAAGGTTTGTTCAGCTTTTCCTACCTGTTTCTCCCGACAACCCATCGTTTAGTGAACTGACTATAGTGAAGCTCAATCAGCCGCTCAAATGTGGTGCTTCGTTTCCAGTGACCGTGGAGTATTCATTTGTTGGAGAGGCTGGTAGCTACAGCGCTGACATAATCTATATGGTGAGTGGACATTAGTTTTGTAGTTAAGTTTGCTGGTCTGTTTGTTCCACAACTTGCACACTTCTGTCTTTTGTCAGGTCTTATCCAAAGGAGTGATCATCCTCCATGGATTTCAGACGGTTAAAGCAAAGGCTGGTGATTCAGTCACAAGTGGCTCTGTGACGTTCCAGTTGTCCGTCAGCGTTGATATGGCTCCAGCAGTGCAGATTCTGGTCCACAGCGTTCTTCCCAGTGAGAATGCAGTTGCTGCTAGTGTGCCGTTTGACACCGATATGCATTTCCAGAACCAGGTACTGTATGATGTGGCTATTTTTCAATTTGGGAGTGTTGGTGTGTGTCCTACAGCGTGTTGGTCCTTGTTCCAGGTGTCTCTGCAGTTTTCTACAGCTGTTCCTGCGGAGGGAAACGTTCTGATGGTTGCTGCTCAAGCAGGATCTCTGTGTGGTAGATCAGAGCATCCGGATCATGGAGCCAGGAAGACGTCTGAGTGCTGAAAGGGTGTCTGTGCCTCAATCAGGTTTTTTGTTTGGGCTTTTAATCTGGATATTTCAGTGTGTGGCACTTCTGATTAGAATGCCACTTTAGTTTACCCCAGTGTCTGAAGTACAAGGGCCTGAGTTTTTATCGCAACTTCAGTGTCGGTATGTCTGTTACTTTGATTCTTACTCTAGAAATTGGTACATGACTTAAAGATAAAATGAAAAAATGTAGTCTTGTGTTGTAATGGTCTATACTAGCTTTTGTTACTGAATGTGGTCTTTTAATATGATGGTTGGAAGGATGTCCGTCCGTCCGTGCGTGAGTCTTTCCGTCCGTGCGTGCATGAGTCCTTCCTTCCGTCCGTCCGTCCGTCCGTCCGTGCGTGCGTGCGTCCTTCCGTCCGTCCGTGCGTGCGTCCTTCCGTCCGTGCGTGCGTGCGTCCTTCCGTCCTTTCGTCCGTGCGTGCGTGCATCCTTCCGTGCGTCCGTCCGTCCGTGCTTGTGTGCGTCCTTCCGTCCGTCCGTCTGTGCGTGCGTGCGTCCATCCGTGCGTCCGTCCGTCCGTGCTTGTGTGCGTCCTTCCGTCCGTCCGTCCGTGCGTGCGTGCGTCCATCCGTGCGTGCGTCCGTCCGTCCATCAGACACGAAGACCTAGGTGTCGCAGAATGGAGTAGCCATGGAGTGAAGAGTCCCAACACTAGTCTCCCAAGTCTTTGAGGTGAAAAAATAAGGTAAGTTGTTGTGTAAGGGAAGTTCAATGACAGATCTGAGGCCTTAATCTGAAGCACTTTGTTTCTGGTTTAGTTTTGCCCAAGTTTGATGTGACCGTATACGCACCGCAGACCTACAGCGTTGCAGTTATGGGACTGAAAGTTGAGTCTTGTGCCAAGTGAGTGATGCTTTATTTTGTCGTCCTGTGGTTGGTCAGTTCTTTATCTTGTTATGATGTTTCCCAGATGTACATATGGCCAACCTGTACCTGGTCAAGCCTTAGTGGAAGTGTGCCGTGATCCATTTCCAAACAGTCTGCTTCATAATTTGACCGGACAGTGCCTGACTCAAATCGCAAAGGTGTGTGACTCCTGCCTTACTACTGAGGGTTTTCCTTTTGCCTGTGCTTGACGTAATTGTGTCTTTGTTCTCCTACCAGATGAATGTCACGGGCTGTGCCTCTCTTACTGTTGATGCGTCAGTGTTTTTCAACACCAAATTTGAAGACCAAATGCAAGACACATTTCTTGTAAATGGGAATGTTACTGAGGAGGGAACAGGTGAGCTATTGGCTGATCTGAACTATACTCTTTATCATCTTTACAAGACATGCACTTTAAGCCACAAAGTTGATATTCTTCACTGTTTGTTTGGACTTTCTCTCGCAGATGTAACGGTGTCAAAATCTGCAATGGTGTCCTTTACAAACAAAGCTGTATATCTCATGGAGGGGAGCAACTGGCCCAACAAACCGCCGAGGCCAGTGCCCCGTACTCGGACTTCTCCAAGGCAAATAATTTATGCAGATCAGAGAGTTCTCTCCTCAAGTCCATATACAGCAGCCACTGAGGGCAGGACAGTTCTGCCTAGAGATCAAGACGTTTCTCCTCAGCCCATGAGGGCACCGTCTGTTAATTCACGAGGTGACCTACTGCATTCTCAATCTGTCAGTCACAAAGAGATTATCTCACTGACAATCTAGGAGACCTGAGACTACCAGGCACGGCAACTCGGCTAACTTCAAGTCATCCTTTCTCTTCTTATGAACCAACACAATCCCAACACAAGCTAGCCCATCAAGAAGATGCTACATATCCTCAACCTGGTATTAGGCACATAGATAGACCACGTGGTTACTACAACACAGACCACTGAGGCCATAACTGTATGTCCACTGACCAAAGAGATCGCAACCACTATCCCGCAGCTGTTCAGTTTATGGCTCAGGACTATAGTCAAGAGACAGCAGCTACGTATTGGACTTATGAAGATCATAGTCTGAACTGCAAACCCCTGCGCTATTTCCCTTCCACTGAACCATATGGTTATCAGCAACCTTATCATGGGATTCCAGCTACAAGTCCAGTCTATCAAGATGAGAGACTTTCTCCAAGGGATACATTAGCTCACCATGCACATGAGACACTAAGACAACTATGGTCAATCAGCTCCTAATCCTACAGACAAATCAAGCTTCTTGACCCCACGACAGTACACAGATTACGCTCAGCCTGAGACATATCAGCCATACCACCCAGTGCGCCCTCCTTCTCTTCCATATCCTCATGTAGAGCCCACCTACAGAGGTCCTATTCCCACCATTCCTCATTTTTGCAGTGAAGATCCCAGAGAGTTTGCATGACTCAAAATTGCACTGGAGAATTTGCTACCTGCCGAGGCTACAGAACATTTCAAGTACCAAATACTCGTTGATCTGAAACAGGAGAATGCCTTGCTCATTGCAGACTCGTACGTCAACAGCAGGTACCCATACACCAACACCATGAGGTCTCTAACTGCACTTTATGGTCAACCACATCAACTCGCACTACAAAGAATTGCAGAATTGATGGATGGCCCAAAAATCAGGAGTGGTGACACTAAATCTTTGAGAATGTTTGCCCTCAATGTGTGTGCATGAGTTGGAATGCTGGACCAACTTGGAGCTAAAGGATGGACAGAGCTCAAATGTGGGTCACATGTTTCACGTCTCCTTGCCAAATTGCCTCATGATCTTAAAGCAAACTTCAGAAGGTTTGTTAACCCCATTCAGAACCCAGTTCCGACACTGATAGAACTCAGCGATTGGCTTGAATATGAGCTCAGAATACAAGAGGATGAGTCACAGTACATTAGTAATGTAAGCAGAGCCTACTCTCAGCCACCGAGAGAACAGCAAAGGAATTGCAAGCCGGTTCAACGATTTGCTACTGTCTTGGATGGTGGCGAACAGAGTAAACCAGCAAGTGTTACAGCAGTCAAGAAGGAGAAACTGACAAAGTACTGCCCCTTCTGCAACACTGTGCAGCATTACTTCAATCAGTGCGCTAATTTCAAACTGCTGAATCGAGATCAAGTGGAGTCTTGGCTGAAGTCAAATCAGAAGTGCTTTAGGTGTGGCCGTGACCACCAGATCTCACAATGCAATCTTAAAGCCAAATGTGAAAAGAGACATTTAGAAATACTGCATGACTTCAATGCCAAAGGTAAACATGAAACACAAGCTTCAGCAGAAAACGGTTGTCTTGTGAACTCAGAAGTAGAGACTTTGTATATGGACAGACCAACTGCAGGCAGCAAAGCTCTTTTGAAGGTCAGCCGAGTGATCTTGAGAAATGGAGAGAAGGAACTTGACACATACGCTATATTGGATGACGGATCAGAGAGGACAATGTTACTGTATGAAGCAGCACAGCAACTTGATCTTAAAGGACTTCCTGAAGATATAGCCCTCCGGACTGTGAGACAAGACATACGGGTTGTTCATGGGGTGGCTGTTTCATTCTCAGTAGCTTCTGCATTTCAGCCAAACAAATCCGTCACCATTGAAAGAGCTTTTACAGCCAAAGAACTGAGCCTCGCAAAACACACTTACCCTGTTAAGTTGCTGCAGAAGAAATACAGATATCTACAAGGTCTGCCCATTCCCTCAATGCAGCAGGCTCAACCACTCTTACTCATTGGCTCAGATTATCCACATTTAATCACAGCTAAAGAGCCAGTTCGTCTCTGACCTCCTGGCGGTCCTGCCGCTGTGAAAGCCAGACTCGGGTGGACTCTGCAGGGCCCCTCAAAATTCCTTGCCCGTCAGCTCTCACCACAACAGTGTCTATTAACCTCCACTTTGTCAGCAGAAGCCGAACTCTTCAACAATGTGCAGAAATTGTGGCAAATGGAAACACTTCGGTATGGGAGTGAGAAACTGATCACAAGATTAAGGCAAGACACAGAAGCGGTGCAAATCCTTGAGGAGAAAACAGTCAGGGTGGCAGTCGGAGATATTGAAAGGTATGCAACACCTCTCCTCTGGAAAAGAAATCTTCCACCTTTGCAATCAGCTAAAGAAGCAGTAACAGCCCATTTAAGAAGCACAGAAAAACGCCTTTTGCAGAACACAGATCTTGCTTCAGTGTATGTAAAATAAGTGCAGAAACTTGAAAAGGCAGGCTATATCTCGTAGCTAACACCAGAGGAGACGGATAAAAGCCGATGGAATCAAGGTCCATAGTTGTTAACTCAGTCAGTTAGTAGTTGGCCCAAACAGCCTCATGATGTTGTAAGCGATGACATCCAAGAACACCGCAGTTATACTTTCTCTGGAGCGCTATCCTCCAGTCAAACTGATATCCCAGATATCCCTTGATACAATTCACTTCAAGATCTGAGTAAAGCTACTGCTATTTCCCTTCATGGGGCGGCAGACGAAAGTGAACTCTCTGCTGTCGACTATACACAAGCTGAACAGGTAAACCTGTATCTGACTGTAGTCGTCTTCTAACTCTAGCCCCAGAGTATGATCACGAAGCCAAATTAGTCAGAGTAGGTGGACGCCTCCGCAGATGTAAGCACTTGGACTCAGACACTCGACACCCTATTGTCTTAGATCCTGCTCACCCTCTTGTAAAGCTTCTGATTCAACATCACGACAACCTCCTGTTACATCCAGGACCTGAGTGCGTGTTCGCAGAACTGAGACGAAAATATTGGATCGTGAGAGGCAGTAAAAAGACACCAGCGCAGCTGCTTTGAATGTAAGAAATGGCGAGGGAATCCCGAAATTCCTATGATGGCGGATCTCCCTCAGTCCAACCTTCGGTTGTTTCGTCCAGCTTTTTAAACTCCAGACCATTGGGATATGTTTCCTCAGACATAGCAGATATAGACCCAGTGACACCTAATTCCCTCCTCATAGGACGTCCATCTTCTGGATTACCACAAGTTGTTTATCCGGAATTGGAAATGCTCAGTCGTAGGAGATGGCGCCATAGCCCGATTCTAATTGAAAATTTCTGGAAATGTTTCATTCGGCATTACCTCCCCGACTTGCAACGACGACAAAAATGGCAAAGAGAATCAGACAACCTTCAAATTGGTGAAGTTGTGGTGATTGTGGACTAGCAAGCACCCAGAGCCTTATGGCAAACAGGTACTGTAGCCAAAGTCATTCCCGGACAAGATGGACGAGTCCGCACAGCGGTAGTGAATGTCAAAGACAAAAGTTACACAAGGCCTGTGGCTCGTCTGATTAAACTGCCTGCCCTACCTGATGACACCAGCAAAGACTAATAAGCCTTTTCTCTAATTACAAATTTGTTAAGGAAATTCGGGGGCGGCTGTGCAAAAGGCTAAGCTTCAATGACGCTGGTGCCCTCTGCTGGACATTTAATTTGTTGCACTTTAGTATATACTTATTTCGGAATCAAATTTCGGACAAACATGTGGCACACCTGAACCCAGCAGTAGGGGAGGGATGCAGGTTTTGTGGAGAGGAAGAAAATCTAGAACATTTGTTTTTAAATTGTTTAAAGACTGGAAGGTCTTTCTGAAGTTCTTAATAGATTGTTTCAAGTTTTGGTGAAGATTTCTCAGAGGAAGTTTTTATAGGGGGTGTGATATAATTTTTCAAAAAGAAGGAAGATGTGTCTGTTAAATTATTTAACAGGAACTGCGAAATTGACAATATGGAAAACCAGGAAAAATCAAGGATTGCAGCATAATAGTATTAATGTTGACGTGATGTTGTTGACATTAGTGGCTGGTAGACTAAAGATAGAATTTGCATACTATAGTCTTGTAAATAATGAGAAGGGTTTCAGTGATATGTGGTGTGTTAATGATGCTTTGTGTTGGTTACGATGGAAATTTCGTTTTGGAATTTTAATGTGTTTTTTTTCCATATATACAAATAATGTTATTTGTTGAATATTAAGTGTTTTAAATAAAGTTTTGTAAACCTCTCTCTCTCCTCTGGTGCGCAATCTAAACTCATGTGTGTTTTGTAACGGTCACGGGTGACAAAATCGCTCAGTAAACGGAACCTTCTTGAGAGTCCTGAGTTTCCTAGGGGAACGTATTGGGTGCAACACTCCACTACGGTTCCGGGTGTGATGGAAACATGCCCGTACTGATTAGCGCTAATGCATTGCAGGTGTGAGAGAGAGAGGAGCGGCGCTCACACAGGCTCCCTGTTTCATAAGCCACGATATAAAAGGGGCATTCAGAGAGTGTTTGGGGCGCGTTCGGTGGGTGTACAGAGTGTGAAGAGTCCAAAGGGTTGACAAGATCAGGCATTAAAGTGGGTTGACTCTGGGCAGTGCTGGATACAGGCTTCCTTGGAAAAATCGTTGGGGTGTGGAGATCACCCATTTGAGGCTGCTGGGTCAGAGTGATCGTTTGTGGGAAGACCGCTGGACCGAGCTAGGACTGGATCTGTGCTGTGGAAGGAGAGAGGAAAGATAAGTGAATTGTTTTCATCTTAGGAACATTTGAACCGTTTGAAGAGGATACAGTGAATGTGGATCTGACTGTTGGAGTAGCTATGTGTTTCAGAGTGTGATGAGGAGGAATTAAAAGTGAAACCCCTGTAAACGAGCGCAACGGACGGAGTGGGGCCTCTGTCCAACCCTATCGTGTGAGTGAATTGCAGTGCTTTTGCCTTATTGATACACATTGATTTATTGCTGTGGAATTGAAGTGAACACAAGTGTGCTGTGTCTTTGTTGAGAAGTGGCCCTTATCCATGCTTACATGTTCGTGGAAGGTTATTATATCTGCCCCCCGTCAGAAGCCCAGAGTGATGCAGTGAACTGAAGAGAGAGTACTGTGTACTGTGAATATCCCCACCTGTTCTACATGCTGTTTGAGCCCAGAAGCACACAGCATCGCTGGTAAAGTAACCTTATGACTCACTGTCTCCCTATTGTGAACTGAAGAGAGAGTACTGTGTACTGTGAATATCCTCACCTGCCATACTTACTGTCTGAGTCTGGAAGTCTGCAGCACCGCTGGGGGAAGAGTAAGCTTTTAATCCACTGCTTCATTACTGTGCACCAACGAGAGAACCCTGTACTGTGAAGAATCCTTACCTGTCATACTTACTCTTGGGTCTGGAAGTCTGCAGCACCGCTGGGGAGAAGTAAGCTTCAACCCCCCTGGTCCATCATCGTACATCGACGAGAGTATCTTGAACTGTGAGAAACCCTTGGTGTAATAAAGATTGTTACTCCTTTGAAACTTATCTCTGTCTCCGGGTCCTCTGTTGTGTGCCTGTGGTGTCGGCTCCTCACGGGGGTGACTCAGTTAGAGGGGGGTGGTTGGTCACCCGAGCGTTCCTCCCCTCGACCTGTGACATCACCATAGTAACTTTGATCTGTTTGAATATTTTTATCGTCTTTAATACATGATTCTAAAGGATGAATTAAAATACCCGGTATTTTTTTTTTTAAATAAATAATAAATTATTAAAGGTGCATTGCGCAACATTTCATGTTAAAAATAGCCGTTTTCTAACCCATACATGCTTAAACACTTGCCTGATGGGCTGAATGAGCCCTTCTCTGATCACTGAGATCGCCTCTATAATCCTGTACAGTAAAATAAATTAGAGGGATTCGGGCTCGAATCTGAGACTGGCAGTGACGTCATGCGCGTTCGCGCTCTCCTGGCTATGTGCCTATGTCTTGCAGGGGGAGTGTATTCGCCACCATTCTCCGTATCAGAGAAGACAACTCGAGCGACACAACTTTAGTCAACTTTCCACAAAAGTTGAAGATGGATTCAAAGTGGCTGTTTAGCCTACATCTGGTCACTTCATGCGTTTTCTGTGATCGGATAGCTATTCGATCGTGAAAAGACCAGGTTGCCGTCCGAAATGCATTCGAGACGGATTTGAATCCGATCGCTCAAATCACTTGAGGACGTGGTCTGGGCCGTATTCCAGACAAAACTGGACAAGTGTAAATGCATCTGGTTGTTGAAAGCAGGCTATAGGTTATGTTATTTTAGTCATATATGACGACGCACATCACCTCAGATGAGCAGCTGAGCGTCTATTCATAAAGCCAGCGCGCCTCAATCTATCGCAAATCAAAGTGAAAGTAAGTCGCAGACTCTTAACACTACCATCTTCATTAAAAGTAAAGAAATGAAATGATCTTACCAGGGCTGTTGCCGTTCTCTCTTATTGCTGTCTTTGCTGATTTTGAAATTAGCCGATGATTAATAAAATACAGCTCACATCTGTTGCTTTCGGTGAAGTGCACTTCATGAATTATGTAGCCTATATAGCGCGGGAATTGAAGATCAGATTATATCCGTTTTGCAAAAACACATTTATGTTTGCAGGTGTAATGGAGTCGTTTTGATAAATCAGATAGCTATCCGATCTGAGAAAACGCATTGTGGCCAGGCGTAAACAGCCCCAAAGAGACCGGCTTGTAGTTCATTCCAAACCCCAACGCAAACTCCACATGAGACAAAGAAAATATAACTTCAGTCTGTCCAGTGCCAGTCGTCGGAATAAGACGAGAGTCAACATCGGGAAGGCTTTCAACAAACTGAGAGATCTCCGGTCGGCTCTAGGGCTCAAACGGGTCCTATACAAAGTAATAACTTATATTGTTCATGAACGTGTTTCCATAATTATAGGATACAGTAAGCAATTAAAACAGTTCAATATAGAGATAGATGGAAACTTGTTTTCTACTACCCCTGTTTTCCCCTCACACACACACACATAAGTGTGTACTCGAATGCCTTTCCTTTCATATATTTTAAATGACCTGCAGATTTATATCTGTATTACCTCATTATGACCGTAACAAAATATGTGTGCCGGCTGATGCTCCTTTGGTTATGAACAGCTCGTGCAAACGTACAATAAGTACGTGTATGTGTGTGTGAGCGCGCCCGCAGTTTCACTTGTTGCCAGAGGGGCGTAGTTCTGCAAAAACTCAGATACTTGCATTTAGCTCCTTTAAAATTTAATAATAATTATTAATCTTTTTTTCTTTTTTTTTTTTTGGATCCGGGGCTATAAAAAACACATCTGGGGCTGAAGCCCTGAATGCCCATGTCTAACGACGCTCCTGGTCTGTATCATGAGCAGTGAAAGGAGGAAAGTGCTTGAAGAATGGAAGACTCAGTTTGCGGTCAACGAGCGAGATGGACAGCCTTTCTGCTTGCTCTGGAATAAAATACTGTCAAATAATGTCAACAAGCATTTCGATACCACACATGAAACTTGACACGAAATACCCATCTGGATCTCAGGAAAGAGCTTTAAAGATAACTAGTCTTGAATAAATGCCATTGTTGAACAGAATACATGCGAGCTAGCTTAAAAGTGTCTCAGGCCGCGACATTAGCAATGTTAAAAATGTCCTGGCTCCTCGCTAAACACGGCAAACCATTCAGTGACGGAGAGCTGGTCAAGAACTCACAATGTCTGTTTGATGACCTGAGCAACAAGAGCGAGATCATTCACAGGATAAAACGTTTACAGCACAACAATGACACAGTTACTCGTCGAATCTCTGAAATGTCTGAGAATTTGACAGAACAACTAAAAACTAAGCTAGCCACAGCTTCAGCACTCAGTTTGGCTGCGGATGAATCGACGGACATCGGAGATGTTGCTCAGTTTTGCATTTGGGGGAGATGTGTGTATTCTGAGACTTTTGAGGTTACAGAAGATTTATTGGCATTGAAGTCGCTACAAGAACGAACAAGACGAGGACATTAATGAAGCACTTAGTGAAGCATGCAAAGACATGAACGTACCCGAACCCTCAGTTGTCTCCATCACTACCGACGGTGCGTCCTCAATGACGGGAAAACACAAGGGTCTCGTTCAGGGGTGGAGTGGGACCAAAAAATCTACCGGGAAATTTCGTAGACCACCGGCCTTCGTCGCCGGCACGATTTTAATAGCCGATATCATTTACAGTTTTACTGATTTAAAAGTAACTTTGTTGTACTATGCTGGAGTAAAGTTCATAAATGGTCGTTCTTTCCCATAGTAATTTCTAAAACTATGTTGGGAGAACTCTGTGCCTCTAGGGGGGTTTGGGGACATGCTCCCCCGCAAGAAAATTTTGTACATTTTAAGGTTAAATGCGTCAATCTCGTGCTCTCTGAGAGATCACAATTAAGAGCTTCAACCCATGAACTGCTTGAGCTTTTATTTAGGAGAAAACACCAGCAGCCCATGATGATCGCGTGAGCAAAGTAATCACGCAACACAAACTGGATGCTATTCTAATGTCAGTTATTATAATGACGCAACGCCATATCATGGTTTCAATTTTAGTTCGTTGGCAAAATATAACGCTAGAGATATTAATGTTAGGTTTTACATGCATCTTTACATACTGTATGTGTTGGGAAAAGGGAGAAGAGAGAGCGGCAAAAGACGGATTCGAACTCTCGTTCAACGCATCAAAAGCTGAATTCAAGCACTTCACGCCCTACGACCTACGCCACTGAAGCTGTTTCAAGACAGCCGTCATTTTGCTGGAAAGACAGGCACTTAGTGCAAATATATATGCTCTGTTATAGAAAATGTAAAAAAAAAAATAATAATAATGTTTTCTTCCCTTAGCTTGGGCCCCAAGTGCACATGGCGAACTTCCAATAAATACATTTTATCAGACCGGCCCTCGCGGCCTCGAAACACTACCGGCCCACCGGGAAAACTCCCGACTCTCCCGATTGCCACTCCGCTACTGGTCTCGTTGCTGAAATGTGGAAAATCTCCCCTGACTTGTTGGCATTTCACTGTATTGTGCATCAACAAGCACTATGGAGCAAGTTAGTGGATGGAGACTTCGTGGAGGTTATGAACACTGTGGTCAAGCTGGTCAACTTCATTCGAGCGCGGCCTCTAATGCTCTGCCGTTTTATGACGTTGTTGGGCGAACTGGACATAAGCTTACGGAGACCTCATCCTGCACAGTGAAGTGAGATGGCTTAGTCGTGGAAAAGTCTTGCATCGCTTTCTGGCTGTACTCCCCGAGATAGTCAACTTTCTTAATGAAAGATTTCCAGTCTTGAGAGACAACGAGTGGAAAACAAACGTTGCTTTTCTTTCAGACGTCACAGCTCACCTAAACAAGCTGAACTTACAACTTCAAGGTGACGAAAAGCATGTTGATGACCTGTTGGGCTGTGTTGAGAGTTTCAAAATGAAGCTAGGGCTGGACACGGCACAACTCAAAGATGATGATTTAACTCACTTTCCACTTCTGAATGACGCGTGTGAGGGTGTACCGGACATACAACAGAAAGAACGGTTCGTTAAAACTGTCAGTCAAATGCAGGAAAAATTCACCTCGTTTTGTGATTTTGAGTGATAAAATCTGCAGGACATTTCATCAGAGAGACATTGACTTTCCCTGTGGAAAAAATCAAGGACTTGACTGCAACATCGGCTTGTCCCGCCGCGCACTGGAAGATGAACTGATGGATGTTCAGGCAAGAGGACACAGCCATACCGCGCAACAGTCATCCTCAGTTACAGAAATGTGGCGAAACATCTCTGGACTAAACCTCAGATTATTAAGTTCAAAAGTGCTTTCCATATTTGGGTCGACGTACATTTGCGAACCCACATTTTCTGCAATGACGCGCATCAAGTCACGTTTCCGTGCGCGTCTTACAGACTGCAACTTACAGTCGCAACTTCATTGTGCTGTTACTCCTTTTGAGCCAAATTTCACCAAATTGGTCTGCTCCCGACAACATCAGGTGTCCCATTAATGGTAAGTAGAATTATACTCTCTAATAATAATAATAATTAAAGCTGCAAGCAGCGATGGGCGGGCCCTCGCACCTGTAGCGCGTCGGGGTGTGAGGCGGCCGCATTGCATATTCTGCAGCTCAGCCAGTGCGGTTGTGCATTTGCTACGCTGCTTCATTAAAGGTCACTTCCTGTTGCCAGCAGGTGGCGCTATGACCGTGGGTGAATGTCGGCATGTAGATTTTTTCAGAGCGGGACTCTTGTAAAATGTGTAAAATTTCATGCAGATCTGGGCATTTACAGCCAAGTTACTACAACTTCCTGTTTAATGGCGAATCATCGACGCCACGGACACGCCCATTGACGAAAACGCGCAGATAGCACAACTTGATTGAAATGATTTCGTTAACGCACCCTTTTTTATGACGATAACCCGACGATGACTAGCTAAAAATAGCTCTGAGGTGACTAAAACATGACGAGACGTTTTTGAGTTTTCGTTGACGAGACGGAACGAGAATGATTATAAGTTTGACGTTCACAACGCATGTAATTTATGCCTGTTTTGCGTGAAATCGGTCTGTATGGAGCTAAAAATAAGTATCAGCAATGCTGCCGTTTCCTATCGCGTGCGCCCAGCACCGGCCGTTGCGTGCACCAGATTCCACACAACAACAACACAGGGTTTAATGGTAGTTTTTGTACAAAGTCAAGTCAATAGAGTCGGACAAAAACTAGGATAAAACCTGTTGGAAAGCATATTTTGCAGCGATGTTTGTGTGAGCATATCAGTGAACATCCCTGACCACTCGGTGAGTTTCACGTCTTTGTAAACGAATGTTTAATGCGTTTTATGAATGATTGTGTGGGTGCTAACACACAAACCGAAAATTCTCGGGACAACAGCATTTGTCCAAATTTCAATCTTAACCATTCCGTTCTATTTCATCAGAAACGATCTTAAAACAGGGCTTTAAGTTTAAAATACCAAACTAACCAAGACCAAAGGGTTTATTCAGGGATTGTCTTATTCATTTTTATGTTCAACACACTCCAAGTGTCATGTTTGTTTCATACTTTATATTGAAGTATGCATTCTTTGTTCAATGCACCTCAGTATTAGATATTTATTTTATTATTTTGTTTCAGAATGTTTGCAACTTTGCCACTTTGCAGTTTGCACAAGTTAAAGATAGACTGGGTTGTATACATGTTTGTGTTTACAAATAATATGCATCTTATTGTTGCATACTACGTTGTTTATTGCATTTTAGCAATTTCTCAAATAAAGCCACAATTGCCAAAGCAAGAATGTTTTTATTCTTGGCTTTTTTTGGAGTAAAACAGTGATTCCACTGTTACCACTTTAATATAAACTTTAAATCTAATCCTTCCTAACTTAAAACGCTGATAATGAGATCGCCACCAGTAGCTTTTGCCTCCTGGACATAAACACTGCACACCAGAAATGATGTCACTTCCAGGACCCAGAATAACACGCTTAGTTAGATGTCCGTCTAGTCTCCTTTTATATCCGCTGAAAGTACCATATCTGCCCTAATCACTATAATGGCTGATCGCATCTCCACAACTGTAGAGCTGCTTTGAAACAGTCTATATTGGTTAAAGCGTTATATAAATGATTGATGACGCCTGAATCAACTAATCGAGGTCTTTGAGTTTACTTGAATATCACAGTCAGGTGTGTGTAGGAACCCGGTTTCATTGAAATAAAAATATTAGCAACACTGAAACAATCAAATCAACAGTGAGCTTGTAAATGGGTTGCAGCAACTATAGCAAACATTTCTTGGACAGGAAAAGATGAGCAATTCAGTTGTAGAAAGAAGAGGAAGTGTTTTCTGAATGTGAGAGTTCACAGCCGTCCGCCTAAACTGGGTTCAGAGATGATGTTGTGTGTGTGTGTTTAACAGTGCGGTCAAACTAACTGAGTTCTCAACGCCAGCGAAGACATACTTCTGAAACACCATTACTGTGGACAGCAAGTTCGGTCCGACACTCGTGAAGTGTGTGCAGATACTTTCTGTTTCACCAAACTGAGCTGATGTTAATCCTCAAAATACCTTAAAAACTTAAAAAAGTTAGTCGTGGAAATTGGAAACCTTTTTAGAAACAAACCAATTGTATCACTAATAATGTAATTATTTTTTAATTATATGAGAGTAACAGTAATTCTCTTGTGTGCAAAAGTAGCCAATAAACTGTTCAGATCAGATGTGTGTTGAGCCAATGACATTAACAGCAAATGCACTTCTCGCAACACACACACACACACAGAGAGAGAGAGAGAGAGAGAGAGAGCAACACTTCACTGTCATGGACTGAAATAGTGTCACTATAGCAACAGATGTGAACAGGTCATCAGATGAGAGGAAGTCAATAACCACAGGAGGAGCTGATGATGATTAAAGGAGGAGCTGTAACTATATCTAATGAAGAGGAAGACGGACAGAAGCAGAAATGTCTGATCAGTGTGATCTGTGTCTGCTGGGACTGATCATTCTCTCTTCACTTCTCACAGGTAAAGAAATCTGTATTTTCTCTAAACACATTTAGTGGAATTAGTCTGGAAAGAGTTGATTTGAACATGCTCAGTTTATTCTTGCACACATTCACGTTGTGATCTCAGAGTTGTGTATTGATACACACACGTTATACAAAAAGATACACTTGAGAATCGATCATCCGTTTATTCGTCAACACCAAACGTTACACCACCTCGTTTGTGCTCTAACAACAATAACTGCCGTGTGAAATCTTAAACAATATTTATTCAGCACAGAGGTATAATGCGCATGAACACATTTTTTTATTGTCTAAAACTTAAACTCCCACTCTTCAAAAAACAAAAAACAAATGTAATAACGATAATCTTTCAATTCAGCATACTAACAGGACTGAACAACAACTTCCTTGAACAGAAATACGGCCTAGTATATTTTAAGAAGCTCTCGAGTACAACTCAAAGACAGACTGTTTTAATGGCTCTGGAAGCCCCAGACTCAATCTGAATAGTTATGCTCAGAGTGTCTCCCCCTCGATGTAACCCCTCCCTATTAAACTCTATGATAATGTGAAGGTGTGGGTGATACAATGAGGCTGATTGGATTACCATCTCTACATGACACTGTTATGCTGATGAGATCAGGGATGGGGAATTTCCAGTAACGAGCTGAATCCTGTGCCTCATTTACATGCTTTGTTTCAGAGTGTCTACACCTCTATGTAACCCCTCCCCCTTGTAAGGTATATGAACACAAAGTATTTTGCCTTTAGTCAGATTTTTGGACGAAGCAGACTACAGCAATGCAACAGCAATGAAGAACACGGCTTAAAAAGATACTTCCGAGTCTCCTGGTTTTCGCTTCTGAGTTTTCAAACACTTTAGAAGTAAAAGTTCACAATAACGCGCATTCAAACTCTAGCAGAACGGATATATTCCAAATTACGATGGTCAGTCCAGACAATAAAAGGGACGGTGGAGCCCTCTGACCACTGTCACCATTCCCCCAAAGCCAGGCGGATGGCAAGCAGTTCGCGATTACCGACATCGTAATTACGTTCTGCGGGAGAGAGTCGATGAGAAAAGTAAGCGCACGGGTGTATCTACAACTCAAAGAGCGATCCAAACTCAGCCGAAACTGGGCAGCTTTACAACAGAGCTTTAACACTCTCAGATGCAGTCGAGAGGACAAATATCATCATTTAATACTTCTGTTTATATCATCATGATCACTGAGATATACTGTGTTTCAGGAACCAGTGGAGTGGAGGATCTGTTCATCAGTTCTGGTGTAGATGTCTCTCTGTCCTGTAATAAAACTCTTTCTGACTGCAAATCAACATCATGGTTCTACTATAACAGCTTCACAGATTCATGGGTTAAACTGATTACTGGAGGGATAAAGAATAAAGACACAGAGAGACATGAGAGACTGAGTCTGGAGTCTGACTGCTCTCTGAACATCAAGAACGTCACAGAAGAAGATTATGGATTATACAGCTGCGGACAATATGTGAACGGAGAACAACAAGGACCTGATGCTTATGTTTATCTGCATGTTCTTCATGGTGAGTTTATGATTATGTGTTCAATATAAAAAGAGCAGGTTCTCCCTTTAAACTCAGATGATGATTGAAGAGTCTGTGATTTGTGTCTTGTGTTCAGTTTCAGTGTCTCCATCATCATCATCATCATCATCATCATCACAGACTGAGATCAGTCCAGGCCGCTCTGTGACTCTCTCCTGTCAGTTGTATTCATATTCTACAGACTCCTGTGATTATCGGGTCAGTTATGAGGGAGTTGAGCTGTTGTGGGTGAATCAGGCTGGTGTTGATCTGAAGACAGACTCCAGATATCAGATATCATCATCATCATCATCATCATCATCATCATCATCATCATCTCCACATCGCTGTATCATCACTCTGACTACAACACTCCTGGATGAAGATGACAACAGAGAGTGGAGATGTCGGCTTACTCTGGGAAATCAAGTCCAGACGTCAGTCAGATACACTGTCAAGTATTCAGGTGAGGAAACAGTGTTAGAAGAGCCTCATGATGTCAGGAACACTGAGGTCTATCAGTATCACTGAACCAGAACAAACTGAGGGAACAAAAGCTTCTTTGACTCTCACAGAAGAGGAACTCAAAGCGTTGCTTCAAACTAATGAACTGCAGTGAAGTCACAGTCCAACTGTTCACTCTTTATGTAATGTGATGATCACAGTTAAAATATGATGCTCATATTGTACAGTATGAATCATCTGAACTAACATTGATCTTCACAGCTCAAGCTGATTCAACGACAGCAGTGAATCCAGTCCACATCACACACTCTCAGGATCCCTCAACTATAAACACACACGTTTCTAAAGGTACATCATCACTGTCTTTCTCACATCAGTGCTTTTCAGTGCGTAATGCTGGAGTTATCTTCAGTGTTCACTCATCTAAATATGACTGTCATATTCTACAGGACCATTGGCACATTGAGTTGTGTTAGCTTCATTTCATGGACTCGTGTGGTGTGTGTAAACATGTAGAAGTGTGTGTTGACCTGAACTAACACACGTGATCTCCACAGGTGATCCGGCATCAGGAACTGCTGGATTATTATACAGAGGTACGACACGTTGATTTAGACGGACAGCTTTCTAACATTACACTATCAGTCCGTCTGTAAATGCTTCATCAATAACTGTTGATAGATGAAGACCCTTGACTTCAGTCATGTCCAGTTTCTCTTCTTCTTCCTCTCATGTTTCCTGCAGTGATTGTGAGTATTGTTGAGATGGCAGTGTTTGCTGCTCCTACTGTGATTCTTCTTCAGATCATCTGTGCAAGAAGAGCTGGTGAGTTTGAGCCGCACACACTCTGAAGATTCACACTCGTCTGATCTGAACATCTGCAATCATGATAAACACACACCAGAGGTCAGGCAATGCTTTTATTTTGCAGGGAGGAAGGACTCGAAGCCCCCGGAGGAAATAGAGATGCCCACAATATTACAGTAAAACACTGATGAGTTCACAATCTGCAGCAATATTTACAATAGCAAACACTTTTTTATCTCAATAATACTTTTATTAGGATTTATTTTCATTTCTATGGATATTTGCCTACAGTCATGTTCTTGAGCTTCATCTGTAAACTGCTGTAAATATAATATTAAATACAGTAATGGACAGACTCAGACTGTATAATCGTCTCTCTGTTCTGTGTGATGGAGATGATCTGAGGATTATTGTATTATTGATTCCTCATCTGTTTTTCATGTTGAATGATTGCTACTAATATTCTTAATAAACCTCTGCAGTTGTGTTTAATATGTCTCCTTTCCTGAGATGTTCCCCTTCATGAGCTCGTAATGTATGGTAATATAGAAGAGTAAGTGTGAGTATTAAAGGCTCAAGTGTTGATGAAATATGTGTGTGTGCAGCACTGTGAAACCAGTGCAAGTTCATGAGGAGAGGAGTGACGTGTGCGTCTCTATAGCTAAAGACCATGTTTCTGAATGACAGACACTAGTGATGACATGTAGATGGAGAAGAGAA
This sequence comes from Pimephales promelas, assembly GCF_988280905.1. Lineage (NCBI taxonomy): Eukaryota > Metazoa > Chordata > Actinopteri > Cypriniformes > Leuciscidae > Pimephales > Pimephales promelas. Next base: position 351,684 of record NC_142771.1, on the reverse strand, counting down.
GCGGTCCCAGCACTGAGCCCTGAGGCACTCCAGTATCTAGATGAGAACAGTGATGGAGAAACCATGTTTCTGAATGACAGATAATTATGAAGTAAATTAATGGTGATTATAAATCTGGATAAACATAATAACACAAGAATTAAACAAAATACAAATCTAATAAGAATTTTGAAGAAAACTGTCAAAGATTCAGTAATGCTGGACGATGTGCAGACAATTATTCTTTGGTGGCATCCCTGGCTAATCAACAAACAAGTTTTTTTAATTAGATTTTATAATTTTAATAGGACTGTCTGTGTGGAAAACGTTGAGAGCGGGAAAGGGATAACACTATAAGAACTGAGCATTTGGAAGCTGCTGTTGCCAGTCTCAGTTTAGTGACGCTTCAGGAACCAGGAGTTTGTTCTGTGTAAGAAAGGTAGATGGTTGGTCGAAAACGACTCATTCAACTGTTTTAGTAAAGTGGTCCCGAAGCTCAGGGAGGCGAAAGATGTGTGTTGAGCCAGTGCGGTTCAAAATACGCATGTAAAGCAACACTTCACTGTGGTATAGTGTCTCTATATAGCAGAATTTCAACACTCAGTTATCAGATGAGAGGAAGTTGATAACCACAGGAGGAGCTGATGATGTTTAAAGAAAGACGGACAGACAGAAATGTCCGAGAAGTGTGATCTGTGTCTGATCCCTCTCTCTGTCAGGGTTCTCCTCGGACCGTTCTGTCAGTCGAGAGTTAACAGAGGTTTAGATGTTTTATTGAGAATAATAGCGTTGGTATTAGTTGCTCTCTTCACACATTAATTAAGTTCACAGTAATAATAAAAAAAGTTTAGGGGTAGGGTTGTGTGTGTGTGTGTGATGTTGAGCAGCAGGTGCAGCACGTCTCTGATATTTAATACACACAACAGATGGACACACACGTGCAGCATCACTGTCTGCTATTGTTGAGCGAGCCAATGGGACGAGTGTGTGTGTGTGTGTGAGTGAGTTAAGTGTTCATCTCAAACTCAATCGACCCTCATCTGCTGCTCAGGTAACACACTTCCCTCTCACACACTGTCTCTTCGTGCGCGTGTTTTCTGCTGGTTTGAACCTGCATGTGTGTGAAGGCGATTGAAGATTACCCATGATGCCCCTGGCTGCCGCTGATGAGCCCGTGTGCCCGAAGTTCCAGCCCAACATCTTCGACTCCACCCGCTGCCACGAGTGTCTCCGACAGGAGCACCTGCACAACACCAGCGGCGGCGAGCACGCGCCCGGGCCACGCGCTTCTGACGAGAAAGACACCAGCGCCAAGGTGAGACGCGCAGATAGCGACACACACACACTGATAGCGACACACACACAGAGAGACTGCATCAGTAAGTTGTAGTAGCGAATTTGTAATAAGTTTACTGCACAAAAGCGTAACTCTGCAGTGTGTGTTTCGGATTCTATAATAATGCCAGATTCAGTGTGTAAAGTAATACACGAGAGTGGATGACGTGCGCGCGCACATCCTCATTAATAATGAATGAAGGCGGATCGCTTTCGCGACATCAGAGTAACACAATACACTCACACACACAGAGAGACTTCGACAGCTGAACACTGCGCAACACACACATAAATACGTACATTACTGGCTGGTTATGCACCATTTTAGCATCATACTTTTAACCCCGTAAACTTTTAATATCAACATTTGTCAAACATTACAAACCAATATCTTTATGCTTTGAAAATCACAACTGAGCAATTACATTTAGATGTATAATGAAAATGTTTAATTTTCCTAAGTTGACTTTCCCTAGTTTCCTAAGACATTTCCCTATAGTTTCCCTAATAGTTCATTCATTTTCCTCAATCTCTGAATCATCCTCTCTGAAACATCTTCATCTGTGTCAGTATCGCAGTCACAAACCTGTGAAATTACTTATTTTACTGTCAAACTTTGGGAGCTATTTTTTCTGCTTTCTATGTTGAAGTCTCATGCCACACTGAGCAAAATTGTGGGAAAGCTCATTATTCACTCACAGGGGATTGAGAAAAATAATAAATGTTTTTTATTAATTGTTTGGCTCTGTAATTCTGCATTTGAGAATCCTACATAAAGGTTTTGGTTAAAAGCTAGGTATTTCAGATATATTTACCCTTTACTCTGTGTCTGACAAAGATTTTCATCTGTAATTTGCAAATAATTTGATAAATAATTAAACACTGTGATTTTAGCTTTTTCAAGTGTGTTTGGTTTGAGCACTTTTAGATTACACTTGCACGTGGAAACTGGAGTTGAAGTGCCCTGACATACATAAAATAAATGTTTTTATTTTGTGTCTGTACGGTTGCTTTTGAATTCCTATGAGGGTCAAATTGACCCGCGAACACCATGGACGTAATATTAATTTTGTTTGTAAATGTCAAAACACAGCAGCATGTTCAAACTTTGCATGCATCTTCATGATGATAGATGAAAAAAGTCACAAAACATCAAGAAAAAGAAAAAAAAAACCCAAAGGTTTAATTTTATTTTAGGTAGCATTGGAAAATAAGGTTTTATCATTTTTACCATCTGTAGCTGACAAAATATTTTTCTGTATTGAAATAAGTGTGGAAAAGCCATTTTTTAGCTTCATAAGGTTGTAAAAAAACCAAACAAAATATAACCAAGAAATGTTATTATTTTGGGTCGGTACAGTTTCTTCAGAGCTTTAAAATATGTGGGTCAAATTGACCCGCGAACATCACGAACGTAACAGTAATTTTGTTTGTATATGTCAATACACATCAGCATATTGAAACTTTGCATGCACACTCTAAACAATGCTGGGTTGTTTGAAGTCAAATTTGGGTAAAATAAAGACAAACCCAAATGTTGGGTTAAAAATGTAATTTAAAATTTTAACCCAACTTCAACTGTCACTTTCAACTGTAATTTTTTTAATTGCATTTTTAACCCAACATTTGTGTTTGTCCATATTTTACCCAAATTTGGGTTCAAACTACCCAGCATTGTTTAGAGTGCATGTTCATCATGATAAATGAGAAAAAGTCACAAAATATCAAGAAAAAAAACCAATGTTAACCAGTATTTCCAACAACGGGTCAAATTGACCCACAACATTAAAGTAATTAAAATTGGAATAATTGCACTTTAAACTGAGAGGGATTCACTTTATGTGTACTTAAATATGTGAATTACTTTAAATATATGTAATGCAATATAATCGACTAAGAAATGTTAAGGTAACACAACTTGCAATTATGTAGTAGGTTCTATCACGTCACATGTATTTTTAAGTAAAGAATGTTAAACAAACTCAAATATTTAGGTACACATAGGTTTTCTTGTTAATTTTAAGTAAAATTATTCGAATTTGGGTTTACTTAAAAAGTGTGTTGCAAAAATGGTGCATATATATTTGGTATAGTAAATCCAACACACAATTTTTACCAGTGCTCAGTGTGGTTATAGGTGTTTTCTTCCTGCATGGCATGAGAATGTCCTCTTCTGGTCTGTAGATTTGTCTTCTTCCTTCAATATTTTCACCTGTTTTGCCGTCCAGCAGGTAAAATGGTCTGTCTGATGATCCCTCAGTAACATCACTGTCCTCAACAACACACCTGATCTGAGGAACCATCCATGTCCGGAGTTATTCAAGAGTTCCACTAGGGCTGTTATAGTACCTGACAGAAAAGAGCTGTAATCATGTTTATCATCTCAGAAGTGTTCATCTGTATTACACGAATACTGATATTTCCGCTGCTGATTATTCACTCATCTGAAATAATGATGAGAAGAAAAGCCACAAACCAGACAGAGTTACAGCTGTGAAACCCTAAACCCGTACAGTGTGTGTGTGTGTGCTTGCGTGATACTGCATGTGAAGGGCTATTTTAGTTGCTTAATTTCCTCAGAAATCTCCATTTAACAAGACCTAGATCTAGTATTACTTTATTAGAAGTAAAACATGTCTATTACCACTAACATTCCTAATGCTGAAACCTTGGTTTAGAATGAGCTGGATTCACAGCATCTCTTCTGATGCCTTAAAGTTCCTTCAGATCGTCATGGGTTGCACAGATGGTTCAATCCGTAATGCTCTCTGATTGGTTGTGTGTTACATCCACCAATCAGGAGGACTCAGATGTGCTGTCAGTGGTCAGCAGCTACTGTGATGTCAGCAGAGGGGGGCGGGGCTTTGAGGAGAGCTCCCTCTGCATCTTGAGTCCCGACTGTGACCTGTATCTGTGTGACGGAGACGACGACCAAAGCTCGGACAGGTAAGCCTGCTAAAGAGCCTTACTCCGTCAGGAAATTGAGTCTATGCTGTTGTTATTATATTTATCTTGTAATATAAGACGTTTTTTAAAACTTTGAATTGTATACTTTGCTCCAAGAGTGTGTTTTGGGGTGTGTTGAGTTCTGGCATCATTCTTTCCGTATGCAACTTTAATCCCAGTCAGGGTGACGATTCCGTGTACAGCCTCTCTGCCGGTCCAGAGGAATACTCCAGCCTCCTTCATCATCCTTCATCCTACCGTAGAATGACCCGCTTGGATCCGCCGCACCGGACGAGCCCCCGTTCCTGGACAGAGGTTTCTCCGAGTCGCCGGGATGGCTTTGGCCAAATCGGTTTTTCTCACGGTGAGGAAAACACCAATATCCAGTTACCATCCGAGCAGCTTGTGGTGTTGTTAGGATAGTCAGAGTGGCAGTTTGAGGTGTCAGATGGACTCAGGTTACACAGGCTTTTCCTGAGTGCTGCGTCATGGGGGATGATTGCAGGGTATCAGTTCACATATTTACACAGGTCACGATCTTGTCTCTCTGTCTGCAGGCAGCGTGAAGGAAGGAAGGGATCGGGAGAGTGGATATTTCTCTCTGGGAAGGGCTGCGGGGAGCAGAGCTCTCCGTGATCAGAGTCCCCCTGCTCCTTATCGGCATTCTGAGAGAGGGCATCCCTTGCCTAGCAACAAAAGTCCAGAACCCAAAGCTGCCATTCCTTTTCGTAACCCGGATCTAGGCGTCCCCTCCGAAAGGAGAACCTCAGAGTTTCAGAATCCCGAGCAGCTCGCAGAAGACTATCCTGTGCAGTATCCTCCAGACCCACTGGATCTCAGCGTGGAGGTCGAGGCCCTCGCCGGTCCCCGAGCGCTGAGTCCCACCCCGTTCAAACAGGCTGAATCGATCGGTTCCTCCGGCCGAAGAGGTGGACGAAATCCCCACACCTCTCCCTTGCGGCAGCCGGGAACGCTCAACTCTTCCCATGGAGGTTCCGGCCTCTCACGTTCCTCCTCTCCCTCCCGTAGTACCTCCCCATTCAGACGGGCCGAGTCCAGCTCCTCTCTCAACACGGTCGGCTTTCGGCCTTGCGGTATTTCACTCGGACAAAATCGGGCAACGGTCAGTCCGGCACGGAATAGTTATTCTGGAGGTGCGCAGAAAAACCTCCGATCATTTGCGAGCACCGTAGGCACTGTCAGTAAGTCTTATGTGGATCTCAAAGGCTCTTTACAGAAACCCAATACCAACAGCTCCTACGTTGGGTCTAGAGAAAACCTTGGAAGCTTGTCCCCTTCCAGACGGAGTTATGAAGGTCCTGCTCTTAGGAAAACTGAAACAAAAAGCCCTACATATGAACGCGGTCATGACAGACAGAGTTCCTCCCCCTCAGTGAACCGATTTGATTCAAGAAGCCAGTCCCCTTCCAGACGGAGTTATGAAGGTCCTGCTCTTAGGAAAACTGAGACAAAAAGCCTTACATATGAACGTGGTCATGACAGACAGAGTTCCTCCCCCTCAGTTGGCCGCTATGATTCAAGAAGCCAGTCCCCCTCCAGACGGAGTTATGAAAGTCCTGCTGTCAAGAAAACTGAAACGAAAAGCCCTTTGTATGAGCGTGGTCATGACAGACAGAGTTCCTCTATCTCAATAGGTCGATATGATTCAAGAAGCCAGTCCCCCTCCAGACGGAGTTATGAAGGTCCTGCTCTTAAGAAAACTGAGACGAAAAACACCTCATACGAGCGTGGTCATGACAGACGGAGTTCCTCCCCTTCCTCAAAGGGCCGCTATGATTCAAGAAGCCAGTCCCCGATGGGGAGGCCGGAGACAAATGGCACATCAAGTCAGATTCGAGAGGGTCGACGCAGTGCGTCTCCGGTCAGGAATGGCTACGGAACGCCCAGCCAATCAGACAGAAGAGCTGTGTCTAATGGGCGGAGTCATGACAGAAACAGCCCCTCCCCATCCAGGAAAAGTTATGAAATCCAAAGACAAACCACAATGAAGAAACCAGATCAAGACAGCCGACACTCTTCCCCAAGTAGAGGTCCGCACCGAAACCTTGGCTCATCACCGCTTCCTAAGTCTGAAACGAGCCAGTCCTCATCAAACCGTGTCCCCAAGAGCCGCAGTCCCTCCCCCTTAAGGCGGGCCAATGACACCCCTAGCCAATCTCTTCCCCGTAAGTCAGCGATATCTACACTAAGGCGTGACATCGCAGACCACATCCCTCTCAGGAACACTGTGAGTGACAGAACTGGCTCCACCTCTCATGTAAGAAACTCTTCAAGTAACCAATCACTGCATGATTCAACCCCTTCATCAGGCCGCTGGAGAGGCTCCACCCACTCCCTCAACAGCCAATCAGTCTCGCGTAACTCCTCCCCATCACGACACAGCACTGAGAGGAAACATATCAGCTCCTTTCCAAAATCTGTCCCTGTCGCCTGGGAACCATCACAAGAAACAAGCAGGAAGAGCAGCATGAGGAAAAGCCAAGAGGTGCAAAGCTCCACGCCTAACAACCGACGAGCGCCGAGCCGGCACAGAAGCCCCTCCCCTCCGGTCCAAACACACACCTCTTCCCAGAGCTCCATGGACTCGGAGTCAAGCCATCTATCCGCCGGGTCATCGGGTCTCAACCGGGAAGAATATACCATGATGGCTGACATTCCCACGGTCAAAACGGTCTTCCAGAGGGAGGGTCCGAGCCAGCTGGGGGGTGCCGAGAGCCGTCAGAAACGAGAACTTTCCCGCTACAAACCGGCCAGGTGCACAGAAAATGTTCTTCTCAAAGTAACACAATGTAAAAAAAGAGTAGCAAAGCCAGGGCGTGTTTAGAAATGTTATCAGAAATTCAGGATTAAACTGCAAGTAATTCATAACGCAGCAGTGAGAGCTTCAGGGATGTTATCAAATCGCAGATATAAAGCTGATGTATATATATATATATATATATATATATATATATATATATATTCAATTCATTTCAATTCAAATTTATTTGTATAGCGCTTCTCACAATACATATTGTTTATATATGGCCTTTTTTATTTTTAAATGATTTATTTATAATTTATTAAAATATTAATTCACATAAATATAAAGTATGTATGTTTATATAGACAGTATATAAATCATTAATATTTAATAAATTAAATAATTTATTAAAATATTAATTCAAGTAAATATAAAGTATATATACTTTATATTTACTTGAACTAATATTTTGAATTAATATTATATACACAGTATATAATTAATTAATATTTAATAAATTAAAGAATTTATTAAAATATTAATTCAAGTAAATATAAAGTATATATATATATATATATATATATATATATATATATATATACTTTATATTTACTTGAACTAATATTATATATACAGTATATAATTAATTAATATTTAATAAATTAAAAATAAATAATTTTAAAATAATTTGAATCTGTGTTTGTGTGTTTCCAGTCACTCCCAGAGCAAATCTCCTCACTGGGATTGGGACGAGCTAGAGGATGAAAGAGACAGTGGTACACTATCAAGGGCTCACTCCTCCAGTTCCCTGCACACACAGGTGAAACACACCCTCTTACATACACAGCTCAATACTACTAATTATCCCCATTCACACCATGGATGATAACTATCATAATAACTATAATAAAGTTTTAATAATTGTTATCTTTACGAAAACAGTGAACTCTAAACCACAACTACAACAATTTCATTGGAATCGCTTTATTATTGTAATGGTTTTGATTATAATTACTGTCACAGATATTGTTATCATTATTGTTATTGTTATAGTTAGTATTTTTGTTCTCATTGCAGTTATTGTCATAGTTATCATTATAGTTATTGTAAATGTCATCATTATGTCATCATACACTGTCTGCAGTGTATGGAAAAACCACACACCACTCACCCTTGTACTTTCCAATGGTTAAACCCAGCCAGCATGACTATCTTATCCTGAAAGACATCAAAAACCAAACATACACTGTTTGCACACTTGTCCGCCCAGGTCCATGATCATGAACCCATGTGTCTCATGTATTATGTGTGTGTGTGTTTGACAGAGAGCGAGCAGTCCGGTCGAGGAGCAGCCGTCCAGATCATCCGGACAGAAGCAGGTACCGTCACATCTCTGTAGAAACACTTGTGGTCCTTCAACGCTTACAGCAGTGTGTGTTTCTTCTGCAGAAAGCACACAGACCCTCAGTGTATTTCTCCTGCAGCGTGGATCAGACTGATGAAGAACCAATGCAACAACAGGCACGTCACTCACTACCACCACACTACACTAATAACAGGGAATACACTACACTAATAACACACAGAAATAAAAATCCTGTCAGCATTTACTCACCATTGTTGTTCCAAACCCGTTACTTCTTCTCTGGAACACATAAGGAGATGTTAGGCTGAATGACAGTCTCTCAGTCACCATTCACTTTCATTGCATCTTTGAACAGAACTGATTAAATCAACATCTACTGTGTGACATGCGGGTTTGGAACAACGTGAGGGCGAGTAAGAGATTAGTGAGTCATTTTTGGATGTACTTCACTTTAATATTTATGTGATCTTTTTTTTGTTTTTGTTTATTTGTCGTATTTTTTTTAATTTTATGTATATTTTTAGTTATGTTGGAGTGTAGGCTATATTGTTGAGTTTTCCCCATAATGTGTTAAACCATCATAGCAGGTTTACTGTGAGAGTATTGTTTGCGCGCTGCTGATTGGTTGTTGTAATGCGCTGGGCGGTTCTGATTGGCCACTCACTTGCGCCGGTCGGTTCTGATTGGATGTTGTACTTCGCTGGGAGGTTCTGATTGGCCGCTCGCTTCCGCTGAACTGTAATCGGGATCCGCCCCGGCAACACCGACAGCAGCGCGAGTTCCGTCAAACTTACGCTGCGATCTATCGATTAAATCAGTGAAAGTATTTTTAAACATGATCATCTTCAGCTTTAGTAAAACTTGACAGCGGGAAAGCTTCTCAGATGCGGCGTGTTTAATCTGCGTTTGTGTTTGTGCTGCGGCTGGATTTGAACATCATGACGGTGAGTTTCACTTTAATTCACTTTAATATCCGTCGCTCTCAGTGTAAACACGACGGAAGTTTAATTCTGTGTCGTACAAGTCCATCCAAACTCCAGTTAGTGTGTGTTGGCGTGCAGTGTGTGGTTTGTTTGCACGGTTCGTGAGTAAACACAACTTGTTTTTTTAAATATATGCGTGTGTTTGTGCGCGCGCGACACACCCGCGCACACAGCGCATGCGCATTACTGAAGCTGGTTTCTGCTGGTTTCTAGTTCATGTAAATAAACACGAATTTGATATTACAAGTGCTTTGATAATCCTGATCAGAGTTTAGTTCAGCTGTCACCATCACCAGTGTGTGTGTGCTTTATAAGGCATGTGATCATTGTGTAACCTCTAGAATATTTGATCAGATTAGTTTTTCTAATGTTCATTTTGTGTTTGTGTTTCTTGTGTGTAAAATAAAACATTTTAAAATGTAATCAAATGAAAATAAAACAATTCCTTTTTGTTTTTGGCTAACAAAATAATATAACTAAATGTAGAACAATAACAATTAAGTTTTAATACGTTTGTTATTATTATATTATTACTTTGAAAGGTACAGTGTACTTTCCAATTGTATTATATTTCAGTCGCACAGTAAATCCCATCATAATGACTGGATTCTTTCCGAGTTTTCATGAATTGTTCTAGAAGTTACTGAATCATCATGATGAATCACTTGATATTGATTAATTGTCTGAATCATAGACACTCATTGAGTGAAAGAGCGTTTATTAAAGTTTGTTCGTCATTATTACTGAACTACAGAATAACTGATAAGAGTTAGTGACATATAGCCTGGCCTAATCATATTTTGGTGGAAATAAGTGACTGATTTAGATTGTTGCTTTAGGCTTTTTTTATTTAATTCTTTGGAAACGTTTTTATTTAGTGATACTTGAACATCAGTTTCACCATCAGTGTCTGTTGTTTCCTGGGCTGTTGTGTTTGTTTCTCACACATTTGCATGCAGATGAGATGAGTGTGAGTGTGTTTGTGCATGTGTGTGTGTGTGTGTGGGGTAAGGATGATGCATTGACACTTCTGATAAACCTCTCTTTCTGTAGCCTGACCTGCTGAACTTTAAGAAGGGATGGATGTCTAAACTGGATGAGAGTGGAGAGGTAAGACATGTCTGTCTGTCTGTTATCATGATGTGTTTGAAGTGTGTTCATCATGACTGACTGTGCGTGTGTATGTGTTCAGTGGAGGAAACACTGGTTTGTGCTGACGGACGCTGGACTGAAGTATTACAGAGACTCTGCGGCGGAGGAGGTGAGAATCACACGGGGAACACGTGTGACCACGACACATGCGAACTCAACACATGCATGAACACGTATGAACATGACGCACGCGAACTCAACACATGCATGAACACGTATGAACATGACACACGCGAACTCAACACATGCATGAACACGACACACGCGAACTCAACACATGCATGAACATGACACACGCGAACACAACACATGCATGAACACGACACACGCGAACACAACACATGCATGAACACGACACACGCGAACACAACACATGCATGAACATGACACACGCGAACACAACACATGCATGAACACGACACACGCGAACACACACAAATGAACACGACAAGTGCAAACACTTATGAACACTACACACGCGAAAACGAAATTAACACGCGGATACGTGTGAACACGACACGCGAATATGTGTGAACGCAATCCCGTATGAACACGACACACATGAACATGACACGCGAACACGTATGAACATGACACGCAAACACGTATGAACACGACACACGTGGACACGACACACAAATGAACATGACACACATGAACACAACACAATGCGAACACGTATGAACACGACACACGCGAACACGACAAACGCGGACACGTATGAACACGACACACGCGAACACAACACATGCATGAACACGACACACGCGAACACAACACATGCATGAACACGACACACGCGAACACAACACATGCATGAACACGACACACGCGAACACAACACATGCATGAACACGACACACGCGAACACAACACATGCATGAACATGACACACGCGAACACAACACATGCATGAACACGACACACGCGAACACAACACATGCATGAACACGACACACGCGAACACAACACATGCATGAACACGACACACGCGAACACACACAAATGAACACGACAAGTGCAAACACTTATGAACACTACACACGCGAAAACGAAATTAACACGCGGATACGTGTGAACACGACACGCGAATATGTGTGAACGCAATCCCGTATGAACACGACACACATGAACATGACACGTGAACACGTATGAACATGACACGCAAACACGACACACGCAAACACGTATGAACACGACACACGTGGACACGACACACAAATGAACATGACACACATGAACACAACACAATGCGAACACGTATGAACACGACACACGCGAACACGACAAACGCGGACACGTATGAACACGACACACGCGAACACGACACACGCGGACACGTGTGAACACGACACGTAAATACGTGTGAAAATGACACACGCGAAAACGAAATTAACACGCGGACACGTATGAACATGACACACGCAGACACATGTGAACACGACACTGTGAACATGACACACGCAGACACATATGAACATGACACATGCGGACACGATACACACGAATGAACACGACACACGCGAACACGTATGAACGCGATCACGTATGAACACGAACATGACACACAAATGAACATGAACACAACACAACGCAAACACGTATGAACACGACACACATCAACACATATGAACGCGAGCACGTATTAACACGACACACGCAAACACGCATGAACACGACTCGGCGGACACAAAACACGTGAACACGCATGAACACGACACACGCATGAACCCAACACGCACATGAACATGACACACACTTGCGTGTTTGAACTATCATACATGTAATTTTTCAGGATTCTTTGGCGAGCAGAAAGAGAACAGCACTGATTTGAAACAGAATCTTCAGCTGTAACGCAGTGAATGTCAGATTTGTAATGATAGTGTAGCCGGTTTCCTGAAGCATGTGTGGTGTCTGCTCAGAGAGACGAGGTGGATGGAGAGATCGACCTGAAGTCCTGCGTGAAGGTGTCGGAGTTCGACGTGGAGAAGAACTACGGCTTCCAGATCCAGGTCAGTGTGTGTGTGTGTGTGTGTGTGTGTGTGTGTGTGTGAGATCCTGTCAGGACCTGCTGCATTCCTGTTCGTCTGATCCTCATGATCTGTGACTCTCTGCTGTTGCTCAGACCAGAGACGCCGCCTTCACACTCTCAGCTATGACTGCTGGGATACGGAGGAACTGGATCGAGGTTCTGAGGAAGAACGTTCAACCCAGCAGCTCTCCAGACCTCACACAGTCAGTGACACACACACACACACACACACACACACAGTCAGTGCTACACACACACTCACACAATCAGAGCTACACACACACACACACACAGTCAGTGCTACACAAACACACACATACATACATAATCAGCCATAAAAACACACACACTCACTCACTTACTCACACACACACACACAAAATCACTCTCACACACTCACTCACTGACTCACTCACTGATTCTCTCTCACACACACTCACTCACTCACTCTCTCACTCACACTCTCTCACTCACTCAATCACTCACTCACTCACTCACTCTCACTCACTCACTCACTTACTCACTCAATCACTCACTCACTCACTCTCACTCACTCACTCACTCACTCACACACTCACTCACTGATTCTCTCTCACACACACTCACTCACTCACTCACTCACTCACACTCTCTCACTCACTCAATCACTCACTCACTCACTCACTCTCACTCACTCACTCACTTACTCACTCAATCACTCACTCACTCTCACTCACTCACTCACTCACACACTCACTCACTGATTCTCTCTCACACACACTCACTCACTCACTCACTCACTCACACTCTCTCACTCACTCACTCACTCACTCACTCACTCACTCTCACTCACTCACTTACTCACTCACTCAATCACTCACTCACTCACTCACTTACTCACTCACTCAATCACTCACTCACTCACTCACTCTCACTCACTCACTCACTTACTCACTCACTCAATCACTCACTCACTCACTCACTCTCACTCACTCACTCACTCACTCACACACTCACTCACTGATTCTCTCTCACACACACTCACTCACTCACTCACTCACTCACTCACACTCTCTCACTCACTCACTCACTCACTCACTCACTCACTCACTCTCACTCACTCACTTACTCACTCACTCAATCACTCACTCACTCACTCACTCTCACTCACTCACTCACACACTCACTCACTGATTCTCTCTCACACACACTCACTCACTCACTCACTCACACTCTCTCACTCACTCACTCACTCACTCACTCACTCACTCACTCACACTCACTTACTCACTCAATCACTCACTCACTCACTCACTCACTCTCACTCACTCACTCACTTACTCACTCACTCACTGATTCTCTCTCACACTCACACACACACTCACTCACTCACTCACTCACTGATTCTCTCTCACACACACTCCCTCAGGCTGCCGATCCTCAGCAGTGATAAAGAGAACGCCCGTCACCGACTGCGCAGCCAATCAGAGGCCTCCTCCACCACCGCAAACCCCGCCCACAGCAAGTTTGACTATGTGGAGCTATCACCTGTAGCCACGCCTCCAACTCCTGCCTCCGCCAATCAGAGAGAGTCTGGGGAGGGGCAGGTGAAGGAGCACAGCCAATGGCAGGAGGAGCGTCGGCGTGACGACAGCCACAACCAGTGGGAGGCGGTGCTGTCGAGGAAGGGGGCGGGCCTGTCGGAACAGAGGCGAATAGAGGAGGAGATCGAGAAGAAGTGGGCGGAGTTTGAGCGGCTGCCACTCAAGGAGATGAGGTCACTCCCACCGATGGGCTCGTCAGCCAATCAGGCTCTGGAGAGGGAGGTAGTGCGTGGATACTGTCTATCTGCTCTCATGAATGACTTTATGAGAACTGAATAGAACACAGAGAGACTCTGAGCCCTTATAACGCATTCGGCTTTTGATTTCTGGAAAATAAAATCAAAAGTACATTGTTTTTTAGTATTGGGGCCAAAAAACAAAAAAAAAGAACATCATTTATCGGGAGTTTTTTAAGAGATTTAACTGTATAAAAAATATCTAATAGGTTTTCTATTTTCAATTAAATTTTGACCCAGATATACACATGATATTACGCCAATATACTGGGTGATTTATTTATTTATTTATTTTAGTGAGTTAGATTTTCTCAAAAATACAGTTTCTTTCCCATATATCACACTTTTGGTACTAAATTTTAATTGACTAAACCATTATTATTCACACCTATTGTTTGTGATATTGCCTTTTTCATTATAAAATGAGTAATTATTCAAGTATAATAAGTATATTCATTTTCTATATATATTCCATATTTATATATAATATTATGACTAACATTCTAGGGAAAATCATTTATTGTTGTTTTGATATATTTTTATATATAGGTTCAATACATTAAAATTCCATTGATTTCAGTCAATTTCAGTTAATTCTCATCTTACAATGAATTTAGTAGAAATTTCTTGTTATTATTATTTATTTACTTAGTTTTTGCTATAGTTCAAGTATTATTCGAAATGTCAAAGAATTGGCAAGTAAGTAAAAACGGTTCCACCGGGTCAAAATTGGCCCGTAAAACATCTGCATGGTTTTTTATGCGTTATGAGGGTTAATTTAGCGATCAAATGAACAAAAGAGGTCCATAAAGACTTTATGGAGCTTTATTGGCAGTCATTTGTTCTTCTCTCTGTGTGTGTGTGTGTGTGTGTGTGTGTGCATGACGTGTTACCTGTTCAGTACAGCTGCGCCCCTGCTGAAGGCTTTACCTCCGCGTGTCTCTCTCTGTCCTGCAGGTGGCGTCTCTGAGGCTGCAGCTGGCGGGGCTGGGGGCGGGGCTTGGGGTGGGGCGGGTGGGGCCAGCGTGCTGTGGGGAAAGTCTGCAGCAGATGGAGCGTGTGCACAGGGAGGCTCTGGAGCAGATGGAGCGACAGCACACACAGCAGATCAGCGCTCTGGAGAAAGAGAGAGACTCACTGCTGAAGGAGGAGACGGACGCCACTGCGAAAGGTACTGGCCACTCCCACTAACATGTGACCCTATAGAGACCAACCGCTGTGAGAGGTACTCAGGGTTTCCGCGGGGCATTAAAAAGCATTAAAAGTCATTAAATGGATTTTGCGAAAATTAAGGCCTTAAAAGGCATTAAAAAGCATTAAATTTGATTCTTACAGGCATTAAATTTTTTTTATAGTTTTGAAGAGAATTTTATACAAATTTATTTGAATATAGCCTTCATAATTAATAATTTGTATTTTAGGCTTCCGGTTCGGTACGCATACAAACCGAACGATTGCTTGGACCATTTTTCCTGCCAGCAAAATTCGTGCTGACGCGGCCAACACAACGTTGCGCAACATCAAATGGCAAGCGTAATGAAAGCAGAACGAAACTGCGCTACTCGTTATGTGCTTCACGGATCGTTTATCAGTTCGGACCAGCAACATCTATGCAGCGCGAGCCGATCTCGATCAAGCAACACTGTTACTTCACAGCGCTAAGAGATCCGGTAAAGAAAACATTTGAATTCGCCACTGAGGTAATAACATCGCTGCGAGATCTAGTGAGAAGCGTTCACATTTCTCCGTTATTAACCGTAGATCTCTATTAGATCAAACAGCGCTATCATGGAAACCAGGAGAAACATTGTGCCGTGAATGAACTAGTACTTTACGTCCACAGACCAGCAACATTCACCATGGATTTAATATAGTAACACTAACTGGAACCAGTTTGGCTAGAATGGTGAAATGCTTTCAAGTACTTCACACATCTTTTTCCAGCACTTCAAAATTCAAATATTATATAAATAAATATATATTTAAATGTTATTTTTAACGTGATGACCAAAACATTATTTGTTCATCCTTCAAAGATGACCCCCATTTATAAACCTGAAAGTTTCAAGATCTAGGAAAACTCACACTTATTTAAAAATATTTTTTCTTTAAACAAATAGGAAATTTCTCTGGCATTTCTTTCTTTTTGCTGTATCGAAAATGTACCGAACCGTGACTTTACAACCGAGGTACGTACCGAACCGAGATTTTTGTGTACCGTTACACCCCTAATATATATATATATATATATATATATCCGTGGTTAGTCATGGGTCGTGTATGGCATTATTTTTTTTAAAATGGCATTAAAAAGGCATTAAAAAGGCATTAAATTTCATTTGAAGATACCTGCAGAAACCCTGGGTACTGGTCACTCCAACTAACGTGAGCCTGTAGAGACCAACTGCGGCTCTGCAACTCAAACATAGCTTTTATAAAGCTCCGCCCACTCCCATGATGCATTGTGAATAACTTCAGTCTCCTTACCTCCCAAAATGCTTAAATGTTTGTAAATATATGGATATTTTGCAATAAACGTAAACTATATTGTTTTTATAGATAACATATTTTAAATGAATAATCGTTCTATATTTCTCCATTGTTTTCTGTTTGACATCATTGGCAGTGCTGTGAAGGATGTTCACACGTGTGTGTGTGTGTGTGTGTGTGTGTGTGTGTGTGTGTGTGTGTTGACAGTGATGGAGGCGTTACAGAAAGCACACAGAGAAGAGATGGAGAAAACCACACAACTCTCAGAGACACGTGGGGTGGACACACACACGCTTAACAAACAACAACAGTGAGTACACACACCTACACGCTTAACGAACAACAGTGAGTACTCGCACACACACTCAACAGTGAGTACACGCACACACTCAACACGCTTAACAAACAACAACAGTGAGTACACACACCTACACGCTTAACGAACAACAGTGAGTACTCACACACACTCAACAGTGAGTACTCGCACACTCTCAACAGTGAGTACTCGCACACTCTCAACAGTGAGTACTCACACACTCAACAGTGAGTACTCACACACACTCAACAGTGAGTACTCGCACACTCTCAACAGTGAGTACTCACACACTCAACAGTGAGTACTCACAAACACTCAACAGTGAGTACTCGCACACACTCAACAGTGAGTACTCGCACACACTCAACAGTGAGTACTCGCACACTCTCAACAGTGAGTACTCACACACTCAACAGTGAGTACTCACACACACTCAACAGTGAGTACTCGCACACTCTCAACAGTGAGTACTCACACACTCAACAGTGAGTACTCACAAACACTCAACAGTGAGTACTCACAAACACTCAACAGTGAGTACTCGCACACACTCAACAGTGAGTACTCGCACACACTCAACAGTGAGTACTCGCACACACTCAACAGTGAGTACTCGCACACTCAACAGTGAGTACTCGCACACTCAACAGTGAGTACTCGCACACACTCAACAGTGAGTACTCGCACACTCTCAACAGTGAGTACTCACACACTCAACAGTGAGTACTCACAAACACTCAACAGTGAGTACTCACAAACACTCAACAGTGAGTACTCGCACACACTCAACAGTGAGTACTCGCACACACTCAACAGTGAGTACTCGCACACACTCAACAGTGAGTACTCGCACACTCAACAGTGAGTACTCGCACACTCAACAGTGAGTACTCGCACACACTCAACAGTGAGTACTCGCACACTCTCAACAGTGAGTACTCACACACTCAACAGTGAGTACTCACACACTCAACAGTGAGTACACTCGCACACACTCAACAGTGAGTACTCACACACACTCAACAGTGAGTACTCGCACACTCTCAACAGTGAGTACTCACACACTCAACAGTGAGTACTCACACACACTCAACAGTGAGTACTCGCACACACTCAACAGTGAGTACTCGCACACTCTCAACAGTGAGTACTCGCACACACTCAACAGTGAGTACTCGCACACACTCAACAGTGAGTACTCGCACACACTCAACAGTGAGTACTCGCACACACTCAACAGTGAGTACTCGCACACACTCAACAGTGAGTACTCGCACACACTCAACAGTGAGTACTCGCACACACTCAACAGTAGCAATTATGTAGCAGAAAGGTGCTTCCACATGAAACAGATACACACACATTCAGTTATCTGGTCTGAACGAGTGTGTGTGTGTGTGTGTGTGTTTAGGGCAGAAGTGGCGTCTCTGCGGCGTGAGCTGCAGGCTCTGTCGGAGCGGTTCTCTCAGAAGTGTCTGGATCTGAAGCGAGCGCAGCAGCAGCACGAACACACACACACACAGATGAGTCTGAGAGACCGACAGCTGGAGCAGCTGAAGAGAGACAACCAGGTGACACACACACACTCCGTACGCTGGCACAACCTTCAGTTAAGTTTCAGTGTGCAGAACATGACGTGTGTGTGTGTGTGTGTGTGCAGGACTTGCAGGCCCGCCTGTCACAGGAAGTGAAGGCCGTTCGCTCGCTCGTCACAGGTCAAGGGTCAGACGCAGATGGCAGCGAGAGGTCGTGGTGTGAGATGCAGGTGAGCGTTCGCTCGTATTCAAACAAAATAATCAGTCGTTTTTATGGACATTTGAAAGTCTGCATAATTAATGTGTGTGTGTGTGTGTGTGTCGCAGGTGCTGCTGCGGGTGCGAGAGAACGAACTGCAGTATCTACACCAAGAGCTCAACAGCCTCCGCAACCAGATACACTTCCTCACAACGGTAACACTCCTGCGCCTGTGTGTGTGTGTGTGTGTGTGACACAGTGTGTGTGTTAACGTGTGTCCTCTCTCTCTGTGTGTGTGTGTCAGGAGAAGAGCAGCGTGTGCGAGCGCTACCGGGAGGTGTGTGAGGAGCTGAGTGTGATGAAGAGCCGCAGCGAGCGAGAGGCCGAGGCTCTCCGAGAACACCTGAGACTGGCACTGAGCGCTCTGCACGAGAACGACAACAGCCTGCAGCACTGACCGCCGTCACATGACCCTCAGGCCAGCAGCCAATCAGCTGAGGGACACTGGAACAACGCTTCTGCACTTTCTCATGTGTGTTTACGGGACCAAACTGGAACGTCTCCCTGTCGCTGGTGTGGAAGAACTGAACACACACATGAACAATCAACAAACTCATATCATATTTGCCAATCGAATATCATGCGTGTGTGATCTATGGAAGCTCGTTTCCACCACAGAATTAAAAAATATCTCGCAACTCTGAGAAGAAAGTCCGAAATTAAAGTTTACATCTCACAAACTCTGGCTTTTTCTCTGGCAGTTTGGATTGTAGTTTATACACTCGCATTAGCAAGACGAAAGTGCGAACGTGAGATGCGCTAGTGTTGTTCTGTGGCGGACGCAAGCTTCCATAGTGTTCAACTGTCTTCGTGCCACAAAAACAAAAGAGCTTTGCTTCAATGAGCCAATGTTTTTTTTTTAAAGATGTTTGTGTTTCTTGTTGTCATATTTAAGTTTAGAGTTTAACGCATATGTTAACATATCAAACTATAGCTAATAAATATGGGTTATTTGGTTTCTGGACTCTGAGTGCTTGTTATTTCAGTCTTATTATAGTGATTGTTGTTTATTCATTGCCTTTACAATGCTGAAATAATGTGAAAATCACAACCAAGTGTTACATGAGTGTGTGTTCATGCATGTTTATACAGTAATAATACCGTGAGGGAGTCTAGATCAGCACAGTTAATATGAGTTTTCCTTTAAAAGTGATCAAATGTTTTTACTCAGTTTCTAATACATATATTTCAAATAAAGTTCCTCAGGTAGGCTGTGCAGGTTTTTGCTTATTTAAAAATGTGTCTTTAATTCATTTTAAGTCATCGTGAGGCCCTTATGACAAAATCTAAATTATGATGGTCATATTTATGAGAAGAAAAGTCGACATTATGACGTGAAAAGTCGACATTATGACGTAAAAAGTCGATTTAAAGCATAATTTCGAATTCATGATAAGAATTGGTAAAGTGAAACTAGGAAAGCGAAGTTATAAAAATGATGACAGAAGTAAGACAGACGTGCGCATAGACTAGAGATGTGTGTGTGTTCGAGATGCGGTGTGTGCGCAGGACCGCGGCGCGTCGGGTATTTGATTGGCGGCTGCGGCGCATGCGCAGAGCAAAGCAACAAAGGCGCAAGATGGCGGCGAGCACCGCGACCCGCACCGGCTCAGCGGCCGCTAAAGTCGTCAGGCCGATCTTCAGCCGGGACCTGGACGAGGCCAAGCGCAGGGTTCGGGAGCTGTACCGGGCCTGGTACCGAGAGGTGCCCATCGCAGGTACTGGTCGCGCTCACACCGCGAGACACACACGCGGACTCGCGTCAAGGTCACAAACACACGAATATACAGAGGAATAATACTCGCTACACTGCAAACAGCTGCAGAAACACTCGGTTCGGCTGTTAAACATTCGCTTTCTCCGTGATGTTCATCCTCTGCGTGTTTAAATGAGCTGATCACCACTATTATACTTCTGAGAGGACAGAGCTTTTAATCTGATCAAAAACATCCGTTCAGTGATTCATTTCTGTCACGGAACCGAGTCGGTTATTTATAAGATAAGTTAGTTGTCCCATTTTAATAAATAATTAAAAATAGTGTTTGTCCCATTACAGTTTTTCTTAATATTATTAAGTTCATGCGAATTATTAATAAGCTCTTACAAACATCTTCACCTTGAATAAAAGCGAGTTTCAGTAAAAGTTGTTTGAAATTAGTAATTTTATGGATCCTCTTTCAGTCAGTCACTGAAATGCATCGATTGAGTCAGAAGGATTTGCTCGCTAACCTGTGTGTGTGTGTGTGTGTGTCAGTTCACACGTTCCAGCTGGACATCACTGCGCGTCAGGGCCGAGATAAGGTGCGAGAGATGTTCGACAGGAACAGTCACGTGACGGACCCTCGGGTCATCGACATGCTGGTCATCAAGGTGAGGAGCACGCCTGCTGTTCACTGCGTGTGTGTGTGTGTGTGTTTGTGATGACCTGTGTGTGTGTTTCAGGGCAAGATGGAGCTGGAGGAAACCATCAACGTGTGGAAGCAGAAGACTCACATCATGCGCTACTTCCACGAGACCGACGCGCCGCGTCCCACAGACTTCCTCTCCAAGTTCTACCACGGACACGACCCTTGACATTTGACCCCTAACGTGTGCTGTCATTTTCTGCTTCTGTACTGTAAATACACTCATGCTAATACACTCCAGCTGTCTGTGTGTGTGTGTGTTATATCGGATGACATCCGTCAGTGGATTATATTGGTATCTACCCTACAGGACCTGAGTGTAAACACGTGTGTGTGTGGAAACTGATACATTTAATTTTTCAGAAATTTTTGATGAATAGAAAGTTC
The DNA here is from genome assembly GCF_988280905.1 of Pimephales promelas. NCBI lineage: Eukaryota > Metazoa > Chordata > Actinopteri > Cypriniformes > Leuciscidae > Pimephales > Pimephales promelas. Next base: position 329,916 of record NC_142771.1, on the reverse strand, counting down.
AAAACAACAGCATTTATTTTGAAGCAGAATCTCTGCAACATCAGCGGATCCTCGTTCAGATTCGAAACATGAAGTCGTTCACTCGACTGATCCGTGTGTGTGTGTGTATATATATATATATATTATAGATCCATGTTGTTCAATAATTCAGCATCGCCACGTTTGGAGTGTTAACCGCTCATGAATGTTCCAGACAGACGAGTGATTGTTCCTCCAGGATGAGTGTGCGTAATCATCTCCAGCATTCATCAGGTGAGGACACACACACACACCCGTGACGTCAGGCCTGTGCTCAATCATCGTCCTCGGGTACGAAAATATAGTTTTCCTCCAGCAGAGCGCCGAAGCTCTTGCTGATCAGTGTCCTGACGCCATCCACACACACACTTCATTATACACCGACGGCTTCAACACTCAACATGTGTGTGTACGGTAAACTATCCTGGTGATATTTTTACATTATATTCCAGTCAAATCCAGCCTCTGTTCTTGTGCTGAACCACTACTGTGTGATGACTGATGAGTCAAAGCTGTTTTATTTGTTTAAATATGCTGAAATGTAATTTTTCATAAATTATTTTTCAGGTAAATCCAAATTTATAGCTAAAATTGAGCCACGGTTAAGCGTAGCATGAGAAGCATACGGATCATAAATACTTTATTTACTGCGCGCCGCCGATCTGCACGCGCCCATAGGGGCACGCGCCTACTATCTTCCACAGAAAGCGCGCACTTTTATTTTGTTCTGACTAACATTGTCGACTTCTTTATTGAATTATTACATATAATTTCTACTTTATCTATATATATTTACTCTCGTGAAATGCGAAAGTCAGTGTGATTTCAGAGAGAATCGACAGTCGTCTAAATCGCGAAGTAGCTACAGAGCAGTTTTTGTTTACTGACCAAGCGCGTCCCCGTGAGAAATTAATGTATTGTTAACTTAGATCACGTTGTAATAATTAGCTGTGAATAAATTTCATATAATAAAACAAAAAAAAACTGTATTTGGTTGAGATCATTCTTTACTTAATATAAATTCAAGTTATGTATTTTCTAAGCATAGCCTACTCCAATCTTCCGTTTCAGAGTGCGGCGTGTGTGTGTGTGTGTGTACAGGTCAGGATTGGCCCTAAACTAGTAAAAACTGTTAAACTGATAACAAAAATGATCTTAGACCATTCTTGAGTGTCATAAGTTTTTCTATTTTTAAATAACGGCTGTAAATGAGATGTGGTGGACATGATTTCATTGCAGGTCAGGCAACATGTAAAATATTAACAGTCTCTGGAAATTTAAGTTAGTCCTCTTGCAGACCTCAAACACACATTATTTAAACCTATGAGACTGTGTGACTTTTGAACAAGTGTTTTGAACTTTGCGAGGCTAAAAGTGCATTCATCCGACCGTCTTCCATGGCCAACCGAAAGCAAACCACAAATACATGTTTTGGGAACATTTCCCAAAAATTATTATCTGGGTATTAATTAAATTAACCGATGAAACAAAGTATAAAAGTTGTCCACGCACTCGGCTGTTATCAGTTCAGCACAGCGGTCGGGAACCCTTTACGAGCGAGAAAACAAATATCGGCTCAATTCCCTACTACAGTCAGTCTACAGAAGTTAATGAAAAGATTATGATAATAATTATATTAATGTTGTACCTTCAAAAGTGAGACTTAGCCTAAGTGCTGATCAGAGCAATCAACTGCGATAACCCCTAGCTCCTGTATGGGGTTCAGCTGCAGCTGTTTAGGTCGGCCTATAATGGCGAAAAGCAGCAAAAATGTAAAAAAAGGCTATAAACTTCAATACTTTCACTTTTGCCGCTGAGATCCTTATGACACATGATAAATGTGTAACATTTTTGATAATCCACGCAGATTTCAGTTGACGATTCTGTTTAAAGTTAGCCTATTTATAACAAAAATTGAAGGAATGAATAAAGAGCAGGATGTGCTTTACATTGAAAATAAAAGTCGCGAAAGAGAACGGAATTACTGGCAGGATGCTGTGCGTGCGCGCTCCCGAGCGCAACACGGGAAAAGAGCCTTCGTCTTCAGTCGCGCACCGAAACCGCCAAATAAATACAGAAATATATCAAAATGCCAAGCCGAGTATTCGCGTAAGTAGATGTAGGCTAAGTACTCTCTCTCTCTCTCTCTCTCTTTCTTTCTCTCACTCACACACACACGCAGACAGAGAGGATTTGTGCTCATCAGTTGATAGCTCTGGCTCTTTTGGAAAAATGCATTAACCAAAAATGAAAAATGTCGCTTTGGTCAAAAAAGGTTCCCGACCCCTGCAGGCTGCAGCATACTGTGTTCATTGACCCACACACACACTCTAGGGTTAGTTAACTCTAGTACGGGTAAGTTCACTCTAGGGTACGGGTTAGTTAACTCTAGTTTATGGGTAAGTTCACTCTAGTGTACGGGTTAGTTAACTCTAGTAAGGGTAAGTTCACTCTAGTGTACGGCTTAGTTAACTCTAGTTTATGGGTAAGTTCACTCTAGTGTACGGGTTAGTTAACTCTAGTTTATGGGTAAGTTCACTAGTGCACGGGTTAGTTAACTCTAGTTTATGAGTAAGTTCACTCTAGTGTACGGGTTAGTTAACTCTAGTTTATGGGTAAGTTCACTCTAGTGCACTGGTTAATTAACTCTAGTTAATGGGTAAGTTCACTCTAGTGTACGGGTTAGTTAACTCTAGTGTACTGGTAAGTTCACTCTAGTGTACGGGTTAGTTAACTCTAGTTTATGGGTAAGTTCACTCTAGTGCACGGGTTAGTTAACTCTAGTTTATGGGTAAGTTCACTCTAGTGTACGGGTTAGTTAACTCTAGTTTATGGGTAAGTTCACTCTAGTGCACGGGTTAATTAACTCTAGTTAATGGGTAAGTTCACTCTAGTGTACGGGTTAGTTAACTCTAGTGTACTGGTAAGTTCACTCTAGTGTACGGGTTAGTTAACTCTAGTTTATGGGTAAGTGTACGGGTTAGTTCACTCACTCCAACCGGCGTGATGTTCCTCCTTCACTGGAACAGAAAGTGTATGTTGAACGTTGAACCCCATTGCCTTCCACTGTCCAGCGGTTCGCACTCTTCATCAGCGCTTCAGCTCAAATATGTGCTGGAGATTTGACCTTAATATTTCAGTAGATGAGATATTAAAGAGGTCTGAGCTCCAGCAGAATGAACGTCTTTATTATTCCAGCATTATTTACATCAGTCCGTCTCGCTGCTATAAATACTGTACAGTCAGAAATATCTACAACTCAACGTGCAAAGCCATGAACACCCACTCCCCTCCAGAGCGAGGAGGAACCGGACAAACACAACACCAGAGCTTCATCATCATCATCATCATCATGATTATTATTATTATAGAGGAGGAAAGAACAGCAGCTGTGTCACGTGACCAGTTCCAGTGTTCACACACGTCTTCTTCATCTTCATCATCACCAATCACTTCACATGTTCATATCCTGAGGAAACAGCAGATCGTCATATAATCAGCCCTTATACTGCACTGACATCAACTCAACACTAGTAGAGTAGAAGTGGTCATTACGATTCACTCATGTTCCTGAAAGAGTCTCTTCTGCTCACTAAAGCTCGTTTATCTGACCACCCATCAGCAGAACAGAGTGAAATCACTCCAGTGTGAATCTGTGGATCTTCATTCCTGTGATCAAAGCATCATTACTGCAGTCTTCAGTGTCCAGTGACCCCTGACCCATGCAGTGACCCCTGACCTGTTCTTAGACCTCTGACCTGTTGAGTGACCCCTGACCTGTTCTTAGACCTCTGACTTGTTGAGTGACCCCTGACCTGTGCAGTGATCCCTGACCCATGCAGTGACACCTGACCTGTTGAGTGACCCCTGACCTATCGAGTGACCCCTGACCTGTTCTAAGATCTCTGACCTGTGCAGTGACCCCTGACCCATGCAGTGACACCTGACCTGTGGAGTGACCCCTGACCTGTCAAGTGAACCCTGACCCGTGCAGTGACCCCTGACCTGTCGAGTAACCCCTCACTCGTCGAATGACCCCTGACCTGTCGAGTGACTTCCGACCTGTCAAGTAACCCCTGACCCGTGCAGTGACCCCTGACCTGTGTAGTGACCCATGACCCGTCGAGTAACCTGACCCACCATGTGACCCATGACCTGTCGAGTGACCCCTGACCTGTGCTGTGACCCCTGACCTGTCGAGTGACCCCTGACCTGTGCAGTGACCTCTGATCTGTCGAGTGACCCCTGACCCGTGCAGTGACCCCTGACCTGTCGAGTAACCCCTGACCCGTGCAGTGACCCCTGACCTGTTGGGTAACCCCTGACCCATGCAATGACCCCTGACCCATGTAGTGACCCCTGATCCGTGCAGTGACCCCTGACCTGTCGAGTAACCCCTGACCTGTCGAGTGACCGCTGACCCGTGCAGTGACCCCTGACCTGTCGAGTGATCCCTGACATGTCGAGTGACCCCTGACCCGTGCAGTGACCCCTGACCTGTTTGAAGGACAGGCGTCTGAAGAACGTGCTGACGTGGAAGGCCGTGTCGGCGTCTCTGCTGGCGTCGGGCAGCTGCAGGATCTGAGCGTCTGCGATGGCGGCTCTCAGACTGAGGCTCTTCAGCCGCTGCGCAGCCGGACGCCGGCCGGACGTGGGCCGAGACGAGACGCTGATGTAGGACGCGTCCTTCTGCTGCGGCTGGTAGCTCACTGCGGAGACACACGGTCACGTGACGTCACACTGAAAACACTCCCTGAACAGGGACTTTTATTTTGACACACTACTACACGCATGTTTTTTACAGTCTACGGCTCCAGTGCACCTGTGTCAAAATAAAAGTCCTGATTACAAACAGAGAAATGAATCAGCTGATGAAAATACTGAAGGACATGAGATTCTATTAAAGCCATGTCTGATTGGTGTGCCTGCCGCACCTGTGGCGGTGAGGACGGTGTCCGTGGTGCTGCTCAGCTGCAGGAGGATTGTGGGATAGGACGGGTGGAGCAGGAACAGCTTGCGGAGGACCGGCTCGGCCGCCTGGCTGGTTGCCTTGGTGACGTTCAGCGCCGGGGTCAGCGGGTCTCCCGCCCAGAAGAGGAACACGGATTGGCCGGAGGAGGTGCGAACCGACGAGTCCTCCACCGCCAGACGAGGACACACAAACCCCGCCTCCCACAAGCTCCGCCCCCGAGCGCCGTCGAGGATCGTCACCTGCGGAGCACAGAGTCAGCTCACGGTGTGTGTGTGTGTACTAATGAGATGCTAATGAGATGCGCACCTTCCTGACGCCATTGGCCGACTGATGAATGAGTAGATCCGGAACATCGTCGTCACTGAACTGACCCAACGCCGGACGACTGCACACACACACACACACACACACACATTAACACAATACAATACACCTTGACTGAAATTAAAGGCTTAAACTTACGTTTATTTCAGGCAGCCTTGTTTAGATTAACTTCAAATTTAATCTTAAAACAGGAAATAAACTGAAGCATTAATGCCAGCGCGTGCGTGTACAGACGTGTGTATGGCGGCGGGGCCGAGGCTCCAGACGGTGTGTGTGTCGCTGTCTCTCAGCACTGACAGACGTCCGTCGGCTCCACACACCAGCATCCTCTCGCTGCGGCTCGAGTTCAACACCGACACGCTGTCCAGATTACTGTGCTGAGCGCTCTGACCCGCCACTAGAGGGAGCAGGAACTCCACCTGCTCACTGACACACACACACACACACACATGAGGTCAGGGGTCAGTGAGTGAGTGAGTGAGTGTGTGTGTGTGTGTGAACTCCACCTGCTGATGTGAATGAGCTGTGACGAGTTGCTCTTCCTCAGACGCTCCCAGCTGGACTCCTTCTGAAGGACCCGAGACGCGGCCGTCCTGCCTGTGGCCTGATGGTAAACCAGACTGAGAGAGACGCCCTCCACCGTGCCTGAACACACACACACACACACACGCGTATGAACACAAGAAAAACACATCATGCACTTTTTACATTAATAAGAGCTAATAATAATAATTATGACATTCTAAGTCACGTTGTGGATGGTCTCTGAGCTTCATGACAATTTTTTGTAGTTTTTCAGTCTGATAATTGTGACTTTCATGTTTCCCTCTTCCCAGAAGGCCAGAGTTCACGAGATCCGCCGGCGAATGAGACTCACCCAGTCCAAACAGCACGTAATAGGCTCTCGCCTGCGTCTCGTGCAGCAGCGGACCAATCAGCTTCCCCTGAGCCGTGAGGTTAAAGTTCACCGGCCGGCCAATCAGAGCTCCAGACCGGCCGGAGAGCAAGACCAGAGCCAGGTCAGACACCTGAGGACAGGTCACATGATGAAGAGTGTGTGTGTGAGACAGATCACACACCTGAGGACAGGTCACATGATGAAGAGTGTGTGTGAGAGGTCACCTGGTCTGCCGGCAGTGTTGCGATCAGTAGGTCTGGAAACGCGTCTTCGTCCAGATCCGGCAGCAGAACCGCGTGAGACTCGACGTCACTGACGGCTGCCGTCCACCACGTCCGGCCTGAAACACACACTGATCATCAACACACACACACACACGTGTTCAGCTGTCATGAGCGAGTGTGTGTGAGAGAGACCTGTGGAGGCGTTAACAGCGATGATGTGACCCGAGCTGATCAGGACACAAGCACTTCCTGTCTGCGGATCGGCACTTCCTGTCTGCAGTCCACACTGAACGGAGAACAGCGGCTCCCTGAGGGGTCTCGTCCACAGCAGCTGCCCACTGACCCCGCTGACCGCGCACACGCTGAACTCTACACACACACACACACACGGAGCACTCTGATTGGACCAGCCACTGCCACATTAACCACTCCCCTGGAAGAGAGCGCATTAGTTCCCGACCGCTGCGCTAGTTACGCTAGCGTTCTCCTGCTCATCACCGTTACAGTAGCGGTTACCGTAATTTATGTTTTCGTTATAGTTCCCATCGTGATTATTGTTACAGATTTCACTACAATTAGCTTATCGTATATTTATCAGATATTGTTTAAGTTATTGTTACAATTTTCATTCTATTTATTGTTTAAGTTATCGTTATAGACATCGTAACAGTCAACATTACTTATCGTTACAGTTATCGTAACAGTTCTCATTGCTTATCGTTCCAGTGATCGTAAAAGTAATCATTGCTTATCGTTACAGTTATCGTAACAGTTATCATTGCTTATCGTTCCAGTTATCGTAACAGTTATCATTGCTTATCGTTCCAGTTATCGTAACAGTTATCATTGCTTATCGTTCCAGTTATCATAACAGTTATCATTGCTTATCGTTCCAGTTATCGTAACAGTTATCATTGCTTATCGTTCCAGTTATCGTAACAGTTCTCATTGCTTATCGTTCCAGTTATCATAACAGTTCTCATTGCTTATTGTTCCAGTTATCGTAACAGTAATCATTGCTTATCGTTCCAGTTATCGTAAAAGTAATCATTGCTTATCGTTCCAGTTATCGTAACAGTTATCATTGCTTATCGTTCCAGTTATCGTAACAGTTCTCATTGCTTATCGTTCCAGTTATCGTAACAGTTATCATTGCTTAGCGTTCCAGTTATCGTAACAGTAATCATTGCTTATCGTTCCAGTTATCGTAAAAGTAATCATTGCTTAGCGTTACAGTTATCATAACAGTTATCATTGCTTATCGTTCCAGTTATCGTAACAGTTCTCAATGCTTATCATGACAGTTATCGCAACAGTTCTCATTGCTTATCGTTCCAGTTATCGTAACAGTTATCATTGCTTATCGTTCCAGTTATCGTAACAGTTATCATTGCTTATCGTTCCAGTTATCGTAACAGTTCTCATTGCTTATCGTTCCAGTTATCGTAACAGTTATCATTGCTTATCGTTCCAGTTATCGTAACAGTAATCATTGCTTATCATTACAGTTATCATAACAGTTATCATTGCTTATCGTTACAGTTATCGTAACAGTTATCATTACTTATCATTACAGTTATAATAACAGTTCTCAATGCTTATCATGACAGTTATCGCAACAGTTATCATTACTTATCGTGACAGTTATCGTAACAATAATCATTGCTTATCGTTACAGTTATCGTAACAGTTATCATTGCTTATCGTGACAGTTATCGTAACAATAATCATTGCTTATCATGACAGTTATCGCAACAGTTATCATTACTTATCGTGACAGTTATCGTAACAATAATCATTGCTTATCGTTACAGTTATCGTAACAGTTATCATTGCTTATCGTTACAGTTATCGTAACAGTTCTCAATGCTTATCATGACAGTTATCGCAACAGTTATCATTACTTATCGTGACAGTTATCACTCTAGTTTTTAAAGATTGATCTTCCGTAACCGACTGTTGCGCTCTGTTCTACCGTAACGGGGACTGTTGCGCTCACCTTTGCTCTGCGCGTTGATTGGCTGAGTGTCGTTAGAGATGCTGGTGACGCCGATCAGAAGGTCCTCCAGCCCGTCTCCGTCCACGTCCCACAGCGCCAGCGGAGGCGAGGTCACGCCTGAGAGGAAGAGCACATGTTGAGTCTGCAGGTTAACGAGGCGAGGTTTTGACGAGGTGTAGCGCGATCACTCACCACTGGCGTCTCCAAGCGCTCGCTGCCAGTGTGTGAGGTGCGGCGCCCCCTGTGGGCAGGGCAGGAGAAACGCACACATCAGCACTAGCAGCGCCGCGCAGCCCAGAGGCAGCAGGAACGCTGTGGTCCGAACCGCCCCGCGCACACGACCCGCTTTCCCTTCGCTGGCCCCGCCCACCTCCACCACAGGCCCCGCCCCCTCTCTCTGCGGCCACTCCCCCTCCTCCTCCAACTCCTCCTCCTCATCCCGCAGGTCGGCCACCGCCGGGCTCAGGCCGTTACGAGGGTAGTTCAGCACCAGATCGTCGTCCTCCGTCTCATCTTCGCTGTCCGCCTGCGTCAGGGGGTCGTACTCGCCCAGGTCCGAGCCCTTCTTCCCTGCAGGATCAGGGATTTAACCAGTTTAAAACTCTAATGATGTCACCAGAACAAACCTGTCAGCATTTAAATCATTATTACATACACTCTAAAAAATCCTGGGGTCTTTTTTTCAGCCCAGAGTCATTTTTTGGGGTTATTTTCCAGTGTTTGGGTAGTTTTTGTGTTACCCAGGTCCTGGGTCAGACATAATAACCCAGGGGTTGAGTTATTTATCACAGGCTTTTGCGGGCTCTTCAGCTCTTTGTGTACACTTTATTTTGTCTATAAATACGCTCATGTTCTGCCTATTGTTTATTTTATGCAAAGCAACGAGAGTCACGAGAGTCTTGTCTGTCTTTTCCTGATGCTTTGCATAACATTTTATGATTTTATTTAAAAAGATAATATAAATACGGATGCTGTTGATTTTATAAAATATGGTCAGAAATAAAGGAAGTATCATGCAAACCAGTGGTTGAATCAAGTATTTTAAGAAGGTTCAGAAGATTTAAGTTAATCTGTAGACTGTAGACATTCGTATTGAAAGTTTTAAAAAAAACGAATTTGCTGGGTAAAATTAATCCAACATGTATTCTGTCCAATATTTACCCAGACCTTGGGTTGATAACAACTCAAATTGGGTTGTTTATAATCTAGAGTTGTTGTTGTTGTTTTAGAGTAAACTTTAAAACTAAAAAATGTAAGAAAATTCTCTTTGAGAAAATAGCAAACGATGTTTCATTACAATTGCCTCAGGTCGCGTGACGTAGACATTCACCATGGTACCGTACATTCGTGTAACGGTATTCACATATATGGTGGTTCGTGTTGGTCTTTTTTTTGTGTGTGTCGATCTGCAGCGAATTAACTAATGTAATATTATATAATCGCGCTGGTTCTGATGTCATTCTCAGTGCAGGTAAATCTGTGTGAAGCCCGATAACGTCCATAGCTGCATGTCGCATTTGAATACAGTATAACGGAGTGAAGATGCGTCTGATAATCACATCACTGACGTCACCGAACAAACCGCACACGCAGCGCGAGCGCGCGCCCCGCATCTGAACGGCTGCTTATAACTGTGATTCATTCGACCGTTTATTGGAGATTAATATTCGACTTACCCGGTAATTTCAGCGCTCGAGACAGAGCTGCAGCCATTGCGCGAGATGTTATCAGCGACGCGACGCGTGTGCCGCTGCAGATGCCGCGCTGAAGAGATGCATCACGGGAAATGGAGTCTTCTCCGAGACCGGAAACATACAGAATAGCAACCACGGATTATTTTTTATATATTTACACTGCTTTTCTTATTTGTATTGATCTACATCAAGTTTTATGTATTGATTTAAATCTAGTAAAATCGTATTTACATTATTATTTATTTATTTACTAATTAATGTATGTATTTATTTTTTTTAGTTTAAATGGTATTTAAATATTTGAGGGCTTGAGACGAAGAACCAGTCCATATTTACAAATTTTGAATAATGACATTTTTTTAATTTGGACTCTGAATATTATATTATTTTATTTTTCTTTTTTTTTTTACTTGAAGATAGACAACAAAAGCTTCACAATTCTAACGAGATAATATTTTTTTAGTATCAATCATAAAAAATAAAAAGTTAGAGTAATTTACATTTCTTCGAATCATCAATCGAATTTCATTCGAACCATTAATTTATTTTAAACTTTTTTTATTTAATATTTCTGTTTAATAAACCCAACTTTATTTTAAATGAATGTATTTATTTATTATTGTATGTCAATCACGTTATTTATTTTATTAACTTTTTTCTCTCGGTCCTCTAGCGCTCCCTTGTGGCACTCTATGGAACCGCAGCTTTAAAATTCCAAATTGCGAGTCCCAGAATAATTGCATATTAACTCTCTCCTTCACAGTTTATAGGGGTGTTTCGGGGCAGATCCTGGTTCCGCGAGGCATCTCACGAAGTAGGTGAATCACCTCAGCGGACGGACCTGTACCCGTTCAAAAATTCCTCTCGCGAGAATTAGCGAGGACACGGGCGTTACCCCGCGTCGTTATTTTCCTTACTCATCAGTTTAAGGCATAACTCGATAGTGTGCGCGCTCTCAAGACGGGTCACGCGCGCCGCTGTGCACAGTGACGGTGAGGAGAGCGCGCGCGAGTTTAGTGTTTCACTCTATGGTTTCACTCAGCCATTATTAATCTTCACGGGAAATTGTTATTATATACCATTCAATTATTAGTATTACGTTACGATTATACGTCACATTTGTCATTATAGTTATTGTTAGTTGTATTGTAATTTGTCATTATAGTTATTGTTAGTTAACATTAGTTATAGTCAGTTATCATTATATAGGTATTATTATTACGGTTATCGTTATAGTTTCTCCCCAAAATGTAAACTCAGTCAGTCAGTACTCTCCCTTCAACCCCTGCAGACTTTCCTTCAACTTCGAGACACAAATTAAGATATTTCTGATTAAATCTGAGAGAGCTGCTGGATCACTCCTCCATAGGCTTCTAGGTAATCAATATCTGTCGACCCAGAAAACTTAGTAAAGACATCGTTAAAATAGAGTGACGACAGCGCCTCAACCTTAAGTTCATCAAGCGACGAGAATATTCTGTGCACAAAAAAATGTAATCAAATGTTATTTAATTATTTATTTACTTTAAACATTGTTTTTTTTTTAAATTAGATAATAAACAAAACTGTATTTTAATTTAATCTATATATTGACTTATCTAATCACGTTATTATTCCTCTCTCCGGTTTTCCACAGTCCTCTAGTGCTCCACCTTGTGGCGCTCTGAGTTATTGTAGTTCCAATAAATGAGTATGTACTGATGTGTTATGTTCAGGTTTGGGAGAAGCATTATTGAGTCTTTCTTTAATGACAGTTTATAGGGGTGTTTCGGGGCAGATCCTGGTTCCACGAGGCATCTCACGAAGTAAGTGAGTCACCTCAGCGGACGGACCTGTACCCGTTCAAAAATTCCTCTCGCGAGTATTAGCGAGGACACGGGCGTCACCCCGCGTCGTTATTTTCCTTACTCATCAGTTTAAGGCATAACCCGTTAGAGGGCGCGCTCTCAGGCCTATTCACGCGCACCGCTGTGCACAGTGACGGTGAGGAGAGCGCGCGCGGATTCAGTGTTTCACTCAGCCTGGAGATGTTCATTATTACACTTCACTTTACAATTTTATCGCATACAATTCACGTATAAGCGTTAGATGGCAAAAAAAGCTCACTTTATATTGTGAACAAGGTCTTCAGACGGTGCATTGTGGGATCGTCGGTGACGTCACGGCGCTTCGCTGCTCTGATTGGTTGGTTTCACATATTCAGACTTCTTGTTTGTAAAAAAAACATTCTCGTATTAATCTTTTACTACATTAACATGTAATATTTGGAAACCAGATTTATTATTAATTCGCTTTCAACGGGCTATTTAATCGCTGTATATTCAGCAATCCACTTTTTTTGTGGTGCTAAAATCACGCTGTTATTGTTGGAAACACAAACAAGCCGTTAAAACTGTGCTTTTATTTAATACATTTTGTAAAATAGCAAGGTATTATTTCGTTATTTTTATTGATTTGTATATGAAAGTAAAAAGTTTTGGATCAGTAAGATTTTTTATGCTTTTAAAAAATAATATTTTTAGATGAAATACATGCAGCCTTTGTAAGCAGAAGAGACTTCTTTTTAAAGCATATAAAATCTAACCGATCCGAAACTTTTGACTGGTAATGTTTAAAGATAGTTTTATTACATAGCAAGTCATTTGAAAACTGTACAAATAAGAGTTGATATTCTTTCGATTCATGAAAGGCTTGTTCTTATCTTGCGTTTTCGCATTTCATGCGTGTGTATTTTGACCCTATCTGCTGCCCGTCATGCACTGTTTAGTCCCGCCCATATGTGCGTCATGCGCATGCGCACTCGTTTCTACACAGACTCCACAACGGTAGATATGGCGGATCTCTCTCTGGATGAAGTGATTCGTCGCCGCAGTTTTAACGCTCGAGGAGTCAGTAAGAGGTAAACCTTCCCCATCCATTTTAACAGCGATATTATGAACCGCTGCGGTGTTTTAGCGTTATTATGTTTTTATAAACGCAGTCGTGTAAGGCTCTTAGCCCGCGAGATGTCCCGCCTTCCCCTGCAGCTGATTGGCTAAGATGGCCGCTCTCGTGTTGTGATTGGCTGACGCGCGTGGCTCATGGCGTCCATCGGGTTTGTGTGGCTGTTTTTACAAACAAACCCCGTACATTCCATTAATTTAACTTCCATTTTTCGTTCACATTATCTCTGCAAGCGTTAATGTATATCGCTGATCGCGGGTGTTTACACAGTTGTGTCACAGAAACACGCCTAATCCAGCTGTTGATGGATCTATCGGCCGATATCCGTCGATCGACTGAGAAGTGTGTTCAATCAAACACTCTTGACTCAAAATAACGAACTATAATCCGGATCGTGTGTAGAATAAAGCACTCATGATGTGTGTGTTCATAAACAAACAACATTTCTTACTCCTTTACCAGTCAAAATTAAAATAAACGCGCTATAAAATAAACCAATTTTGATTCTGACTGATACAATATGAACTCATACACTGGAAAATAGAGCTAACTTTGATTCTGGCTTAAATAATATGAACTAACACACTGTATAATAAAGCTAACTTTGATTCTGACTGATATAATATGAACTAACACTGGGAAATAGAGCCAACTTTCTGACTGACATGAGTTCCGCCCACAGGCCCGTATATGGCAGAGGGGCGGGGTCGGTGGGCAGGGCCTTCGACGCACGTCAGAAGATCGGCAGTGGTGATGTCAGACAGCGGCTGGGAGTGGGCGGAGCCACAGGAGGTAAACGCCCTGAGATTGACAGCTGTTATTCCCTCACTGTATACCCTAACGCTCAAAATAATCGATTGGTTTGAGTAGGACAAACTTAAACGTATTAGTCCAGTCAAATTCATTTTAATGAGTATTTAGCACTTTCTTTTTTTTTCAAGTTCAAAGAACTGATTTATTTTAAGTAAACCGAACCGTTGATGTTGGTTTTAGGAAGTGGTGAGCTTGGTTTGAGAGTAAGTACATGTTTAAAGCTTTATATTGCTGCACTCATACAGCAAGTGCCATGCTATGCTACTGTTAAAATGTTAGCAAATTAGCAAGTTAATGTTTACTGAACTAGCGTGTTAGCTAGCTAAGTTTGAACTAATAAAAATGTTCTCTTTGAGATTACATGAGAATTTTAAGCTAAAGGAGGATCTGTTGACAGAAATGCAACATGTGTTCAGTGGTGTATAAAACCCTTAAATAATGAACCGTTATGTGTTTATTAGCTTAGAATGAGGCGTTTCTCTCTACACACACCGCGGGTCCACTTACATCCACGTTTCTACAGTGGCCCTGAGCGGACACGCGTGTTTCGTCACTATATTGTTCTTCGTGTAAAGAAGCTGCTAAAGTCAACGATTAAAACATTGACACAATGATGAACAAGTCACAATAATATTCGCAATAACATCGTTTTACTGAATAATCAAGTAAACCTAATTTCTTAATTTATCTTTGTAAAGAAACCTTGTTTATGTGGCTACTCTGCTGTCAGACCACGACATCACTTCCTGTCGGCCACTGTAACTTCTGTTGGCTGCAATTCACAACCTCACCACTAGATGCGGCTAAACTTACACACTGCACCTTTAAATGTCTGGATTAGTATTTTATAGTATGTTCTTAACTTGAAATGTTTTAAGTATTACACTTTGACTGTCTTATGTTAGTTTTGCCCTCTTATTGGGGTTACTGTAGTTTCTGTCTGTCGTCCAGCGTTTCAGGTGAAGGACGCGCGGGAGAAGCTAGCGCAGAAGGACGCGCGGGAGAAGCTAGCGCAGAAGGACGCGCGGGAGAAGCTAGCGCAGAAGGACGCGCGGTTCCGCATCCGGGCCAGAGGGGGCAGCGCAGGCACAGTGGTTCAGGACGCGCGACAGACCATCAACTCGCGCAAACACCAGCTGACGCCCGCGATCGCCTCGGTCCCGCCGTCACCCGCCAAACCCGTCGTCCCACACATACACATCCACAACACTGGACCCAGAGGGGGCGTGGCCTTGCAGCCCGGGGGCGGGATCACCAAAGTCGTCGACGCACGCGATAGGCTGAGCTTGAAGAGGAGCGGCCCGCCGACGTCCAATCAGCTGGCAGCAGCTCTGAAGATCACCAAAACCATCCAGGTGAGCCAATGACAGGCCTGATTAACATCATGTGACCTGACAGCGGGTTCAGATCAGGCTAATTGTTAGCCCGTGTGCGCTGCTCGTTTGCGGATTACACTGTTCAGGCTCCTGAGACCCCAGCCAACAAAAGGGAATTGTGTAGCAATATATATATATATATTAGAGATGCACGATATATCGGTCACCATATCGCTATCGGTTAATTTTAAATGTTAAAACACACATAAAAACCCTGATATGTGAGCGGCCCCATATAATAATAATGATAGTGTCTACAGTATATAACTATGGATCTCATTGTAAAGTGTTTATGATGCTACAGTTTCCATCTTTGTAATCGTGATATGTACTTTAATATACGTAAATTGAGCTGTGCGTTTTCACTGGTATTGGCGCCGTATAAAGATATGTTACCGTGACAACACTATCTTGAAATATGACTAGATTATAATGTGTGTTTGGGATATATGGATTTTAATGGTGAGACTTTTGTTTTTGTAATCGGCTCTTAAAAGTGGAATTTGGATTTACATTTATCGGCCAATATATCGGTTATCGGCTTTCAAATATGACGAATTATCGGGTTCGGGATTGGCCGAAACTTTTTTTATTGGTGCATCCCTATTTTTTTTGTCATGTTACCCAGTTTATTAATGTTTTTACTCCACATCTGTGCTGTTTTGGAGGATTTATTATATATTTTTTAATTAATATATAATAAATAACTAATTTTTTTTACAAAATTCCATTTAGTTGGCTTGGACCCCAAACTTTTATTAGATTATTTTTTTTAATTTTCTTCAGCAAAAGTCATTTGGAGTCCAAAAAGACCCGAGCAGTGCTCATAAAACCAGAACCAAAGCTGTACTGTTGCCTGATCAGTTGATGTAAATATACTTGATGTATGAAAATGATTTCCAGTAGTTTTAGTTCAGGAGCTCCGATCTGTCACTTCCTGTCAGCTGTTACTGTAGCCGTCCAATCAGAGCGCTCTGACCCGTGATTGACAGCTAACTGATGTTGTGTGTGTGTGTGTGCAGCAGAGGCCTGTGGGAATGACCAGCGGGATCCGCATCAACGTTCCCAGCCGAGCGGCTCCGGTCAGTGTCACATGACTCGCGCATCACTGTTATGATGAATGTGTGTGTGTGTGTTGAACAAAGATAAACACAATATAGATGAAGCAAACCCATTATACAGGCACAGGAACCGGTGTACTGACATTCCTGTTCAGGTGTGGTGTAATAAAGTATGCTCATGTGATTAACACTGTTATTGATATCAGTGACTGATGATGTCAGAGGGATCTGCTCTTTGCCGTTAGTTGTGGGATTCGCAGTGATGGCGCAGTCGTCCGCATGTGTGTGACAGCCGACAGTTTAACCCATAAAGCGAAGTGTTTGATCATTAATCTGCTATGTCATGTTTAGGACAGGTTGTGTTGTCTTAGTAATGTCAAGTTGTCATGACAACGACACTGACAGGTTATGATGTATATGTTTATGTCAAAGACATCTTAATCTGTCCTATTTGCATTAAAAATGTCATAACTGAGTGAATGACACTTACTGACAGCTGTCACAAACATGCATGAACCTCAATTTTACCATTAATGATTTACCATTAGAAAAGACATCGGTTGAATTATCGGTTATGGGCATGTGCGGTCAAACCTAAACATGGGTAATATCGTTCGACCCGTGCTCTCTCTCTCTCTCTGTAGAGTGTGTGTGCTGCTGATGAAGATGAGGACGCTGGAGTCATGCCCAACAAACAGATGAAGTTCACCACAGCCAACAACCTGCAGACACGAGTGAGACACACACACACTCACACACACTCTCTAACTCACTCACACACACACAGTCTGATTGTCTCTCTCTCTCTCTCTCTGCAGCCAGTGCCTGTCTCTCTCTCGACTCCCATCACTAAGGTGGTGAAGAACGACTCGTACACACCCCCTTCCGTCTCCACGGCGACGGCTCGCCCCCCCACACAGACCCTGCAGCCTGTCTCCAGGGCAACCGCTGCCGCGCAAAAGGCGGGTGGAGATGCCAGCGGACAAACACACACACCCCCACAGGTACACACATGCACACACACACACACGCTCTCTCTCTCTCACACACACACACACACCCACACTCTCTCTTGAACAGATTGAGGAGCTGCTGAGAGTGGTGTGTGTGTGTGTGTGTGAATTGACCCTTCGCTAAGCCACGCCCGAAAACCGCCACTGGCTAATCATGTCTTAGCAACCGTAACTATGCGCGGGAGGTCTGGCAAGCTTTCGAACGAGGGAACATGCTGAAGCATTGTGCGTATGGATTGTGCAAATCTGATACCGGTATACTAAAAGTTTGGACGCGGGAGAGGAATTGTTTTCCTTCCAGAAAATCTAAAAGCCAAGGGGAGGAATGATTGGTGTGATCTAGCGTCTATGTGCGAGACCCATTCTGGTTAATCAGTCCCTCCAGAAAAACGCGATTATGCGATCGCTGAATTCAATGCAAAATCAGCCAAAGTCCGCATATTTATGCGGGGGCCGCATTTTTTCAAATACGCCGCACTTTCGCCGCATAAAATGCCGATTTCCGTGCAAAATATGCGGGGTTTGCATAATTTCATAATCCTCGCATTTTCGTTGCAAAAAAAGTCACATGTATCTTAGCAGAAAGTTGAAAAATGTGCGTTTGCTTCACACAAGAGCAGCCATTTCCCCCTGTTTCCATGGGGACGTTATGAAGTGACGCAATTACGCGACGCCAGACAGACTCACGGAGGCGATCGACATCTCACAAATCGAACTCGTATAACTGTCTGTCACACGTTCTACCGTCACATCGTTACTTAATAAACAACATAAGATAAAAGAAGTAGCATCAAACAGAAATTACCCGCACACATGGGGCGTTTGAGGCGCACATATAATATAACACTGCAGAGAGTTCAACAGGGAGCAGCTCTTAAAGGGGCCACACCTTATTTACACTAGTTACAGTCTGAAATAAAACAAGATGAGAAATTAAATATTCCCAGCACTTTCTATGATGTAGTATGCTTGTTTATCAAAGGAAGTAATAAGAAATGACTCTTACATTAGCCTAGTGAGAACAGGATGTTGGGGGAATCACTTTTTTCTCTTTTTCATCAAACCGCAATTTTTGCAAGTTCCCTCAATTTTTGCAAATTCCTGCAATTTCATCGCATAAAATTGCATAAATATCCCACATATTCCATCGCATTTTTAAAGAAAACGGGCCACGTAATCAATCAATTTTTTGCCAGCAACAATCACAAAAAAAAACTCTGCGTTTTTCTGGAAGGACTGAATACCATTATGGTAAATGTTATATATAAATCGCAAATTTTTTCACAAATTTTTGGAAATTACCACCACAAAATCAGTCATTTTGATCGCAAAAATCACAAAAAAAAAATCGTGAAATCCTGGTGGGACTGGTAAATGTCGACATGCTTAACAAAAACACCTATTGCTTGGAAATATTGACGGTTCTTTGGTCATAATGATAACATAAAATAAGACGATTAAAGAGACAAGACAAAGGCTCACTGACATACTTTAAAATATATTTCAGCATTTCGTTAATCGACGTCCTACTAACGTTACCCCTTAACTTAATCCAATCCGATCGCGGCTCTCCCGGTATTAGTGTTATTCCACAAGATTTATTGATGAGCTGTTTGATTTATAATTATTAAGATTATTTTCCCATACCCTGCTGTGTATGAACATAGCTGTTCCTCAGTTTGTGTTTTCCATTTGAATGGAGGCGCTGCTGCTCGCGGCTTTAACTTCAATTTTTAAGAAATAATTCTCTAATCGGTTGCATATAATGTGGTGAATATATCCCTCGAATGCATACTGTAGTCCCTTTTGTCTTGCTCTCTCAGATATTTCACTTGTTCGCCGAAAATTACTAATTATCTCATTGGGAATGTCTGACACCGGGTGCATCCACACTATAATAGATGGGCCAGCCGCGAAAGCTTGACAGGCGTAGCAACAGTAACTAGGGTGGGCGGGGCTTAACGAAGGGTCAATTCCTTTAAATTAAGGTTTAAATCTAAAGTTTTAATTAGAAATGTTTTTTTCAATATTGTTTAAATGTAAAGAATAATGTTCAGATGAATGGATTACCCCAGTATTGTGTGGTTAACCTGTGTGTGTGTGTGTGTGTGTGTGTGTGTGTCAGCCGGTGATCAGTCCACTGGAGGGAACGAAGATCATGGTCCACAATCTTCATCCTCGAGTGACGGAGGAGGACATAGTGGTGAGTGTGTACTGTTACACACACTGTTACACACACTGTTACACACACTGTTACACACACACACTGTTACACACACACACTGTTATTAGTATGAGGTCCTGCACTTGTGTGTGTGTGTGTGTGTGTGTGTGTGTGTGCGTGCCTACATGTCCATGTTAGAACACACCAGTAAATCAGCAGTGTGTGTGTATGTGTGTGGGGACAGATGTCACAGTGATGTGTGTGTGTGTGTGTGTGTGCAGGAGCTGTTCTGTGTGTGTGTGTGTGTGTGTGTGTGTGTGTGTGTGTTTCATGGACAGATGTCACAGTGATGTGTGTGTGTGTGTGTGTGTGCAGGAGCTGTTCTGTGTGTGTGGCGCGCTGAAGCGTGCGCGGCTGCTGAAAGTGGGCGTGGCCGAGGTGGTGTTCGTGCGTAAGGATGATGCGGTCAGCGCCTACAGGAAGTACAACAACCGCTGCCTGGACGGTGAGACCCATCATCATCATCATCATCATCATCACTTCCTGTCCTCATCAGCTGGAGTTTAGATCAGGGTTAACTCTTCCCCCGCCAGCGCTTCAGTACATCAATATCTCAGAAGAGAAGAGCAGCCTCTGCTTTTATTATTATTATTTCATCAACTCTCGAATGTGGGAAGTTTAAAAATCTGAGGAAATCGTGTTTTTGTCACAGATTTGGTTCAGATCAGATTCAGAACGATGATCATAAACATGAGGCCGAACGTTCAGGAAAGAGTTAATAATAATAATAATAGAGAATTAATTCTTCAAACTTTACACATTTTTCAGTTCCACTGAGTATAGTTTTATGATGATGTGTATATTATTGTGTATAATATACTGTATTTTCTTCTGTGTACACGTGCTCATCTTATATTCCGGTCCTGTCAATAACACACACGCACCGCTAGGTGGCGCTACACACACGTGTTCTGCTGGTGATCATGTTGCTCTCAGGCCGCTGCTTATTTCTATCACAAACACTGCTTATATTTCTATAAGTCATGGTTATCAGTATTAATCACACAGAACAGTGAAATATGGAAACTGCCGTGAACATTAATCACAAATAAAAGATTTTTCTTTTCCCAAACCGTACATCTTGAGAAGGGCCTTATATTCTGAACAATACGGTATATTTTCAGTCATAATTTGTGTAAGAGAAGAACATGCGCTGATGATGCTGTGTGTGTGTGTGTGTGTGTGTTCAGGTCAGCCGATGAAGTGTAACCTCCACATGCAGGGCAGTGTGATCACGTCAGAGCAGCCCATCCTCCTGTGAGTTCCCGTCACACACACACTACATCATCTTCACTTCAGTTTCAGCATTTTAACATTTTGTTATAATTATTACGACATATTTTAATTTATTTTAGCATTTAAATTTGTAATTTTTTTTTTTATTTCATAATTTCGACATCATAATTTCAGCTTTTTTATGTTATAATTTCGATGTAATTTTTGCCGGTCAGTGTGAACTTCTAGCCGGTTCAGGCTGTACGAATTGGCCGTTCTCAGAGAAATTGTGCGACTCCTAAAAGGTCCAGCATGCAATGCAGCTCACGGCCACCGGAACGCACATAAGTGATAATTTATCATTATTTCAATATATCATAACTTCAACGTCATAATTTTGTTTTTCAATTTGTCGTAATTTAATTTGATCAATTTTCACTATGTCCTAATTAAATTTTTTTGTTCACTTTGATTTTCATTTTAATTTATCATAATTTCTATTAGGCATATTTTCAATTAGTCAATATCTACGTCATAATTGAAACTTCTTATAATAAAAATGTTCGATTTCTACGTCATAATTTCAACATGTCATTTATTTCAAAATCATAACTTCAAGTTGGCATAATTTAAATTTGTCAGTTTCTACATCATAATTTAAATTTGTTATAATTTAAATTTTTAGTTTCTACATTGTAATTTCAATTTGTCCGTTGCTGTCATAATTTCAATGTGTTCATTTTTTTCTGTTATAATTTCAATTTGTCATTTTGTCGATGTGGATGTTGAAATGACAAATTAATTTTCAACATCTTCATTTTGACTTTTTATCATAATTGAGACTAACTATATCATTATTTCAATGTGTCATCATTTTGACTTGGTATGTCAATTTCTACATTTAAACCTATTCTTTTTAAATTTCTACGTCATTATTTCAACATCCTAACTTTAAGTTATCATTTTAAATTTTGCATAATTTCAATTCAATTTCTTAGTCATAATTTCAACGTCATTTCAACGGGTCATTATTTAAATTTGTCATAATTTCAATTTTGTTAAATTTCAATTTGTCAATTTCATTTTCTGTAATTTGTTTTTCCAATTGTCATAATTTCAACAATTTAAAATTTGTCAATTTTGTGAATTTGTCAAATTTTTGTCAATTTGTCATTTTCGATTTGTCATTTCGACGTCGTCATTTCAATTTATCATAATTTGAATTTGTCATCAGTTTGACTTGGTATATCAATTTCAACATTTAAACCTCATAATTTGACTTTTTAGCGTAATTGAGACTAACTATATCATAATTTTGACTATACTTTTTCAAGGTCTACGTCATAATTTCAACATATACATCATAATTAGGATATGTGAAGCATGATGTGTTTAGTTGTGCTGTGATGGATCTGTGCTCTGTGTTGATGATGTTGATGATGATGATGATGGTGTTTTAGGAGGCTGAGTGATGATGATGATAATAATGATGATGATGATGATGATGATGGTGTTTTAGGAGGCTGAGTGACTCCCCCGGTGCGGTCGGCTCGGCCCAGAAGAACTCGTCGTCGTCGTCATCTCGCTCGGGCTCCAGACCCGCGGGGGCCGAGGTGGATCCGCAGACCATCCTGAAGGCCCTGTTCAAGTCCTCCAGTGGCCCCAGCAGCACCAGTGGCCCCAGTGCAGGAGCAGAGACTGGGGCTGGAGCGCAGGCCACCGCCTTCCGCATCAAGATATAGCCCGTCCTCTCAGAGATGACCCGTTCTGTTCGCTACTTTTAACCTGTCAACTCTTTCTTTTCTCCAGTAAAGATCTTGGTTTATAACCGCTGTCTCGCTGCTGTGTTCATTTCCACATGTTCGTGTTCTGTCAAATAATGCTGTTATTGTTCATCAAAGTATCTGAGAAATAAAATGTAAATAACCGTTTTCAACATCGATAATCATTAATGTGTCTTGATCATCATGTTAGAGTGATTTCTGAAGGACTGGAGTAATGATGCTGAACATCACAGGGATAAATTACACTTTACTGTATATTCACTTATAGTATTTACAGCTGATTTACACTGGAGTAATATTACACTGTTCGTGAGCAGAAGAGACTCGGAAACAAAACTTCAGTATCCTAGTTTATCTACAGGACACATTTAGGCTATGTTTACACGGAAACAATTCTGAAGAGAAAACACAAAAGTGGCGTTGCGTCATCACTTTATATTCTGCGTTTAGACGAGCGTTTTGTGTGGGAAATCCGCGTGCAAATGGTGACGCAGAAGTGTGTGAAATTCAATGTAGTATGCACTTCAGGCGGCTAGGAGTGCATACTACAACAACACCAAGCCCGCGCGCCTGCGTATACAAACCTCACTGTACGTTCACACCGCCGCCGACTTGAGCTTCCAAAGCGGCCGGAAGTCATTAATTTTCAATGGAAGCTGGCTTTTCTCAGCTGCAAGGAGCGTCAAAATCCTCGGCGTCGCGTTTTGAGCGTCATGAAAGAAGCTCAACTTTATGTTAATGAGCTGTGACGCGGTTCAGCGGCAAACGCCAGCAACCAATCGGAATATAGACGTCCTTCCCGCCGGCTGATTCCGGAGAAATACAAAATCGTTCCTACCAAAACATTAGAGACAAGAGAAGCTAATCATCGCTGTTGCTGTGATTCCTGCTGGTTTAGTATCATTTATGACATGACGTTGTTTGCTACAGGGAACTTTTTGAAATATTTACCAACGCTCATTTTAAAGCGGGAATGCAATTAATTTGCTCATGGTGATACCGATTTGACCGCAAATAATAATAATAATATCTAACTATTTTTTCCCGACCAAATGTGACCAAAACGGTTATAAAAATGCTGGCATTAAAAAAGGTTTCTTCAATGGATTGCTTGTTTTTTTCTGTTTATTACATTTCATGTTGTGACACTTCTATTCTCCCTGCAACGTCAGAGCGTTCAAAGCGTCCAAAGCGTCAACAAGCTTCCCCGTACTTTTTGACAAGAGTCCTTGACAGGGCGGCCACAGCTTCTAAGACGCTCAAGTCGGCGGCGGTGTGAACGTACGGTCACTGTCAAGCATACCTTTGCGTTTTTACCGTTTAAACGGGAACGTGGCGGTGGAGCGTTTTTAAGATTTCCACTTTGGACGGTGGTTTCACTTTTTTACAGTTTTCACCCGCGAGCGTTCTCGTGTAAACAGGGCCTTAAAAGTATTCTACAGTTGTAGTACTATAAGAGAAAGAGATAAAACATCAGATTAAAGTAAAAGACGATCAAATGTTCAGGAGGGAATCGAGATTTACAGCTTTACTGTGCTGTGAGTGAATGAGTGAATGGGACTCTATGGGGCTAGACGGCTAAATGCGTCTCTTTCACCCGATTGCCGTTGAGAAATCTCAGATTTGATCGTAGGTTTTGCGAGTTCAACATGGGTTATAGGTCGAAAGTTGAATGAACGAGTTCTTATGTCCTTTTCATTTCTTACAGCTTGAGTTGTTGTTGCCCATAATACGCTAGCATTCTGCTGGTCAGTGAAGGACTGATTACGACCAGAGACACCGCTTACACACTTTTATTTTCTGGTAGACGGCTGCGTTGACCTTGGACCTCAGAAAACACAGTGGACCGACACCAGCAGATGACATGGCCAGACCATCACTGACTGTGGAGACTACACTGGAGCGTGGATTCTGTGCCGCTCCTCTTCCTCCAGACTCGGACCTTGATTTGCAAAGGTAATGCAGAATTTACTTTCATCAGAGAACATGACTCTGGCCGACTCGGCAGCGGTCCAGTCCTTCTGTCTTCAGCCCAGGCGAGGCGCTTCTGCCGCTGTGTCTTGTTCAAGAGTGGCTGGACACGAGGAGTGCGAGAGCTGAAGCCCATGTCTGGCGTACGTCTGTGTGTGCTGGTTCCTGAAGAACTGACTCCAGTTGATCCTTCCTCCCGCCCAGAATTGAGGAAACTTTGGGCTTGTCCTCTGAGGGTCCCCTGAGCTCTTAAGTTCAGGTCTCTCGACTCTTTGATTATTGAGGCCATCCTCAACTCCAGAGCTCCTCCACGAGGAAACTCGACACCTTGAACTGGAGATTGTTCACTGGTTCGGAGAGCACCAGCTGGACCCAGTTATCTGCCCTGTGGTTGCAGTGCTGGAGTTCCCGCAGGTCTATCCCCCTCCACACTAAAGGTGTACATGGCGGCCTTAGCTGCTGGCCACGTATCCTTGGGGAGACACCCTGTAGTACGTTTCCTTTGCGGTACTGTGAGGCGTCTGACCAAGACACTAGGAGTACGGCTGCCTCAAAGGCTATGAGTTGGATCTAGGCTCCACTCCGTGGTCTAGGGTGTTTGCTTCTTAGTGTGCGCAATGACTTCACACAGAGCAGGCATTTGCTGGTCTCGACCCAGCTCGAGTTCCCTTGAAAGGGAGCGTCTCAGGTTATGACTGTAACCCTGGTTCCCTAAGAGGGAACGAGACGCTGCGTCGCCCGCCATACTCCCTGCATGCATGTGATCGACTTGCTTCGGCCTATCAGAACCTTCACCTCTTTGTCTGGTCTCATCCCTACGTGATCTCACAGACTATCCAAACAGTCTGATTAGGCCCAAACTCGAGGAACCATGTGTCCACTAAAGAGCAGATGAGACAGATCCCCAACTCTCTAGACCGATACCAGAACCAGCAGAACCAGTCTATAAACTCATCAACTGTGTTCAGAGATGATCACGGCTCTATTCTGGTCAAACTGTGAGTCATGTTTCCCAGACCTCAACAGTGAGATCACAGCTATAAAAACACTACGGAAATCACGTAAAGAGCACAGTCCACAGACACCTCGCCCTCTAAAGAGAAATCTATTTATTATTATAATTCTCATCATGAGGCAATGGAGTTTGGCCAAATATTCCTTTATTAAAGTTAAACTAAACTAAAATAATCGTTAATGGAACCCAACATATTTTATTACAGTTCCCATCCCTAATCATTAATAATATTCAGAGGCTGCTTAGAGAGATCGAACAATAAACTAACCCGCTTCAGTCTAAGGGAGAGGCGCTACACGTGTATATGTTAAAGTATCATGAACCATGTAACACACATTTTGGCGCTGTCACACTCCTGACAATATGAGTGTGTAAATCATGTATATTTATTGACACAGTGAAGTGTCTTTACATGTGTGTTAAACATGTCTGAGAAGTGCACTGCAACACACATCTGCTCTGAACACACGAGAGCATTACTGATAGTTTCACTTCCTTATTTGAGCAGTTTCCTGCATGCGTTCAATTCTAGAAATAAAATCATGACATTATTTCCCACTATTCATGACTCCTGAATTAAAACAATTTTTATAGTATTTAAAAGTCATTATTAGCATCAGTTCCAATTTCTACTCATAGATTATAATGTGTTGTTTACTCTGAGGAAAACAGATCTGATCCAGCCTCCTTTATCAACACTACAAATGATCTGGAAGATAGATCTGGGATGTATTTCTCAAGCACCACTGATTTAACTTCCGGCTCCCTGAACTCCTGACTACTGTCTCAATGATGTTCTCCATCTACATGTCATCATCAGAAACATGGTTTCTCCATCACTGTTCTCATCTAGATACTGGAGTGCCTCAGGGCTCAGTGCTGGGACCGCTTCTCTTCTCCATCTACATGTCATCACTAGTGTCTGTCATTCAGAAACATGGTCTTTAGCTATAGAGACGCACGTCACTCCTCTCCTCATGAACTTGCACTGGTTTCACAGTGCTGCACACACACATATTTCATCAACACTTGAGCCTTTAATACTCACACTTACTCTTCTATATTACCATACATTACGAGCTCATGAAGGGGAACATCTCAGGAAAGGAGACATATTAAACACAACTGCAGAGGTTTATTAAGAATATTAGTAGCAATCATTCAACATGAAAAACAGATGAGGAATCAATAATACAATAATCCTCAGATCATCTCCATCACACAGAACAGAGAGACGATTATACAGTCTGAGTCTGTCCATTACTGTATTTAATATTATATTTACAGCAGTTTACAGATGAAGCTCAAGAACATGACTGTAGGCAAATATCCATAGAAATGAAAAGAAATCCTAATAAAAGTATTATTGAGATAAAAAAGTGTTTGCTATTGTAAATATTGCTGCAGATTGTGAACTCATCAGTGTTTTACTGTAATATTGTGGGCATCTCTATTTCCTCCGGGGGCTTCGAGTCCTTCCTCCCTGCAAAATAAAAGCATTGCCTGACCTCTGGTGTGTGTTTATCATGATTGCAGATGTTCAGATCAGACGAGTGTGAATCTTCAGAGTGTGTGCGGCTCAAACTCACCAGCTCTTCTTGCACAGATGATCTGAAGAAGAATCACAGTAGGAGCAGCAAACACTGCCATCTCAACAATACTCACAATCACTGCAGGAAACATGAGAGGAAGAAGAAGAGAAACTGGACATGACTGAAGTCAAGGGTCTTCATCTATCAACAGTTATTGATGAAGCATTTACAGACGGACTGATAGTGTAATGTTAGAAAGCTGTCCGTCTAAATCAACGTGTCGTACCTCTGTATAATAATCCAGCAGTTCCTGATGCCGGATCACCTGTGGAGATCACGTGTGTTAGTTCAGGTCAACACACACTTCTACATGTTTACACACACCACACGAGTCCATGAAATGAAGCTAACACAACTCAATGTGCCAATGGTCCTGTAGAATATGAGCATCATATTTTAACTGTGATCATCACATTACATAAAGAGTGAACAGTTGGACTGTGACTTCACTGCAGTTCATTAGTTTGAAGCAACGCTTTGAGTTCCTCTTCTGTGAGAGTCAAAGCAGCTTTTGTTCCCTTAGTTTGTTCTGGTTCAGTGATACTGATAGACCTCAGTGTTCCTGACATCATGAGGCTCTTCTAACACTGTTTCCTCACCTGAATACTTGACAGTGTATCTGACTGACGTCTGGACTTGATTTCCCAGAGTAAGCTGACATCTCCACTCTCTGTTGTCATCTTCATCCAGGAGTGTTGTAGTCAGAGTGATGATACAGTGATCTGATGATGATGATGATGATGATGATGATATCTGATATCTGGAGTCTGTCTTCAGATCAACACCAGCCTGATTCACCCACAACAGCTTAAATCCTCCAGAACTGACCAAATCACAGGAGTCTCTACAATAAAACTGACAGGAGAGAGACACAGAGCGGCCTGGACTGATGGATGAAGATGGAGACACTGAAACTGAACACAAGACACAAATCACAGACTCTTCAATCATCATCTGAGTTTAAAGGGAGAATCTGCTCTTTTTATATTGAACACATAATCATAAACTCACCATGAAGAACATGCAGAGAAACACGTGCATCAGGGCCGTGTTGTCTGTAATTCACATATTGTCTGCAGGTGTAATCTCCATAATCTTCTTCTGTGACGTTCTTGATGTTCAGAGAGCAGTCAGACTCCAGACTCAGTCTCTCATGTCTCTCTGTGTCTTTATTCTTTATCCCTCCAGTAATCAGTTCAACTATCTCTGTGAATCTGTTGTAGTAGATCCATGATGTTGATTTGCAGTCAGAAAGATGTTTATTACAGGACAGACGGACATCTACACCAGAACTGATGAACACATCCTCCACTCCACTGGTTCCTGAAACGCAGTATATATTTTTATTTATTTATTTATTTATTTTATTTATTTATTTACAGGATCAATGCACATTAATAAACAAGTGTAAACGTGCCAGAATTAGCCCAAGAGGCTATTTTTCATCCGTAGACCCTTGACAGAATGTTACACAGTCACCCTAAAAACAGAGACACATATACAAAAAAAAAAAAAAAAAAAAGATAAAATAAACATATTATCTAAATAAATAAATAAAAATTAAAAAAATATATGAGAGAGAGAAAGAGAAAGATTGCTACACAAGAGAGGGACAAAGCCAAGAACAATTGGAACAATCTATTATCAAGAATACAATACTAATGTTGACAGTGCTGATTTGTCAGTAACCATTTTTTAAGATGAGACTGAAAAGAACCAAAAGCATGCAATTGTCTAATTGTTGATGGGACGGAGTTCCATTCCCTTGCAGCTCTGACCGAAAACACAGACTGGCTAAAGGTACTTCTTTTGAGAGGGATAATACAGTCCCCTCTTTCCCCTCCCCTTGTAGATCTGTGAGCAGTTGTTCTAATGTTCACAAACTGTTTTAATGACGAAGACAGGCTATGTATAGTCTTAAACAGTAAACAGATATGTACATATTTAATTAAGTTATCCCAGCTTAGCAAGTTGTATTTTTTTAATATTGAGCAGTGATGAAACCGAACGGATTTCTTGTCAAGAGTTTTTAGTGACTGTTTATACAAAGACTCTAGTGGTTTCAGAGTAGTAATATTAGCATGTGACCAAGTAGTTAAACAGTAGGTAGCCTAATATGAGAAATAATCATGGAATGCATATACATCAAAGCGGCTTCAGACGACATATAATCACGAATAAATCTAAAATTTGATAAACTAAATCTGACCTTCTTACAGACCTTTTTAACCTGTGCCTTAAATGAAAATTTGGAATCAATCAAAATACCAAGGTACTTAAATTCAGATACAACTTGTAATCTTTCCCCTGATACAAATACATCTGGCACTATACTTAAATTCTTAGTTTTGGTGAAAAACATACACACTGTTTTAGAGATGTTTAACTGTAAGCAGCATTGTTCAAGCCACGCCGCAACATGAACCAGGGATTCTGTAAGTTCGTTTGCAACTTGTGAGGCACTATTTCCGGGTATATAAATAACAGTGTCATCTGCATACATTTGAATGTTAGAATTAGGGCAGACAGATGGAAGATCATTGATGTACAACATAAAAAGTAAAGGACCCAAAATAGATCCTTGTGGAACACCAGTGGATATACTTTGAGGAGCTGACTTATAATTCTGTATACTAACAAACTGTGTGCGACCTGATATGTATGATTCGATCCATCTCAACGTATGTGGAGAGAAATTAAAACTTGATAATTTAGACAACAGAATTCTGTGGTTTACGGTGTCAAAGGCTTTTTTTAAATCAAGAAACACAGCCCCGACAACCCCTCCTTTATCTAATAGAAACTTAACTTTCTCAGTGAAATAGCAATTTGCCATCTCAGTTGAATAGTTTGCTCTGAAGCCAAATTGCATTGGATGTAAAACAAAAGAACTATTATTCAAATAATTAGTGATTTGCGCAGCCATCAATTTCTCTGCAACCTTTGAGAAATATTATTTTATTTATATATATATATATCATAATGATCATATCTCAGTGATCATTATGATATATATATATATATATATATATATAAATAAAATAATAAAATATACCAGCATAACAAGCAGAAGACTCAATCACAGTATTTTTCTACAACACACTCTCCAGAATAAACTATGAGTGTTTATCAGAGCTGTTCAAATCACTGACACACTCTTAATATGAAGATCATTCTTCATCATCAGATGTTTGAGTGACACTATATGTCCAGTATCAGGAATAATACAGTATGATCTGTGTGTATCAATACACAACTCTGAGATCACAACGTGAATGTGTGCAAGAATAAACTGAGCATGTTCAAATCAACTCTTTCCAGACTAATTCCACTAAATGTGTTTAGAGAAAATACAGATTTCTTTACCTGTGAGAAGTGAAGAGAGAATGATCAGTCCCAGCAGACACAGATCACACTGATCAGACATTTCTGCTTCTGTCCGTCTTCCTCTTCATTAGATGTAGTTACAGCTCTTCCTCTTCATTATATATAGTTACAGCTCCTCCTTTAATCATCATCAGCTCCTCCTGTGGTTATTAACTTCCTCTGATGTGATGAACTGAGTGTTTACATCCGTTACTATAGTGACATTATAGCAGTGTATCTCTGTCCTCTGTAGACGTACAACACAGAAGCGCTGCGCGTTACACTAGCCTACGTGAACAAACTCGAGCCCCACAGAGAAGGAATAGTTAAAATAAATTTGTTATTTTTGGGGGGTTTTGTGCACAAAAAGTATTTTTCATCTCTTGATAAACATATTGAGCCACTGTAGTCACTTGGGCTGTTTTAATGATGTCTTTAATAACTTTTCTGGGCTTGCAAGTTTCAATCCCATAGAAGCCGATGGAGGAGTGATCCAGCTCTCAGATTTAATCAGAAATATCTTAATTTGTGTCCCGAAGATGAACGAAAGTCTTACGGGGTTGAACAACACGAGGGAGAGTAATTACTGACAGCTTTTTCATTTTTGGGGTGAACTATCCCTTTAACAGACACACCACTAAAACCAGTAATGTATTCAGACAGGGTCGGAATGAAGGATGAAAATAGTAATTTTTGCTAATATACCGTATAACTGTTGAGCTTAGTGAAGCTGAAGGTAGTGATGGTGAGATGAAGCTTCTTCCCAGCCTGATGTGTTTATTAGTGGTTGATTTCTCATGGTTTCGAAAGCACACAGCGACACCTGCTGGTCAACGCAAATATCATCCAGAACAAAGTCCTCAGTGGTGTGTTATGGACATTAATGTTACTCAATGCAGGGCTGTCGAGGCTGAGAATCACGAAATTCAAACAATAAATGCGGGTTTAGCGCTTGTAAATGTGACTGACAGATCGCTGTATACGCCTCAGTGAACTGATCATCTCTTACTCTTTACTAGTTATGGTAAATAAACACGAATGAACAATATGTGTGTTGAGAGATACAGCACACATTACCGAAATGTATATCCCTCATACATAATATCGATAATCAGTGTTTTTCAACAGTGGAAAAGGGTCAATGTACAGCTAGAGAATGTCACGTGACGTTACATTTACCTCAGAAACAAAAACAAACAAATCTTTAGAAGACTTGAGTCTAATTATCAACCTTTACGGTATTTTTGTAATTTTAGAGCACAATATTTTCCTAATGCAATCATATTCTTCGGATGACGATATTTTCACATTCAGCGCAACTACAGTTCCCAGCAGCCATTGCGCCTCTGTCTTCGGTGACTCGTGTAAACGAAGATGGCGCCGTCCGGAGATCAACAAGCGTGGGTCATTCCTGGAGGTTTTACTGGTAAAAATGAATTCATTAACGTTTATAAATTAAACAACATGCGTATATTCACTCGTGATGATGATAACCATCCAGGTTGCACGATGAACTCGCGAGTCGACTCACTAGACTCGACTCGCGCTTGAGTGATTCATTCTAATGTCTCAGCGATTGGAGTTTAGTAATTGATTGTGTGTGTGTGTGTGTGTGTGTGTGTGTGTGTGTGTGTGTGTGTGTGTGTGTCAGTGCTGTCGCTGAGGTTCAGTGAGGATGACGCTCATGCTGCTCTTCATCAGCTGTGTGTGAAAGAGCATCGCGTCCGATCCGAGTCCAACACACACCGACCGCTGGAGCGAACACTGTTCGTGCTCAACGTGCCGCCCTACTGCACACAGGTACACACACACACACACACACACACACACACACACACACACACACACACACACACACACACAGCCAGCCCTACTGTACACAGGTACACACACACACACACAGCCCTACTGCACACAGGTACACACACACAGGTACACAGTTGTGTATTGTTGTTGTTGTTTTTACACACAGATGTGTGTGTGTGTGTGTGTGTGTGTGTGTGTGTGTGTGTGTGTGTGTGTGTGTGTGTGTGTGCGTGCGTGCGTGTGTGTGTGTGTGCAGGATGTTCTCAGACACGTCTTCAGCCGCTTTGGTGCGATCGAGTCGGTGGAAGTGTGTGAGAAACCAGGAGTGTCAGAATCCGGCGACACGAGCGGATACTTCAGACCTGCGCAGACACAGGTGACACACACACACACACACACACACACACACACACACACTACAGACTCACACACACACTAAAGACTCACATTCACTGAGTCTGTCTCTCTCTCTCTCTCTCTCTCTCTCTCTCTCTCTCTCTCTCTCTCTCTCTCTCTCTCTCTCTCTCTCGTGTGTGTGTGTGTGTGTGTGTGTGTGTGTGTAGTGTTTCAGAGTGGCCTATATCGTGTTCATTAGTGCGTCGGGTGTCAGATCAGCCAAACGGCACCCACACACACTCCCGCTCATCGTCTCCAGCGCAGAGAGACCCGTGCGCACCGGCGTCCACAGTGAGTCTCACACACACACACACTCTCATGATGATCACGGCCTGTGTGTGTGTTCTGATGATGTGTGTGTGTGTAGAGTGGATCCAGCAGTACTCAAAGTCTCTGGTCAAAGCTTCGTCTCTGCAGCAGGACATCGACCAGTTCATGAACGAGTTCGACAAACGGAAGGAAGAGGTCACACACACACACACACACACACACACACACACACACACACACACACACTACATCACTACAAAACATCTGTACTGTAGCTCATTAACTATTGATGATGTGCTGTCAGGAGGCGGAGCTTCAGAAGCAGGAGGCGGAGCAACAGCAGGAGGATGAGGAGGGGTGGGTGAAGGTGGCCAAGGGCAGTCGAGGAGCGAAGACACGCCCCCACAGCGAGACGGCCAATCAGAGGACGCTCCAGAAAGAGGACAGGAAGAGGAAGCGCAAGGAGCTGCTCAACTTCTACTCGTGGCAGCACAGGAACACACAGAGAGAGCGTGAGTGTGTGTGTGTGTGTGGTGTTCACGTCTCAGAGTGCCTTCCCATGATGCTGAGCGTGTCTCTCTGTTTCAGATATCGCTGAGCTGAGGAAGAAGTTTGAGGAGGACAAGCAGAGGATCGCAGTCCTGAGAGCGCAGAGGAAGTTCAGGCCTTTCTGATTACCCACAATCCCCTTCTGATGACTCCACTACCCACAATCCCCTTCAGCTGTACTGTTTGTTTACATACATCTTCATTTGAAATAAAGTTGTCTGATTACAGTAGTGAGTGAATGTGTCTTATTTACACTTTCATGGAACTGTGTCTTTTAATTATTTGTGTTTATGATATAAAAATAATTCACAATGGTGTGTGTGTGTCAAATGTCGGTTACCCCTCAAGAACATCTTGTTTCCAGTGTTTTTAATTGAACACTTAAAAGTGGTTATCTTTTGAGCTGAGTTATTAGTGTTTGTATATATATATATATATATATATATATATATATTTGTCCGTGTATGTTCTTATTTTAAATTAAATTTTATTCATATTATTTACATTTTCAAAAATATCACATATCGTCAAAATATGGAGTTCTTTAACAACAACAAAAAGTTTACCATCAAAAACGATAAAATCGTGTTGTGAAGTTGCGAAATGAGCCAGACCTGACACGTCACAGCACAGACCACGTGATCAGCGGAGAGCAGTCACGTGTTGCCGGAAATAAAGTGCGCAACTGTTTACCGAGAGGACCGTCAGTGAGTGATCGCACATAATAACACACTCTTTTATTAAACACCATCGCGCTGAAGTTAACATCCGCTTTAGTCGAGTCCTGATCGGCGGGAGAACATGACGCTGAACCAGAACCATCACCCGAACGGAGGAGTGCTGATCCAGGCCGGAGAGAGGTACCAAACACACACAACAACAACACATAATCCCAGTAACACACACACATCATACCCGCTGATATAACACACACACACACACACACACACACACATACCCTCTGATATAACACTCGCGCGGAGGATCCATCTTGTATGTTGTTTATGTATTGTGTTGTTTTTATTTTAACCGAATCTGATTGGCACGGTGTCATCGTGTAACTTACAGATCTGCTAATCCTTATGAAACACGTATCAAATCATAATCTATATTAGTTTGACAAATAACCATGTGTTGAATTAGATCTATAATGTGATGAATCATAATAGTCTGCTATTTAAGGCACACTATGCAGGATTTTTCGCCACCAGGCGTCGCTAACTTCTTACAATCACTTAACGTTATAGTGACGTATATTCTGCATTAAGCAGAATTATGGATCTTGTCGTTAGGCTGATGGATCTTTTATGGATGAGTGACAGCGATGATTTTATCATGCGATTGCTAGACGAATAGCGCCACACAACGGGAGTCCCGCGGATATAGCGGAACAAGAACATTTCATTCTACCAAACTAAACACACAAGTGCTGAATTACTCGCACAGGTCAGTTTATTAGAGGAATTAAACTTGAGGAAACACAGCGCTGCTTCACTTGCTCTAACAGTTTCACTATCACACTAAACAGCATTTGTTGTGTGTTGGCTGTGTGAGACTCGCAGTAAGCTAGATCAACATTAGAATAACATACAGATCATATTCTAACATTTCATCATATTGAACTAAATAACATTGAATAGTTTTATGTATATGTGCTCACCCGTCTAATAAAGTGCATGCAACACTCGCGTCTCTGTCGAGTCGAGGTTAGTCGCGGACGTGGAGCTCTCGGGATCTGGAAAGATGTTGATCTTCGTTCTAGCCCTCTTGTCTCAAAGTCTACTTACCATGATCCATAATGCGAACAAAACACCAACAGGGTGAGTGTCCTGCTAGACTTAACCCATTTATCAACGTCTGTCGCCATGGTTACTGGAAACGCGGAAACGGGGGGTAACGCGGATGTGATGTTATTGATTGGTGACTCCTCATCCCTGCTCACACGCCTCGTTTCCTTGGTTTAAATCGCAATTTTCTCATGATTTACAAATAGTGGGAAATATTTGGGATATTGTAAATTATCAACTAAAATATATAACGTTGGCCTAGTGGTTTTTGGATATTTTACTGCAAAGGTCCTGCATATTGTATCTTTAATCATATAGTTAGCCTGTGGTTTACGTCGACTACACTGAAAATGAGCCATCAAACGTCCCAGTTAAGGGTGTCAGAAGAAGTAGGATTTAACATCATCATCATCATCATCATTAGAGCCAGTGCGGTGATTTCCACAGGAACTGTAGTAACAGTGTTTGTTCACATCTGTTGAGAAACTGCGGCTGTTCTGTGCGCTTGAGTTCCCATTGTGACCTCACTTCCTGTTTTCATCCTGGTCTTTCAGCATCTTACGAGAATGTAAGAACGTCGAACTGTCCTTCAGTGACATCACACCCAAGAACGACCTGTTCAAGGGGACCAAGAAGGGCTCCGTCTTCCTCACACAGTACAGGGTAACTATAACCCACCCAAACACATGCTAACTAACCCATAACTGACCCAATAGAGTTTAAAATAATCTATAACCCACCCAAACACATGCTAACTAACCCATAACTGACCCAATAGAGTTTAAAATAATCTATAACCCACCCAAACACATGCTAACTAACCCATAACTGACCTGATAGAGTTTAAAATAATCTATAACCCACCCAAACACACGCTAACTAACCCATAACTGACCCAATAGAGTTTAAAGTAACCCATTACTCACCCAAACACATGCTAACTAACCCATAACTGACCCGATAGAGTTTAAAGTAACCCATAACCCACCCAAACACATGCTAACTAACCCATAACTGACCCAATAGAGTTTAAAGTAACCCATAACCCACCCAAACACATGCTAACTAACCCATAACTAATAGAGGTTAAAGTAATCTATAACCCACCCAAACACATGCTAACTAACCCATAACTGACCTGATAGAGTTTAAAGTAATCTATAACTCACCCAAACACACATTAACTAACCCATAACTGACCTGATAGAGTTTAAAGTAATCTATAACCCACCCAAACACATGCTAACTAACCCATAACTGACCTGATAGTTTAAAGTAATCTATAACCCACCCAAACACACGTTAACCAACCCATAACTGACCTGATAGAGTTTAAAGTAATCTATAACCCACCCAAACACATGTTAACTAACCCATAACTGACCCAATAGAGTTTAAAGTAACCCATTACTCACCCAAACACATACTAACTAACCCATAACTGACCCGATAGAGTTTAAAGTAACCCATAACCCGCCCAAACACATGCTAACTAACCCATAACTGACCCGATAGAGTTTAAAGTAACCCATAACCCGCCCAAACACATGCTAACTAACCCATAACTGACCCAATAGAGTTTAAAGTAATCTATAACCCACCCAAACACATGCTAACTAACCCATAACTGACACAATAGAGTTTAAAGTAATCTATAACCCACCCAAACACACCCTAACTAACCCATAACTGAGCTGATAGAGTTTAAAGTAATCTATAACCCACCCAAACACATGCTAACTAACCCATAACTGACCCAATAGAGTTTAAAGTAATCTATAACCCACCCAAACACATGCTAACTAACCCATAACTGACCCAATAGAGTTTAAAGTAATCTATAACCCACCCAAACACATGCTAACTAACCCATAACTGACCCAATAGAGTTTAAAGTAACCCATAACCCACCCAAACACATGCTAACTAACCCATAACTGACCCAATAGAGTTTAAAGTAACCTATAACCCACCCAAACACATGCTAACTAACCCATAACTGACCCAATAGAGTTTAAAGTAATCTATAACCCACCCAAACACATGCTAACTAACCCATAACTGACCCAATAGAGTTTAAAGTAATCTATAACCCACCCAAACACATGCTAACTAACCCATAACTGACCCAATAGAGTTTAAAGTAACCCATAACCCACCCAAACACATGCTAACTAACCCATAACTGACCCAATAGAGTTTAAAGTAACCTATAACCCACCCAAACACATGCTAACTAACCCATAACTGACCCAATAGAGTTTAAAGTAATCTATAACTCACCCAAACACATGCTAACTAACCCATAACTGACCCAATAGAGTTTAAAGTAATCTATAACCCACCCAAACACATGCTAACTAACCCATAACTGAGCCAATAGAGTTTAAAATAATCTATAACCCATCCATACACATGCTAACTAACCCATAACTGACCTGATAGAGTTTAAAGTAATCTATAATCCACCCAAACACATGCTAACTAACCCATAACTGACCCAATAGAGTTTAAAATAATCTATAACCCACCCAAACACATGCTAACTAACCCATAACTGAGCCAATAGAGTTGAAAGTAATCTATAACCCATCCATACACATGCTAACTAACCCATAACTGACCCAATAGAGTTTAAAGTAATCTATAACCCACCCAAACACATGCTAACTAACCCATAACTGACCCAATAGAGTTTAAAGTAATCTATAACCCACCCATACACATGCTAACTAACCCATAACTGACCTGATAGAGTTTAAAGTAATCTATAACCCACCCAAACACATGCTAACTAACCCATAACTGACCCGATAGAGTTTAAAGTAATCTATAACCCACCCAAACACATGCTAACTAACCCATAACTGACCCAATAGAGTTTAAAGTAATCTATAACCCACCCAAACACATGCTAACTAACCCATAACTGACCCGATAGAGTTTAAAGTAATCTATAACCCACCCAAACACATGCTAACTAACCCATAACTGACCCGATAGAGTTTAAAGTAATCTATAACCCACCCAAACACATGCTAACTAACCCATAACTGACCCAAACACATGCTAACTAACCCATAACTGACCCAAACACAGGTTAACCAGATAACGCTGTACCCATGACACTGATAGCAGCAAAAAAGAGCGCTCCGCTTGATTTAAAACCCCGACAGATGTTAGCGCTAGATCTCTTATTTAATAGCGAACTGAATGAATGCTCTGCTAGTTGACTGGAGATGTTTTATTTACTTTTGTATTACGTGTACAACTCAACTTTTGGTATGGTGACAACACTGGTGTGTGTGTGTGTGTGTTTCAGATGGTGTTTGTGAGCAGTGTGATGAAAGACAAGTTCTGCTCCTTCATGTTCCCGTATTACCTGATGAAGAACTGCAGCATCGAGCAGCCAGTGTTCGCCGCCAACTACATCCAGGGCCTGATCAAAGCCGAGGCGGGAGGTAGAGTGCTTTACCCAGCATGCACCTGCACTGAGTGTGTGTGTTCTTATAGCGCTGTGTTCACGTGTGTGTGTGTGTGTCTCAGGCGGCTGGGAAGGCCAGTCCAACTTTAAGATGTGTTTCCCCAGCGGAGGCGCCATCGAGCTCGGACAGCAGCTCTTCAAACTCGCCACCAACGGTACGTTTGATTTGTTTGACGATTTATTGATGCTGCGCGATTAATCAAATCACAATCGCGATGTCAGGCCTATACGATTATGATGCAAAATGCTGCGACTTTTAAATAAATAAATTCTGTCATCTTTTATTTTTTATGATCCCGCTCTTATTCATGTGAATGCTTGTCAAAAGAGAGTGCGTAGCCCTTGTGTTTTACAAATACACACGTATGTCAATATATTAATGAGTGTGTGTGTGTGTGTGTGTGTGTTGGTCAGCGTCTCGAGGTCCTCCGGCTCAGAACGGATCGGCCGCAGGGATGAACGGATACGCCAGTCCAGCCATGCCTCAGCCGTACTCGTATCCCAGCATGCCTCAGGCCGCGTACAACCCCTACCCATATCCCCCCACTGCTGCAGGTACCTCACACACACACACACACACACACACACACACTCAGCTGATGAACGCTTCTGTACTGATGAACTGTGCTTTTGAACAGGTGTGTATCCCAGCGCTCCCATGTACATGGCTCCGCCTCCTCCGTATCCCGGACCCCCACAGGACTGGTGTCCGCCACCAGGTACACACACACACACACACACACACACACAGTATACTGGGTCTTTAGTCACATGATCTGATCTCTGTGTGTCGTTTATAGTTGCTCCAGGAAATGCCAAAGCAGCAGAAGCAGCCAGTAGTGCATTTTACAATCCCAGCAACCCTCACAGCGTCTACATGCCCATGGTGAGACACACACACACACACACACACTTCTACTGGTGATTCAGTGATCGTGAGTCGTTTCGAATGATTCCTCGTGTTGTTCATCAGGATCAGCCTCCTCCATATTATCCTCCTGAGAATCCCGACAAGAAGAACATGTGAACCGGATCACGGACTGGATCACGGACCGGATCACGGACTGGATCACAGCGACTCGTTTCCGACAGTTTTCATCTGATTCTGTGTGATGAAAGCAGCAGTTTTCATAGATATACACTCTGACTTTAATATTTAACCAGCGAGAGTGAAATTAACACCTGTATTTCATCCTGCTCATTTTCTAATCCTGATGACTGTGTGTGTGTGTGTCTGGGTAATTCTGTAAATTCCTTTTGATAATGTAATTCAAATACTCACAGATGGTAACAGTAGAGCTGAAGTGTGTGTGTGTGTGTGTGTGTGTGTGAGATGTTGGCGGTGGAATTAAACCTGTATATTCTCTCAGTGGTTTAGTGTTTCTGTTCAGACAAACACACTGCAGATCCTGTTCATGTTACAGCTCTTCACACACGTCACACAAGCCATGGTGTAAGAATGCCCTCCGGCAACAGGTGAGCGATGATGTCATCAGTGACGCCACCGCGCCGCCATATTGGTATTCCCTAGTGAGCTCACGTGTCCTATTGAATCAATAGGAAATAATATGATTTGACTGAGAAAATATTGCCTTAATGTTTTAAAAATCTCCCTGTATTCTTACAACACAAACATCCTAAGCATTTAAACGGTTATTTTGTATAAAATTGGCTTTGATAATGGGAAGAGTGTCTGTCGGCTAACAGTAAGTGATAGTAGCTAATGAAGAAGTGTTTTATTTTGTGATTTGCTCTTTGAAAGAAGAAGCAGCTTACCTCCTCATTAAAATCTTTAATATACTGTCTCATCTCATTATGTAGATCAGCGTGTGTTCTTCGTCATCATTATCATCATCAGAGGTGGACAGTAACAAAGACCATTTACTTGAGTAAGTCGTATCCTCTTGTGTATTGTGAGAGTAACACCTGTGGACTCTTTATCTAGTGTCGTCTTTATTCCCCAGCCCAACAGCGCCCCCTCATGGGCAGAAACAGTACTGAGGGTTCAAACCATGTAAACGTTGGTATGTAGATTTACTACATTATTATCCCACAGGTACTGTACTAGAGTACACTTTTTGAGTTATCCAAAGAAAATCCCGGACGAGCCCCCATGTGATGGAATCTCCCGATTAATACCGTTCCTAATTATACAATATCCCGTCCTTGATATTAATATAATCTCGCGGTAACTAAAGAGCCTATCCTTTAGTCGTGTCCTCAACAGTTAGGTGATCAGTCTATTTAAATTCGTATTCTATTATTGAAATAATAAATTTCCCCTTTATATTATAAGTCTACCTTTGGTGGTACTCTTCAACCTTGTTCACATCATAAAAATTAGTCATACATATACACTTGTTATATGCTGCCTCTTTGGCTAGGCTATTTTGGGTTATTCTTATCTCAAAAGAAATCTCACCCTCTGATTGGTCGCTCTCTTCAGGTAGGGTCCTCCCGGCCCAGTTAGAAGAGAGCGACTAACACTCAATGATCCAAGGTCCAGTCAGATGAATATAATAAATGTTACAAAATTTATTACAATAATCAAATGAAAATGATTACTTGTTACAGATCATAAATCAATATTAACTAACAGATGGATACTAGCTAGGCTTGACGCTTCTTGCGCCTGATAACTGCTGGCGTATCAGGTTGGTGATTGCAAGGATCTCTCCTTCATCCCCTTCTTGAATCAAAATCCAATTCATATCAAAATCTGCCTAACTTCCCATGCTACTTCTCAATAGGGTGTCTACTTCATAAATTGAGTGATCTGAACCATTATTTCCACAATTTTCATACAAACCACATATGGAAATGGAGGCGCCCTTATATGAGCAGTAATGGAGTCTGGTTTTCAAAAAAAAAAAATTTGCCGGTACATTAAGTCACCAGCCATTGGCAAGTGTGACAAAAAGTTAGTTTTAGGCCCTGTTTGCACCTCACTATGAGATACATTCTTAAGGCCCATACACACCAGGACGAATATCAGCGTGCGTTATTCGCCAGCGTTTTTCAACACGCTTTTTGTGTTCACATCCAAGCAATTTTCGCTGACGATGAGTCGAGTGAACATGCAAATTCATTCCCTGATATTAGATGGCGTCCATTTGCCATGCAATACCACTCCATAACAGCTTTCTTTTATTCATTGTGTGAAAACTGTTTTATAATTGAATGTTGCGTTACGATAGAAACAGTACTTATTTTATCAGGCTCCTCCCCTTATGGGTGTCATTATATTTCATAATTTATGATCAAAACCTTTTCTAATCTTGACAAAACTGATATTGTCAGAAAGGTCAGAGTCTCAAGGTTTCAAATTTTGTGACAGAATTGATATTTGGACAGAAATGTATTAATTTGTTAAGGCAGAATGTATACAACTAAATTCATTGGAATTCAATGGCACCCGGTGGCTATTTTTGGTACTACGCCTAAACAAAATCCCATGTGAACTTCAATTTTTGTGATATCAACTTCAAATTTGGAACATAACTTGATAAGATTTATGGCTTTGATTTTACAGAAATTTTAGAGTAAAATATGTATTTTATATAAAATAAAAATATATAGCACAGTATATTTGATTTACTTCAAATTTAAACTTCCATAACTTTTTCATACTTTAATTTTTTGAAGTTTTTTCGCTTCAGCAATATTCTGCTGAGTGTTTCCTTTAAAACAAGACCAAACTTGGGTATATTCCAAAGCATTCTTAAATTACAACCATTTAAGCTTGAATAGTGCATTTTAACCCCCATTCTCAAAAAAAAAGGGGGGTGACAGCTAAGGGGTTAAAAAAATGACGCTTTTACGCGTCGGTGTGCAGACTCACATTGGCGCCCTTTGTTTAGTCACAAGGCGTTAAACATCGGCGAATAACACGCGTGAAATTCGTCCCGGTGTGAACAGGCCTTTATACTAATGAAAATCTTTCCAAGCAGACACCAATCAAAACAAGAAAATGTCCTGACGCTCACAGTGGCTTGTAAGGAAACTACTTTGTTGCTCAGCACATGAAGATAAACTACTTGCCGTGATCTCAGACTGTGTTTAAGTGTGCGGCTTCTCTCCAGTGTGGATCCTCTCATGTGTTTTCAGATTTGTTGATCGACTGAATCTCTTGTCGCAGTGTGAACACTCATAAGGCTTCTCTCCAGTGTGGATCATCTCATGTGTTTTCAGAGTTGATGACAGATTAAATCTCTTGTCGCAGTGTGAACACTCATATGTTTTTTCTCCAGTGTGGATCTTATTGTGTTGATCCAGGTTGCGTTTAATAGCGAAACTCGACCCA
The DNA here is from genome assembly GCF_988280905.1 of Pimephales promelas. Classification (NCBI taxonomy): domain Eukaryota; kingdom Metazoa; phylum Chordata; class Actinopteri; order Cypriniformes; family Leuciscidae; genus Pimephales; species Pimephales promelas. Next base: position 286,819 of record NC_142771.1, on the reverse strand, counting down.
CACTCGTCACATGTGTACGGCTTCTCTCCAGTGTGGACCCGCTCGTGTGTTTTCAGATGTTGTGACTGATTGAATCTCTTGTCGCAGTGTGAACACTTGTAGGGTTTCTCTCCAGTGTGGATCCTCTCATGTGTTTTCAGATGTGATGACTGACTGAATCTCTCATCACAGTGTGAACACTTGTAAGGTTTTTCTCCAGTGTGGATCCTCTGGTGCAGTTTTAAAAAGGCCAATGAAATAAAAGCCTTCCCACACTCATAGCACACATGATCTCTCACACCAGTGTGAGTTTTCTCATGTCCATGTAAATATTCCAGCTGTGAAATACTCTTTTCACACTCAGAACATGAATGCGGCTTCTCCTTCGCTAACGCCCACTGAAACGTTTTCCCACACTGATCACATGTGTAAGGCCTCTCTCTGGTGTGGACATTCTTGTGCCCTTTAAGTTGTCCCAATTGTGTGAAACTCTTCCCACATTGATCACACATGAACGGTCTTTCTCCAGTGTGGATCCTCATGTGAGCTTTAAGATTTTCTCTGTGTGTGAAACTCTTCCCACACTGAGGGCATTTGAACGGTTTCTCTCCAGTGTGAACTCTAAAGTGAACCTCTAGTTGTTGTTTGCTTGAGAATCTCTTTTTACAGCAATTACACAGGAACAGCTTCTCTCCATTGTGTCTCTTCATGTGAACAATAAGACTTTCTCTGTATGGAAACCTTTTCCCGCACTGATCACAAGCGAACGGCTTCTCTCCAGTGTGAACTCTCATGTGTTTTTTAAGGTGAGATGGTCGCAAGAAACTCTTCTCACACTGATGGCACGCGTACGGCTTCTCTCCGGTATGGACACTCGTGTGAAGCTGAAGACTTTGTTTGTATGCAAAGCTCTTCCCGCAGTGATCACATGAGAACGGCTTCTCTCCGGTGTGGATTCTCATGTGAATCACAAGACTTTGTTTATATACAAAACTCTTTCCACACTGAGTGCAGGATGCAGAATTATTGTCTCTTTTCTTTAAAGATGTCTTTTTAGTCTTTGAGCGACTCCACGTTTTTTTCCCAGGTTTAACATTTTCCACTTCTCTCAGTTCTTCTCTCTCCTCCTTTACTTGAATCAGTTCTTCTCTCTCCTCCTTTATTTCACTCAGTTCTTCTCTCTCCTCCTTTACTTGAATCAGTTCTTCTCTTTCCTCCTTTACTTGCATCAGTTCTTCTCTTTCCTTCTTTACTTGCATCACTTCTTCAGTCTCCTCTTTTACTTGCATCAGCTCTGAAATGAAAGGGAAAAAGTTATTGAACATTATAGGCAGATATCCCTCTTGTTTCTGTAGTGAGAACTACAATTTTATTTGATCAACGACACAATTACCTAATGGTAACATTAACATTAGCGAAAGGCGATGGGAAGGAAAAGATGTGGTAGAAAAAGGTGTACAAGCAATAGGGATAACCGCACCCTGGAGAGGACTGAAACAAATCCCATTCAAAAATGTGGGGGAGATTCACAAAGAGTGGACTGAGCTGGAGTCAGTGCTTCAAGAACCACCACACATTATCTGCTTTCCGACCAAGTAGTTACAGGAACTTAGTTATAGGAACTGTCCACTTCTAAACAGTTCTAAGAACTACTCTCCCCTAAACTCAGTTTTGCTGCTTGCGTTCGCACTGGCCAAGTGGCCATAGGAACTGGTAGGACGCAAGCACGGCGACGGTCTTTATAGCGTCATCACTAGACGTAGCGTTCCTAGACGTGTTCCTGGTTCCTGTTCTGCCTTGCCGGGACCTCAATTTATCAGATTATAATAGATTATGCTTGTTCTGTACAGAGAAACACAGAAGACGAAGGCTCCAGCGTAATATGATATTAAGTAATGTGATGGAAGAAGAGAAAAGAGCAGAGCGCAGGAGGCAAACAAAACGACGGGTAAGTTTAGCTAGCATTAGCAATCAGCTGGTTGAATGAGTTATGTTTGTCTTAATCCTCGTTGTAATGTTTTGAAAAAACACACAGCGCGCTACAAGTTCCGTGTTGACAGTGGGCATGACTTATATAAGTTGAACCAATCGACGTAGACCTAGGGAAAGGGAACTAAAAAAAGTCCTCGCTCTAGACCAGGTACTGAAAGAGTTATAGGAACTTCGGTCTGAGGAACTAAAAAATCCCCAATTTAGTCCGGTCGAAACACGAGAAAAAAAGGGTTATAGGAACGTTAGGTTCTAGGAACTGCAAAAGTCCCTCCGCTCGGAAAGCGGCTATAGACGTGTGCAAGACATGGGCTTCAGCTCTCGCACTCCTCGTGTCCAGACACTCTTGAACAAGACACAGCGGCAGAAGCGCCTCGCCTGGGCTGAAGACAGAAGGACTGGACCGCTGCCGAGTGGGCCAGAGTCATGTTCTCTGATGAAAGTAAATTCTGCATTACCTTTGCAAATCAAGGTCCGAGTCTGGAGGAAGAGGAGCGGCACAGAATCCACGCTCCAGTGTAGTCTCCACAGTCAGTGATGGTCTGGCCATGTCATCTGCTGGTGTCGTCCACTGTGTTTTCTGAGGTCGAAGGTCAACGCAGCCGTCTACCAGAAAGTTTTAGAGCACTTCATGCTTCCTGCTGCTGACCAACTTTATGGAGATGCGAATTTCACTTTCCAACAGGACTTGGCACCTGCACACAATGCCAAAGCTACCAGTACCTGGTTTAAGGACTGTGGCGAGGGGGGCGTGGCTCAGCGGAGTCTGTAGCGGGAGAGCGGGGACGGTCAAGTTCAAATGACGAACACCTGTCTGAGATTTCAGTAATTGGCGTGAGGAGAACGCATATAAGCAGGCCGTGCTGACAACAGTTTGAGAGAGAGACTTGGAGCTCGTGCACTGAGAAGTGGAGATTTCTAAGAGTGACGTCCGAAAGCTGTATCCAGTGGGAAGAGTATTGCTGACTACTGTTTATTTTTGTCTCTGATCGCGCCGTAAAAGAGCTTCGTAAGTGAAAGTGCACGAGTCCCAGTATTCGCCGACCCTGTGTCTCCTTCCATCACCTTTACAAAACGAACTTGTTCTCCATCACACTGGTGCCAAAACCCGGGATGGAAGGATCCGCGGGGTGCTGGACCTGCTTAGGGAAGCTTGGGAGGATGGACCTTCGAACAGTAAAAATGAAATTCAATACGTCCTGGACCTGAGAGCAAAACTCCACACTTTGGGGCGGCTCTCTACGGAGAATTTGTTACAGGCGCAGGACCGACAAAGTCGGCTGTACAACAGGGGGGCTAGACTACGCAAATTTGCACCGGGAGACAAAGTGCTTGAATTGCTTCCCACATCCAGCTCTAAATTACTCGCCAAGTGGCAAGGACCGTTTGTGGTCACATGGCGAATCGGGGATCTCAACTATGAGATTCTTCGATCAGATAGGGACGGAATACATCAGATATACCACCTCAACCTAATTAAAAAATGGCATGAGTCAGCGATGCTGGCGACGGTAGTGAGTGGGGAAGTGTTTGTCATGATATGTTCTGACAATAAAGAGTAGACGCTTATCGTGATAATTATCGATATCGACTGAAATAAAACAATTATCGTGATACTATTTTTGGCCATATCGCCCAGTCCTAGTTTAGGCTAACTGTTTATCTAAAAGTGCTTTAATGTTTCTAACATGAATGTTGTCCAGCATCATGAATGAATGAAGAATAAACACCAACCTCTTTGTTCTTCAGGATCTTCAGTGTGTTTCATTCTGCAGGGTTCTGGATCACTCATGTTCTCACTGTCCTTTTTAATAAACTCAGTCTTTGCAGATTTCAGCTCTTCCTGATGCTTTCATGTTCGTCTTCACTTGTAGCTGATGAGAATTTACAGCATTTATTAGAGAATTACAGTGGGAGGAGCTTCCCTGATGATAAATTGCTGTGGGAGGAGCTTTACTGATGATGAATTATTGTGGGAGGAGCTTCAGTGATGATGAATTGCTGTGGGAGGAGCTGATCTGACAAAACAAAAAATATTATCAGTTCCTGAATTTTGTTTTTATACTAAATATCACATCTAAGCATTTATGCTTAGATGTGATATTTAGTATAAAATAAAGTCTGTCTGAAATAAAGTTACTGATGCAAATGTATAACTTATTTTAAGGCCAACCAGAACACTATCCTGCTTTTTCCATAACAATTTAGGCAGATATCTAGAAATAAAAAAGAATATTGTCTTCCAAAATGAATACAATGGTCAGGAAAAGAAAAAAGAAACAGTTGAAAGCATGGACACAAAAATAAATGACACAAAAATCTCAAATTTTACATCAGCATAATAAATGAGGTGAAAACAGGAACTATTGTCATGAAATAAAGAGTGTTTTCAGCAGATCTGTTAATATTGATGATCCTCAGACTATCAACACTCATTCAACAAGACATTCAGGATCATCAGCAGATCATCTCACTTTATTCTGAGTGTTTGCTGTTAGAAACACATTATTTGAGTCAGGATATAAAAGCCTGTAAAACTGCTCTACTGAAAGAAAATACTGTAGGCTTATATAATGATTTTTAAATCTAATAATGTTAGTGCAATAAATGTAGTTACTACAAAATCTAAATATATTTTAGAGATTGACATTATGCTGCTGTAGTTATTTAGATGAGGTGGTTAATTAAGATGAATGATATTATATGTGTGTGTGTGTGTGTGTGTGTTTTATCCTTGTCATGCTGTGAGAAGCAGCGCAATGTGAATGTGAAGCTGTATCTGTTCCAAAATATTTTAACAATGTGAAGTAAAAACACATTGGATTTGTTAAAGATAAAATAAAGCGTTACTAAAAAATACCGTTGCTTCTAACATGACAAGGAAATAAAATAAAAACACTAAAGATATTCATCTTAATTAACTACCTCATCTAACTACAGCAGCAAAATGTCAATATCTAAAATATATTTTGATTTTGGAGTAACTAGATTCATTGCACTAATGTTATTTTAAGATGGACAATTATCCTAAAAACTCATTATAAACTCAATGTGAAGTTTTTAGCGTGTCATTTTAGTGTATCTGTTGCAGTAGGCTATATAAACATTTGATTTGTTAACATAAAACGGCAGCAACATCAATTCCTCTCACAGATCTCAAACTTTAACTCTTGACGTTCAGTAACACTCACTCCAAACATCGAAATAATCACACAAATGAACACACACACACACACACACGCGCGCGCGCGCGCTCAGGTCTGAATGAACTCCACATATTCTCCTCAGACTCGCTGCTGCTGCACTAAATGTGTATTTCAGGAGGAAGACGCCAGAAAAGACGCACAAGTATCGCTGTGATCGATGAAAACAACACAGAAATGAGTCTGTCGCTTAATCAAACTGTATAAAGTGTGTGTGATGTTGTGTAAAGATGAATAATACCGTGAACTGCTCTCCTCGCCTCAGAAGACTCGACACTTCTTCTTCTTCTTCTTTATTGGCGGCTGGAATTAGCGCCATCTATCGTGGGTTTTGGATCAGAGACTCAACTTTTTTTTCCAAGTGATGCATCATAACAGTTAAAGGAGTATTTGAGCATTTGAGCTTTTTGACTGAAGAAAGAAAGACATGGATATCTTGGATGACATGGGGGTGAGTAAATTATCAGCAAAAGCTTTAAAAAAATTACCTGCCATTCCATACGCTTCTCAAAATAGTGAAATAAATACATTTACCAAAAGTGAACAATTTAATTTTTAATATATTATTATTAGCCCCTCCCCCTGATTCAACGTGCAGCAGAGCGGCGTTCGCACACACACACACACACACACACACTCACACACACACAGACACACACTAACACACTGCTGTGGGGCGGTGGAGTGGCCCTGCAACCCGACTGGAGAGACTACAGCTGCCCCAGAGTCTCTGAAGGTGAAGTGAGTTTGCCCAGGTGTAGTTAAAACACGTACGCGTTTAACTTAGATTTGTAATGAATGTATTGTATGCTAAAGACGATTCAGCATCAGCAAAAACAGCGAGTCTTACGTTAGCCAAAATCATTGGTCAAATCGCTCCCTCGTGATAGTTAAGAGAACTCTTCCCTTTGATTATCTAATTTCGATTTGAGTAAAGACAAGAACAGCTTAATAAAATATATTAAATATTGTTTGTATCCATAACGTTTACTGATGGTCGGCATTACGCCGCCGTTACGTTACAACACACATCGCCAGTTAGGAGATCGATCATTTGATTCGCTTTTCGGTTGCGCGCCTAAATGGCCAAATGAATACATATCAAAAAGTCGAGTATTCATGTAAACACAGTAGATGTAAGTAGCTACTCTGAAACTGTAAGTACTGTTGATAAGTTGATAACTCACCTGAAACTTTGTTTGCTAAATATTTGTTTTTAGTTGTCTATGGACCTAATAATTAGCCTAATACTGTTGAAATTTCATTTTAAAAAAACATGTCTTAAATAATGTTATTATATATTTATTTTACTGAGGCTCTTTTGGAAAAATGCATTAACCATAAATAAAAATGTAAATAATGGCTCTTTGATCAAAAAAGGTACCTGACCCCTGAGCTATCCAATTCCTCTCAGATATCACTCAATGAAACCAGGTTATAACTGGGGAAATATAGGATTAAGTAGTCTAAACATAACTGGTGTGTGCATATGAAAAATCTTTAGGGCCCGAGCACCGATGGTGAGAGGACCCTCTTGGAATTGCTCTGTTTATTATTATTATTATTATTTTCCAAGATGAATCGTATTTTTGAGGGCCTAATTCTGATTTTATATTTGTTATTAGCTTCATGGCCCTAAAGTGTAATGTAAAAGGATAACCAGAGATTTCACATATAGACCATTTTGCTAGATGTAAACAACACTGGTCCAGAAACACTTCCTGCTGTTTTCTTTATTTCACATGTAAAGAAAACATATTAAAGATGTTTGTTTAACTTTTTGATTCAGTTTTACATGTTCTGTTGGTTGTATTTTATCCCAGCTCTTATAGTGTTAAAAAACTGAAACAGGAAGTGCTTCTGGACCCGTGTTGTTTACATCTTGTGAAATGGTCTATAGGGATTGCCATGTACCGTCTACCCCTGCCACCCTGCCAAGACCTCTTGCCCCCCCTTTGCCCCCCCATGTAAAATTTTCTAGATCCGCCACTGAACTCGTCAGTGGTTGTAAGATAAAGTCTGTCCATAGTGCCGCTGATCATGTAAGTGACGTCATCATACTGAACCAGTGGTGTTTAATATCGGCTATAAATGTAGTACATGTGTTTAATGTCTGTATAGTTTCTTTCAATTTAAGTTGTTATTTAAAGGGTTAGTTCACCCAAAAATGAAAATTAAGTCATTAATTACTCACCCCCATGCTGTACCAACCCCGTAAGACCTTCGTTCATCTTCGGAACACAAATAAAGATATTTTTGATTGAATCTGAGAGCTGGATCACTTTTCCATAGACAGCCTGAGGGACTGCCTCTTGACGGCCCAGAAAGTCATTAAAAGAAAAGGTTTAAATATTCCATGTGCCTACAGTGGCTCAACTATAACTTTATCAAGCGACGAGACTACTTTTTGTGCGAAAAAAAACGTAAATAACGACTTTATTCGACTTTCCGATACTTCCTTATGGGCGCATGCGCGAGAACTGAGACGAGACCGTTCTTCTTCGACTACTTTTTGTTACTGGCTGCTCACCGCTTAGGAGTTTTACCGCCCCCTACCGTATAAGATGACGTACTGCTTGTAAACAGAACGTTTTGCGCCTCCGGCTATATCAGTACGTCATCTTATACGGTAGGGGGCGGTAAAACTCCTAAGCGGTGAGCAGCCGGTAACAAAAAGTAGTCGAAGAAGAACGGTCTCGTCTCAGTTCTCGCGCATGCGCCCATAAGGAAGTAATGGAAAGTCGAATAAAGTCGTTATTTACGTTTTTTTTTTCGCACAAAAAGTATTCTCGTCGCTTGATAAAGTTATAGTTGAGCCACTATAGGCACATGGAATATTTAAACATTTTCTTTTAATGACTTTCTGGGCCGTCAAGAGGCAGTCCCTCAGGCTGTCTATGGAAGAGTGATCCAGCTCTCAGATTCAATCAAAAATATCTTTATTTGTGTTCCGAAGATGAACGAAGGTCTTACGGGGTTGGTACAGCATGGGGGTGAGTAATTAATGACTTAATTTTCATTTTTGGGTGAACTAACCCTTTAAGTGCCTCAAGTCAGAGTAGCAGTGACACCTGTATGTGTGTGTGTGTGTGTTGAGATTCAGCTGATGTAAACTTAGACATTCAGTGGGAGTCCAATCTGTGTGTGTGTGTGTGTGGGTGGGTGTGTTTTGGAAAAAGTTAAAAAGCCTTGAAGTTTGATGGTTTATAGACAGAGAGTAGGACAGATAGACAGATAGATGGATGGACACATATTAAAATAATACATTTAAATAATATAACAAAGACCAAGTAGTCACTGAACTGAATCAACTGAGTCAAAGTGCTGAAACTGAATTGATGAACTTTGCATCACGACATAGTTTTATAGAACTGAACTGAATCAACATGGAACTGAATAACAACAATATTGTCTTCTGTAGAGCTGCTTAACAACAGAATTATCTCATATTTGATTGCATCATTGATTCTGTTTATTACTGAGACGATCTGCACTGTATAGAGCGCTGTGGAGATGAAGAGTTCCTCAAGGCTCGTCCTGCAGGAACCAGACCTCGTTCCTCCGCCCGTAGGGTTTGATTGGCGGGTCGTAGATGCAGCACAGGTACTGCTTGCGCTGGAAGGGGGCGGAGTCTCCCAGCGTGACCGTCAGACGCGACGCCTCCGCGCGGAACTCGCTCTCTCCTGCGAACCCCCCGAACTGCCTATAGGGGGAGACAGAGGCGCGGTTAAGGCCCGTGTACAGCAGGAACGATAACTATAACGATAACTATAATTATAACTATATTGACATTCACACCAGGAACAAGAACTATAACGATAACTATATTCACGTTCACACCAAGAACGATAAGGCCACCCTTAAAAATATTCTTGTTTGCCGTAACCCGACCGACCCTGTCAATTTAGGGCCGACCCAATTTTTTATTTTTTTTTCCCTTTTAGTCCGACCGACTTGCCGGTTGTAACTTGCGTTCAGACCGACCGATTTTTTTTTTTTTTTTACTCTTCAAACGACTAATTCAAATTCCATAAAATGATATTTTAGTTAGTATTGTGAAAGTTGCTTATGTCTACAAACGTAGGCTATGTTCTTTCTTTTAAATAAAAACCCGTGGCGTCATAGTCATCTGATTATGTTTACACGATTGGTTTACCCGTGTCACACTGTCTATAAGGCTTATACGTTCGCTTCGTTTCATTCAGTGTTCCCGCTTGTTAAACCCGGTATTAAATGGGCTGAATATCAACCATTTCTATATATAATAATAATATTAAACAATTTGTCTGATGCAATTTTGCTATTCCCAGTCCAGAAGAGAGAGAGCGATCTCTCACCCGGAGCCACAGCGCGCACAACACGACAGCCCTGCTTAATGAGTGACTGCTTCCTTCCCTTCACAGCGTTGCGCTGTCATTTCTTCCTAAAACCCAAACGTACCGTCAGAATCAGCACGATCGGTAATTGTTGTAAAATGCAGTCTGTACTGTTGCTAAACTGCGTACGGGTTCAATCATTAAAAGAGCTATTAAAAGCACAAAAGTCTGCGCAAGAGACGCTGTTTACAAGGTGATGCGTGCTCCGAAATGCACTGCAACGGGACAAGAAAAGTAGGCTATAGCCTCATTTTGGGCTTCATGTGCGCAGCTAAACTATCAAATATAACGTTACATAAAATCTAAAATGACCTGCTCTGAGATTCATTTAAACACAGTTTATGTCTTAAATGGATGTGAATAGTTGGGAGGATATGGTGGTGCATCAGTCACCTGTTAGATCCGCACTCGGTCTTAAAGGGGCAGTAGTCTAATAAACATGTGACGATTGAGCCAGTAATGGGAATCAAACACAACAAAAGGCAGAGAAAAATCACTCGCAGCTCTTGAATTATTAACTTAAACTTTAATAAGCATTAATCTAACTATGATAAACCATGCAGTGTCATTTTACATTTGATTTACTAAATTAAATTTCTTTTCAGACAGCGCAACACACTTAACTGAAAAGTAGCTAATTTTAGACCTTTCTGAAATTAAAGCACTGTGTATATAGGCTAATTTGTATCTTTGTTTAATTGTATTCTTTGTTTCACCATGTGTTTGTACTTGTTTTTGCTTATATCTCATGTATTTGGGGAAAAAAAAGCCTGCACACTGCTGCATAACAAATACAGTAGATATTTATTCATTTTGTGACTGGCCTAAAAACGTAACCGGTTGTAGGTTGCAATAACACCTAGTGGTGGATGCACAGTTTGAAGACCCAGTCAGTGACGTCACAGTATGCAATTAAAAAAAAAAAATTTTTTTTTTTTAAAAAAGTAAAAAAAAAATTTACTTTTTTTTTTACACTGAATCCTGGAAAAAAAAAATATAGACCTACCTACCGACCCTTTTTTTAAAAAAAATTGCTGTTACTTCAAACCAAAATATTTTTAAGGATGGCCTAACTATAACAATAACTATATTCACGTTCACACCAGGAACGATAACTATAATGATAACTATATTCACATTCACACCAAGAACGATAACTATAACAATAACTATAATTATAACTATATTGACATTCACACCAGGAACAATAACTATAACAATAACTATATTCACGTTCACACCAAGAACGATAACTATAACAATAACTATATTCACGTTCACACCAAGAACGATAACTATAACAATAACTATATTCACGTTCACACCAAGAACGATAACTATAACAATAACTATATTCACGTTCACACCAAGAACGATAACTATAATGATAACTATATTCACGTTCACACCAAGAACGATAACTATAACAATAACTATATTCACGTTCACACCAAGAACGATAACTATAACAATAACTATATTCACGTTCACACCAAGAACGATAACTATAACAATAACTATATTCACGTTCACACCAAGAACGATAACTATAACAATAACTATAATTATAACTATATTGACATTCACACCAGGAACAATAACTATAACAATAACTATATTCACGTTCACACCAAGAACGATAACTATAACAATAACTATATTCACGTTCACACCAAGAACGATAACTATAACAATAACTATATTCACGTTCACACCAAGAACGATAACTATAACAATAACTATATTCACGTTCACACCAAGAACGATAACTATAATGATAACTATATTCACGTTCACACCAAGAACAATAACTATAACGATAACTATATTCACGTTCACACCAAGAACGATAACTATAACGATAACTATTGTCATGTTCACACCAGGAACAATAACTATAACGATAACTATATTCACGTTCACACCAAGAACGATATCTATAACGATAACTATATTCACGTTCACACCAAGAACGATAGCTATAATGATAACTATATTAGTGTTCACACCAGCGGACGATAACTATAACGATAACTATATTAGTGTTCACACCAGCGGACGATAACTATAACGATAACTATATTAGTGTTCACACCAGCGGACGATAACTATAACGATAACTATATTAGTGTTCACACCAGCGGACGATAACTATAACGATAACTATATTAGTGTTCACACTAGCGGACGATAACTATAACGATAACTATATTAGTGTCCACACCAGCGGACGATAACTATAACGATAACTATATTAGTGTTCACACCAGCGGACGATAACTATAACGATAACTATAACGATAACTATAGTAGCGTTCACACCAGCGGACGATAACTATAACGATAACTATATTAGTGTTCACACCAGCGGACGATAACTATAACGATAACTATATTAGTGTTCACACCAGCGGACGATATCTATAACGATAACTATATTAGTGTTCACACCAGCGGGCGATATCTATAACGATAACTATATTAGTGTTCACACCAGCGGACGATAACTATAACGATAACTATATTAGTGTTCACACCAGCGGACGATATCTATAACGATAACTATATTAGTGTTCACACCAGCGGACGATAACTATAACGATAACTATATTAGTGTTCACACCAGCGGACGATAACTATAACGATAACTATATTAGTGTTCACACCAGCGGACGATAGATATAACGATAACTATATTAGTGTTCACACCAGCGGACGATAACTATAACGATAACTATATTAGCGTCCACACCAGCGGACGATAACTATAACGATAACTATATTAGTGTCCACACAGCGGACGATAACTATAACGATAACTATATTAGTGTCCACACCAGCGGACGATAACTATAACGATAACTATATTAGTGTCCACACCAGCGGACGATAACTATAACGATAACTATATTAGCGTCCACACCAGCGGACGATAACTATAACGATAACTATATTAGTGTTCACACCAGCGGACGATATCTATAACGATAACTATATTAGTGTTCACACCAGCGGACGATAACTATAACGATAACTATATTAGTGTTCACACCAGCGGACGATATCTATAACGATAACTATATTAGTGTTCACACCAGCGGACGATAACTATAACGATAACTATATTAGTGTTCACACCAGCGGACGATAACTATAACGATAACTATATTAGTGTTCACACCAGCGGACGATAGATATAACGATAACTATATTAGTGTTCACACCAGCGGACGATAACTATAACGATAACTATATTAGCGTCCACACCAGCGGACGATAACTATAACGATAACTATATTAGTGTCCACACAGCGGACGATAACTATAACGATAACTATATTAGTGTCCACACCAGCGGACGATAACTATAACGATAACTATATTAGTGTCCACACCAGCGAACGATAACTATAACGATAACTATATTAGCGTCCACACCAGCGGACGATAACTATAACGATAACTATATTAGTGTTCACACCAGCGGACGATAACTATAACGATAACTATATTCACGTTCACACCAAGAACGATAACTATAACGATAACTATAACGATAACTATAATGATAGTAACTATATTCACGTTCACACCAGGAACGATAACTATAACGATAACTATAATGGTAGTAACTATATTCACGTTCACACCAAGAACGATAACAATAACGATAACTATAACGATAACTATAATGATAGTAACTATATTGACGTTCACACCAAGAACGATAACTATAGAGATAACTATATTCGCGATCACACTATAATATAACAAGTATATTATCTAAAACTACTGTATATCATAACTGATTTTGAAGACTTACTTTCGAATGAATCAATATCAGTCTGTTGCATTTACACGTCTTCTACCAGCAGATGTTCTTAGCATGCAACGTTTCGAGCGCATCTAAACCGCGAATCTAGCTAGTGTAATCGATCTAATCTAACGGTGCATTTAAAGTGGAATAAAAACAAAGCCTCGTCAACACCTTTATATATATTTTTTATATATACGACGCCTTTGCAACTTCAAAGGAAGCAATTTAAATGTCCGAGCCCTTTAAATTCGAGTGGATTCTGATTGGCTGTCAGTGTTTTATCGTTCAATAGCTGGAAAAACATCGTTCTGAAAGTGATCCCAACGATATCGTTCCTCATCGGTATAGCTGTGGTGTGAACTCTGCTATTCTTTAATATGTAGAACGATTTTAGAACTATATCGTTATCGTTATTGGTGTGAACGGCCTTTAGCTGTAGCGTCGCTGCGTGAAAACGGTCTCGCGACCCTGGTGTGTGTGTGTATGCGCACAGGACGTATACGGTCATCCCGGGCCGGTCCTCCATCCGCAGGGTCGTGTCCGTCGGGGTTGGCGGGCTGGTCTGGAAGCTGGATGGGATACGCAGAGCGGCCACCAGGCGGCGGTTCAACGAGCCGTCCTCACGAGGGAAGACGGTGAAGATGACGGGGACCGGCGTGTTCATGACCTCACCTGCGCCACAGAGGTAGAAACACACCTGTAGAAACTCCAACAGCACGACACACACTCCTCCGGGCCCATTAGCATATACACATCACATTTCATTTTCATTTTCTCTCGGGGTTGGTAGATAAGTGTTGAACACAATGCTCTTATTTAACGCCCTCTCCAATCATTAATCAGAGTTTCAGAACGCAACACGGTACGACCTGCATCTCCTCGCCATCCCTCGGGCCGGCCGGGAATTTTGAGATAGAAAGTCGCAATTAGCTTTTTAATTAAAAAAATCTGTGACTGAAACAAGCTTCCACAGAATGCTGACGCTCCATTGGCTGAGGGTCTGTTTGCAGGGCTCTGATTGGCTCACCTTGTGCGTTGCCGCCGCTCATGTAGGCGAGGAGCCTCCGCTGCAGCTCACCTGACACCTGATCCAGGCTCCGCCCCTCCAGACTCAAGCACACGTACTTGCACGCGTCGTAGCGGCGCACCTCGTAACTCACACCATCCTGATGACGGACAGATAGAGAGACAGACAGACAGAGAGAGAGAGACAGATAGACACGCACACAGACAGAGAGAGAGAGAGAGAGAGAGCGAGAGCGAGAGACACAGACAGACTGTGAGCGGTGAGTCAGTTTTCATGTGTTCAGTTCCAGCACAAGAAATGCCTTCAGCCACACACACACACACACACACACTACAATCACGCACACGGAAACAGCCCATAATATGGAATCCATAGCAACAGTGACGCTGTAATTATGGTCTGTCTGGGTGTCAGTTGGACTGTAATTAATGCTGCTTAGCTAATATTAGCTGATGTGTGTTTAATTATTCATATTTGACCGTGTGTCGCAGGTCTCGCACTCAGCCCTGTGTGTGTGTGTGTGTGTGTGTGTGTGTGCGTCAGCTGTAATTAAAAGCATTTTAAGGACTCGGATCTCATGACTGTGTGACATTTCAGCTCTGAGATTCGTCATGATGTGACACGAGCACACGCGTGTAAACGATCACATTAAACATGTAAACGTCTCCTTCCCGTCCACACACAATCATGTTTACAATTAAAATAGTTTAAAATGTATTATTACCAAACAACACAATGATTTCAATACATGATTATTATCATTAGTTCATGGATATAATATTAGAATATCACAAGGATATTATATTGACCAGCATCTGGGGAACACAAGGAAACTTATTAAACACACTCTCTCTCACACACACACACACACACACACACACATGTTCAGTTTGTAAAGCTGCAGAAAGTGATGTGAGGATATTAACTATTATTCAGACATGAGTGTAATTACAGTATAGTGTGTGTGTGTGTGTGTGTGTGTGTGTGTGTTACCTTGCTCTCAGTGCTGAGGAGTTTATACTCGCTCTCTTCAGTGGCTCCGAACAGCCAGTTTCTGATCATGCTGAACATGCTGAACGCAGGGGCTCCGACAGGTGTGTGTTAGTGTCTCTCTCTCTCTCTCTCTCTCTCTCTGTGTGCGTCTCCTCCTCCTCCTCCTCTTCCTCCTCCTGCTGCATCTCTGCTTTCAGCTGAAAACAGATGATTATTATAGTTGTACGGCGGGGAGCGCAGTGACTCAGACACACGAGACGAGATGGAGGACGGAGTTTAACGCCCGGGGACAAAACACACGCCACATTCAATCAATCAAGACACAGAGAGAGAGAGAGAGAGAGAGAGACAGAGAGACACAGAGAGAGAGACAGAGAGAGAGAGAGAGAGAGAGAGCGTCCATGTACTGCAGAGGGTTATTCTGTCAGTTCACCCAGAGGTTTCCAATAAAGCTTGTTCACTCTATATAGTTTAGTTAAACTCTTATCCATCTCTTAGGCTGGGCCAGATCCACAAGTACTGTCGTTCAGCCTCGTTTAAAGGGCACCTATTATGGAAAATTCACTTTTACATGGTGTTTGAACATAAATGTGTGTTGGCAGTGTGTGAGCAAAACCACCCTAGAATGATAATAATCCACCCAGTGGTTTTTTTACAATCTCAATAAATCATAAGCACTGCCTCAGAACGAGCTGTTCTGAGATTCAGCTCTTTGTGACGTAGAAAGTGAGAAAGGGGGTTGATTGACAGTGTGGCTGTACTGTGATCGGTGATCTGTACACATCATCCTCCATTGTTTCAATGACGACAGCCGGGAATGTCTCTTGGAAACATAAATGTGGTCCATAAGTACTGGTCCATTCTCATTTATGTTTATTCTGCCGGAGTCTCTTCGTACTATTTATATATTCCGATTCAAACATACGGCTGAATGAGTCGCTCACTGTCTCAGTACCGACTGCCATAGGTATCAAGTTACGCCCTCATCCAAAGGCAGGGAGGGGATATGCAGCTCATTTGCATTTAAAGCCGTATACCCCCGAAACAGCTCATTTTTAAGCAGGCCCCAAAATGACATTTTCAAATGGTTATAATAAAATAACTGTGGGGTGTTTTGAGCTGAAACTTCACAAATACATTCTAGGGACACCAGAGACCAATATTACATCTTGTAAAAAGGGGCATAATAGGTGCCCTTCAACACTATAGGCCGATTTCAAAACTGCCTTTATCTCTAAAATCCTAGAAAAGGTTGTGGCAGTGCAGTTTAATAATGTGTTTGAGGCTCATAATATCCGTGATAAATTTCAGTCTGATCTTCGTAAAACCATTCAACTGAAACTGCCCTCCTCATGGTTTCGAAGGATGTTTTGATGTCTGCGTATGTTGGTGATGTTCTGTGCGATTCTTACTAACCCTTACTAACCCTAGTCCTCACTAACCCTTACTAACCCTCACTAACCCTTACTAACCCTCACTAACCCTTACTAACCCTAGTCCTCACTAACCCTTACTAACCCTAGTCCTCACTAACCCTGTCCCGTGGTGTAAGGCTCCGTGTGTTTGTCCCGTGGTGTGCCTCAAGGCTCTGTGCTCGGCCCGCTGTTGTTCGCTCTGTAAATGCTTCCTCTCGCCAAGATCATTAGGAGATTTAAAGTATCTTATCATCGTTATGCTGATGACATCCAAGTATATACACAACCGGTCAAAAGTTTTAGATCAGTAAGATTTTTTATGTTTTTAAAAGAAGTCTCTTCTGCTCACCAAGGCTGCTTTATTTGATAAAAAATACAAAAACAAAAAAACAAACAGTAATATTGTGAAATTACAATTTAAAACAGCGGTTTTCTATGTGAATATATATATATAGTGAAGTGTAATTTATTCCTGTGATCAAAGCTGAATTTACAGCATCATTACTCCAGTCTTCAGTGTCACATGATCCTACACACATTTATGAACATTTATGATTATTATCCATGTTGAAAACAGTTTTTTACATCTTGATTTCAGGATTCTTTGATGAATAGAAAGTTCAAAAGAACAGAATTGATCTGAAATGGAAAGCTTTTGTAACATTAATCACTACCATTCAAAAGTTTGGGGTCAGTAGGAATTTATTTTTTATTTCTGGGGGAAAGAAATTAGAAAATACTTTTATTCATCAAGGATGAGTTAAATTGATCAAAAGTTACAGTAAAGACATTTATAATGTTAAAAAAGATTATATTTTAAATAATTGCTGTTCTTTTGAACTTTCTATTCATCAGAGAATTTTGGGGTGAAAATGGTACACGATTGTTTTCAACATTGAAAATAATTGATGTTTTTTTTAGCATAAAATCAGGATATTAGAATGATTTCTAAAGATTCCGAATCAATTCGTTCGTTTCTGAATGAACCAAATGACTCGGAAAAAGATTTGTTCATTTTGACGAACGAGTTCGAACAGGAGTGCGTTACAGAACAGAGCAAGGCGAGCGTTTGAGCTTATAAAACTTAAACTTTGTTATGTATTTATTTATTTATTAAATGACTAAAATGAGTGATCGTTTCGCTTGATAAGACCCTTATTCATTGTCTGGTGTCGTTTAAAGCCCTTTGAACAGTTTGCACTGAAACTGTCTTTTGGACCTTGAACCGTTTGGACCCCATTGAAGTCCATTATATGGAGAAAATCCTGGAATGTTTTCATCTAAAACCTTCATTTCTTTTCGACTGAAGAAAGAAAGACATGGACATCTTGGATGACACGGGGGTGAGGAAATTATCAGCAAAAGTTTTTTCAAAAGTGAACTAATCCTTTAACTTGTAGATTTCTGTTCATGAGATTCAGCTACAATTAAATGTTTTGTAATAAGACTAAATGGTATTGATATCCAAGGTTGTTGTTTTTTACCTTATTGGAATTGATACTCAACCCTATCTTCTCTGAGAAACTCTCATCTTTATTGTGAAGAGTGTGTGTGTGTGTGTATCCACTGAGACAGAGACACGAGCGTTAATGATTGTAAAGAGAGTCTGTTTATTAGAAGAGGAACGAGATGAAGGCGCTCACACACACACACACACACACGTGTCCTCAGGTCTCCCAGCCCTTCCCCCCGGGCTGCTTGGGGAGGCGGAGCCCTACGAGACCGGCGGCCTGGTCGATGCGCACGTCTGCGCGGGGCGAGTGGTAGCGCAGGTGCAGACGCAGATGCAGACGCGTGGAGCTCAGCAGACACAGGTACGACTGCGCCGCATGCAGAGCCTCCATCTGCGCTCGACACAGCTGCGCTCCGGTCACCTGAAACACACACACACACACAGATCACATTCTGCAGGATCTTAATGTGGAAAAAGCAGCTTCATGAGCTGAAGGTCATGTTTCCCTCATTAATACACACCGCTAACACTGACCCAACACCACTACACTGCACTGAGCACACACACACACACCTAAAGGATTATTAGGAACACACACTAATACTGTGTTTCACCCCCTTTCTTAATTCTACGTGGCGTTGATTCAACAAGGTGCTGAAAGCATTCTTTAGAAATGTTGGCCCATATTGATAGGATAGCATCTTGCAGTTGATGGAGATTTGTGGGATGAATCTCCCGTTCCACCACATCCCAAAGATGCTCTATTGGGTTGAGATCTGGTGACTGTGGCGGCCATTTTTGTACAGTCAACTCATTGACATGTTCAAGAAACCAATTTGAAATGATTCAATCTTTGTGACGTGGTGCATTATCCTGCTGGAAGTAGCCATCAGAGGATGGGGACATGGTGGACATAAAGGGATGGACATGGTCAGAAACAATGCTCAGGTAGGCCGTGGCATTTAAACCATGCCCAATTGGCACTAAGGGGCCTAAAGTGTGTCAAAGATGACACGGATTATATATATATATATATAAATGCAATGGCCGTGAAGTGTTTATTGTGTCCGGAATACTGTGATGTCAGGAATACAGTGAGTCTACGTTACTTAAATAAAATTAATATTATACTTAGATTTAAATATAACTAATTTATGTACTATCAATTTTGCAATTTTTCAAAAACATTTACTTAATATATATTGATATTATAAATATAAATAAACATTAAATTAAGTATATATAATAATTTTAAAATATATTATTAATTATATTTTTATAAAATACATATTTACAATACTTCAAATTTTATGTTAATATATTACAATTACAATGATGTAATGAAATTATAATTTTGTTTTTCATAATAAAAAATAATATATAGAAATATAATTTTCATTTTAATTGTAAAATATTATATGTATGTATATATATATATATATTGTATAAAATTGTACATATATTTGTAGACGGACTTAGACCAATAATGCGTAAAAGAACAGCTCTTCTGGATCTGATCAACATTCACATCGAATTCAGTGAGTCTGTAGATGGATCCCTTCAGGTTCATGCAGTGACGCACACACACACACTGTTATATCGAGCAGCCGGTGTCGGTTCTGTTACCTGGTTCCTCCTGAACTGCTCCAGCACATATTTATAAATGAGAGTGTGTTTATAACCGGAACCCTTCGCGATCCGGATCTCCTTCAGAATCCCCCGACACACACCGAGCGCCGCCATCTTCACGACAGACACGACGAGTCGAGCACACACACAGAACCAGCGGGCAGACTCGATCAATCAAACACACAGGCGGGAATCCAACTTTCGGTGCATTACCGCCACCAACTGGACTGGAGTGTGGAGCACTAACAAGCATGTGGAAATTGACATGTAAATACATTAATTAATTTAATATAATAATAATAACTTCAACTCAATTATCTCAAATTCTCCAGCCTATTTCTATTGCTTTTACAAATGTTATATTAGCACTAAATATTTTATCTTGATCTTTATGTATTTGATCATACTTTATCTTTATGTACTTGATCATATATGTCTTCCCTTGTTACACTGTTCCATACTTCTTGCCATTTGTTGTTAATAAATTCTTTAATTTTACCTTTAACCTCTTTTTTACTCAAAGTAATTTTAATATGTATGTGAGTTTTACAGCTTGCTTAGCTAATTTATCCACATTAAAATCTCCACACCAAAATAATTTATGATTTCCTGATCCAATTACCTTTTCTAATTCTGTACTTAGTTTACTACAAGGATTATAGGCTAATAATTGTAACATTATCACATTAATGTAAAGGGTCCTTTGAGATATTAACTGATGCGGTCATAGAACGTATTACATGGGTTATGGATAATGTTCATGTATGATGAATGTCATGTATATGGTTCGTATAATCGTATTCCTGTACTAATAATATACTGTGTTTGCTAATATTGGGGGATATCCCTTTAAGATTTCGGACGCCCTTGATTAATACGGGACCAGTCGCACCTAAAGTGTTTTAATGGTGGTGATGGTGTGTTTGGGAAATGGCGTGCCAGTGTTGTTTGCTGCAGCGTTAAAGAGTAAAGTTTCCTTATGGGCTGAGAGATTCCAACCGATTCGTCAAGTGATGGATTTAATGGGACAAAAACCACCTGGTCCTGGACTGTTACTGGTGCGCGTTTCCAGCAAGAGGACAAGTTTCATAACTGTGTGAGTTATTGTCCGACGATCTACAGAGCTGCTGAGATCTGACTTTACTTTTCATTTTGTTCGAGTGAAACACCAGAGAGTCACGGCTCTAGTTTTCACTTTGTTTGTGGATTATGTTTTTCGTCACGGAGCCAACAGAGGATTATTTCTCGCGAACTGACTGTATATTTGGTTGGTAAGACTGTAGCGAGATCTTGAGCCAAACTGGGCTTTTGTTTTGGATAAAGTGTATGGACTGGGACAGAGAACAAATGAATGGATTGATGTGTGTGTGTGTGTGTGTGTGTGTGTGTGTGTGTGTGTGTGTGTGTGTGTGTGTGTGTTATTGTTATTTTTTATGATCTTCAGCGCCGTCTGAGATTTGTTTTGGTTCGGTGTGTGTTAAAAAAACTTCCATGCATTTGAGCTTGAGCATTGTTATTTGATAAAGAAAATATTGGGACTGTGTTACGATTGAAGTGTATGATTTTTCTGATTATTGCTGACATGAGATCCCCTTGTGCGTTTATAGTAATGTATCTGTGAAAAACAAAGAGAGTTAAAAGGCAGATTGTTACATAATAATAATAATAATAATAATAATAAACCGTTTGGACCCCATTGAAGTCCATTATATGGAGAAAATCCTGGAATGTTTTCATCAAAAACCTTAATTTCTTTTCGACTGAAGAAGGAAAGACATGGACATCTTGGATGACATGGGGGCGAGTAAATTATCAGCTAAAGTTTCTTGAATTAATACTCAGAGCCTTTTTGTTGTTTTCGTCTTTACACGTGATGATTAGCTACATTTCCATCCCTTTTTAATGTCTCCTAAAGCTTTTTTTTAGAGCTTTGGTCAATTTAATTGGTTTTACCGTCTTTCCAGGTTTTGCGAATTTCATTATTACTTTATATTCTTCTATATTTTTCTTACTCGTATCCTCCTTTCCACTCTAAATGATCCTTATTAGTTTTCTTTATTTGGAAATATTCTGTAATACAGTATGAGAGTGAATAGGAGTAAAACTAAGGTTATGGTTTTTATGTATTTACGATTTTTTTTTTTTTTTTATGTGGCACTAAAATGCCATAAATTCATTTTGAATTGTTAATTAATATTTGTAGTTTCCATGACAGAGTTAGGGTTAGGGTTAGATTACTACTGGAGCTGCCAGTTTGATCAGTTTCAAATGATTATCAAACAGCAAGGCCTTTTATATAATAGCATTCGCATAATCCTACTATACAAATACTATATATAAAACTGGGATGAAGATGACCGGATCAGATGCAGTTGCTCCTGTTCCTGAGGGGAGATCCGGCTCCAAGGCTTCTCTCATCTTCTCCCAGAAGCCATTGCAGTTTTCCCACACAGCTGAGAGGGCGAAGACCTGCTTACAAATAGTGTGTGAAGCGGAGTCTGTTTTACTGCAGCTGATATTCAATAAGTCATAATTCTGTTGAAAAGACCAAACAGATGCACCAAACCAGGAGTCGTGTGATCCGCTGCACCCCTACTATAATATTTTCTCACGTGTTTTATCCTTAGATATTTAGTGAACTCCTTGGAAGAGTGGGCCATTATCATGCATCATTTGAGGTGATAAGGGTGGTGTGCTGCCCCCTACTGCCTCGTCATGGCAGGACATGCTGCTGTTACATCTCCAGTTCACTTGACTGCGAAAGACAATTAATCATTTCTTGTTGAAGGATATTCATGTTGATCCTTTGACGATACCACTGCTTTTTCTGACGAAATGTGCGTAGATATTTATAGGATCAATATCCCGCCAAATGTATTGTGGCCATGGATAAATTTAATCAAAAATTCAATATAAACATGTAGAAATATATTGCACAAAAAATATGCAAAATTATCAGAATAACAAACAACGTGGTCACGGATCAAAATATAATACGCGTGAATAAAAAAAAAAACAAGCATGGATAAAAACACATTAAAAAATTGTCATGTTTTCTTTAAAATGATGTTTCCTTGGTTTTATTACTCTGTACTTTGTGCTCTCTTCATTTTCTGAGTGGGAATCTACATTTATACAGTGAAGACTCTGCAGTGATAGTGAATATAATTTCTGTGGCCTACAGTACCTGAAAATCTACTTTAGAGTCATAACCTTATTTATTAATTATTTGACATTTTTATTAAAGAGGAATAGCCCCTTGAGATGAGCCATCTCGTTTTCGAGGGGGTCCTCGATTCTAGATTCAAATAAAAAACTGACCTTACAGCAGCTGGAATTTAACATAACAAATAGCAAAAGCCAAAAACAAAAAAACAAATACACAAGAAAAACAAACAAAAAAATGCTATGCAGTAGTACTATACAGCTAAATATATAAGCCAAAACAAGACATTCATTCATGCAAGACTCCCAAAAGGTGACACACTCCTCCCTAAAAAGAGTAAACCATATCATTTGTACCAAGACAACATCAAAACACAAGTAAAATCATATACAGATAAAAACTATATATGTACCATGCCAAGAAGAAAGTTACAGTGAGAAATAAATATAATAAAATAAAATAATGCTAATCAAAAGCAATTGCATGTATTTTTGTTTGTATGTATAATTTGTTTGTTGAAATAATCCACAAAAGTGTTGATGTAATATAAATGCTTAGTATAGAAATACTTGATACCCATAAAGGCTAGATGTGTTCTCTATCGTCATCACCATCTTGGCACAGGCAAGCGTTCTCTGTGTTCCTGAGGTAAGATGAGTGATCAGCACCAACACAAATACAATTAGCCTACCGCGCTGAAGTCTGGACGGATTTACAAACGGTTTAGTTTCTTACAAACATTATTAACGTGGTTGTTATTCTGAATGATTATTCATAAGTATGCAGGGTCATAACTACATCTCTGGCGTTTATAACAAACCAAACCGTTTGAAAATCGGTAGAAAATTGAGCATGTTATGGTTATTTAAAAAGTACATGCACCATTAAAACACGAGGTTACGAGTGAGCGAGCTGACTGTGGCAAGATGGCCGCCCGTGCGGACGTCGACCTTCATTGGCCAGCAGCGCGGACGAGACATCTAGCCTTTTATTATGGAGATCTATGCTCTTCAGAATAAAGACCTAAGCTTCAGAAATCAGTCACTGTAAACGCAGCATTTTAAACACAAGTTGAAGTTTCCCTGTTGCTGTATGTTTGTCTACTCTCTTACTGTTGGATTTACTCAGTTGGAGAGTCTCTGAACTGGCTTATTATGTTGGGTTTGGTGGTTAGAGTCGCAGTATTGCTGTTTAAGAGCCTGCTTACTGTGAACTGATGTGTCCTTTCTTTCATTTCAGAGTGGAAGAAGTTAGAAAACTGTATGAATCACTTATTCTAAGTCTAGAAATAAATAGATTCATTTGATAATGTAAAACCAGTCCTCAGTGTCCGTGAGCAGCGGGACTTCAGTGTAGCTTTACTGACATCTAGAGGTCATATTGAGCAACCTCAACGATAGAAACGACAGAGCAAACAGCACTGAGTCGTGTATTCTATGGGGGTGTACTTGTAGAGTTACTGGGCTTCTTCCCTCACACGGGCTTATGTGCAGACGAGGGAATAATGTGGAAAACTATGGCGTATATAATAACGACGAGGCGCGCTCGTTTGTACAGGCGCGCATGTTCATTGTAGCATAGCAACGACAGCCGCCACGGGCGAGCACGCGCTTGTGAAAGGAGAAAGACGACGAGGCTCTCCATGATGATGATGATGATGATGATGATGAGGAAGAGGAAGTATTAGCAAAGAATTCGTTGATTTCTAGCCCTTGCATTGGCTTTACTTCTAGATATATTTATGGAGATGAGAAATAAAAAGCCGGCTGAAATGCGTCACTGTCGGCATCGGTGAACAGAGGATGGGCAGATGCTCTTGCTTAATTAAAAGTGAAAGCCACTTTTGATGGACAAAAAGGATTTCACTCAAAAAGTGCCTAGTGTGACTCTAGTCACTCTAGTGTGTTTTAACTAGAACTGCAGTAGGCTGATCAGGTTATACAGTTTACGACAGACAGGTGGGAATAATAATAATTAGATTTATGTGGGAATTTAAGGTGATGAAGAAGCAGACAGAATAACCAAAGAATCGTTACAAAGAACCAAATATAAACATGTCATTTAGTAGCAAAGGGAAAACATCTTATTTTAGAAAAGTAGGTCCTAAAAACATAAACAGAGGCAATATAATTCACAACTTGAGCAGAGGAGAACAAGTTATTTTCACACATTTAAGAACAAGACACTCTAAATCATACTTTACACATTACAGGGAAGCATAACACAGGTGTATGTGAAGTATGTTCAATAGGAGTCAGTAGAACATGTTTGAAGAAATGTAATGTCTTATAATAAAGCTGTAGGATGCCAGGAATTCACTATAACCAACTTATAACCAACCTAATAAATGCAAGATCAGTGGGTTAGGGTTAGGGAGAATTTAGTTAATTGTTTTCCCACTCCATCACAGTAGGTGGCGGTGTGCACCTTTAAAGTTGGTTTGCAACCTTCCATAAAACCAAAAGAAGAAGATGTCAGGCTCTGTTCGTCTTCATGGCGGTTCTGTGGGAAGCGCTGTACATGATTACAGGTAAACCGTGTCTGATGAGCGCCAAATCATCTCAACTTCCTGTCAGCCATTTTGATTTTCTTTCAAAAGATTTTTTAACTTTTTTAACCTAGACTGATTTTCACCAAATTTGGCAAATTCACCACGTGTCAAAAGACAAAACCTTTTCCTAAACCGCATTAATAGGCCTAAATGTGATAACTGCATCTGAGGCTGGATCTGTATCTGTATACGCTTTCAACCATTTTTGTGCTTAAAACCCTGTAGCCCTAACCCTATTGATCTGCATTAGTAAAGATGATGGCTGTGATCAGTGGAGATGAATCAGAGACGTGGCCGGCAATCACAAACACATTTATTCATTGCTTCCAGTCATGAAGTTGGTCATCACGGCCTCTGAGGCCAACACAGATGAATGAAGCCTGTCTCGTGTGTGATTGGACGGTGTGTGATGGGTGGAGTGAGAGAGAGCATTAAAGAGAGAGAGAGTGATCAGACACACACTCTTCAGGAATGGACTCTGCATTGATCACGCTTCTGCTCTCAGGTACACGTGTGTGTGTGTGTGTGTGTGTGTGTGTGTGTTTGTGTGCTTGTGTGCTTCTTTATTCACACACTGCGGTTTCTGAGAGTCTTCTGCTCACCAAACTTACATTTATTTGATCAAAAATACAGTGAGATATCATTAAAACCAGTACAGAAATAACTCTAGAATGCTGATTCTGATTAAATTGAAAGCAATAGTGGAGCTTCAGATTTTTGTGTAAACTGACTCGTTTTATTCTTCATGATTCCCAGACAGCAAACTGACATTGAATCAACGTGGAAACGACGTCTCTCATGACATTGTAACAACGCTGATTTTGCTCATCGAATTAACGTTGAACCAACGTCAGACGCGGCATTCTTCAAAGCTAAATGAAAATCGAAAATTGGTTTGCTTTCATAACGTTGAAACAACGCGTTGATTTCAAGTTGATTTTCCGTTAGTTTTGAAAGAATGATGCGTCTGACGTTGGTTCAACGTTAATTCGATGAGCAAAACAATGTCAGATCAACGTTGTTTCGATGTCATATTTCCACGTTGATTCAATGTCAGTCTGCTATCTGGGTTGTTGGGTGTAATATATAAAATACTTTCAATACATCAGTCACTCTGATGTATTGAACGTGTGGTGGTCTGAGTGAGCTCTTGCCGTTCGCAACCGTCTTCCGCTCGGCGTCTCCGCGTCAGTATGAGTTTGTGCAGAGGTCCGTGAACTGCAGCGAAGCGCAGCGATACTGCCGGCAGAACTACCGCGATCTGGCCAGCGTTAGCGACAGCGCAGACCTGAGCAATCTACTGAAGATCACAGATCGACGCTTCTGGATCGGGCTGCTGAAGACCGGCGGCGGGGAGTGGAGATGGGCTCTGGGCGACCCCAGCTACTACACACTACACCCCTCACTGTACCGCAACTGGGCGGCAAACCAGACCAACGCAAGCCTGGACTGCGCCTACATGGACCGGGACGGGCGGTGGCGTATCGACGACTGCACAGCGCAGCGGTCCTTCATCTGCTACAGCGGTGAGAGTCTCTCAAACCATTCTCACCAAACTTTCACCCAATATTGGATTCGATACTCTGTTTTCTTGTTCTCTTGCGATTAGCACAGGTTTGGTGTTTCTTTGCTGATCTGACTAAGGACTCATTGAGCTAAGCTTTTTTAAATGAAAAGAGTTCAATCTGCTTATTCTCCTAATGATGAGGCCGAGGATCAGTCAGATCCAACATCTGTGCTAATTGAAAGAAAAAGATCAAACCCAATGTTGGATGATGATAAAGCCTAATGCTACGTTCACACCGCGCGTCAAATTCGCGCCTGACGCGTCTAGTTTGACGCTTGACCACTTTGTGTTAATTCGCGTGTCGAGAGTGAAACTGACGCTCATAAAAACAAAAGTTTGAAGCGAAATTTACGCGCGTCAGAATCGAAATCCGTTGGCGGCCATTGTTTTTATGTCGAGCGAGCATTCATCAAGAGAGTTACCGCTCTGTATTTACTCTGGAGAGCAGAACAGCGGCGTGGGGATCATCGTCGCCGTATATTTGTGTCCACCGGACCCTTCAGAGCCGAACCGTTTGGCGAGTTTCACCGTTTGCTCGCTCCAGGAGCTGCGCTGGATGACGGCCGCTGTCAGCGGTACTTCCGCCTGTCACGCGCCCAGTTTGATGACCTGTTGTCCCGCATCGGAGCGAGGATCACCCTCGCCCTCATCCATCTAATCTAGCTGTCATTTATTTTTCTTTTGATGATAAATAGAGCCAGCCTTCAAAAGTTATTAACCTGTCCTGTGATTTTTTTTTTCTCTCTCTCACGTCCAGACACGAATTTATGCACATATGTTGATTGTCTTTACATCATAATACTATTTCATATAATCTAGATTTGAAATGAATAACATTCAATACAAAATGAACATGTCCCGTATATAGAAATAATGTTTTAAGTGATAAAATATTTGCTTTGTTGTGCATTAGACCCACACAGGCATTTAGTCATATTACAAAATAATTTATTGAAGCATCCAGATATAGCAGTTAGGCTCCTGATTGGTTAACGCGGCGCGAATTCACGCCAAAGTTCAGATTTTTCAACTCGGTGCGGCAGATGCGAATTCACGTCAAACGCGTGAATCCACAAATGGCACTAACTAACGGTGCGGATCCACTTGTCCGTGCGGCACTTCTGTCGCGCCGTGCTCCGCTTTATTCCCATGGGTGACGTCACGCGAGTTTAACGCGCCCGCAAAAGCATCCCAGGAAGGCGGCGCTTCATTTGGAAAAATGCTGCGCGTCAAAAAGCTGGCCGATGCCCATCTTTATGCAAATGAATTCCGTTGAACGCGCCGCGACTATCCAATAGAAGTAGAGCATATGGAGACGGGGGGAAGTCTCTCGCAGGTCCTCTGTTCTAGACTGGCCGCTGGCTCAAAACCACGCCCATAGCGGTAAACTTGAGGAACGCCCATCAAAGTACAAATGTGGGGAGGCGTCGCGACAACTCGTGACTGTCGTGTCGGACAAGTGGATCTCTAGCGTTAATCATTCGCGCTTAACGTGCCAGACGCTCAATTCGCGCCAACGAGGCGTATTCGCGTCTTCCACGGCGGGCTCCACGCAGGAATTTTTACGCGCGTAACGCGTCTTTGCGTTGACTTAACATTGAAATCATTCGCGCCTGACGTGCTATTCGCGTCCGGTGTGAACGTACCATAACAAGAGATTTAAAAGGCGGGTCACGTTTGACCCGGAGCACTAATGAGGGTTTTCTCTTGGCCTGCAGACACTAGTGAGGGCTTCGTGCCTGTGCTGCAGACGAGGAGCTGGAGATCCGCTCAGAGCTTCTGTAGAGCGAACCACTCGGACCTGGCCAGCGTGAGGAACCAGAAGGAGAATCAGCAGATCCAGCAGCTCGTGAACGCCAGCGGGGCCAGTTCAGTCTGGATCGGCCTGTTCAGAGACGCTTGGGAATGGTCCGATGAGAGTCCCTCGTCGTTCAGAAACTGGGCATCTGATGAACCCAACGGAGCGCCTGAAGACGCCACAGTGATGGTGGTCAGTGGACAGAGAAGGGGACAGTGGGAGGACTGGCCTTGCGACTCGCTGTTCCCGTTCGTCTGTCATTATGAAGGCGAGTCCGATAAGTCAGATAAGAGAACGCCATCATTTGGGCTTGGTTAGAAATCGTGCCGTTGATTCTCAAAGCTCAATAATTTTCGAATATTACTAAACATCCAGTAATCACAATCAGCTCTGAGAGTTTTGATATGAAACGAAGCGTTCACATTCTGTCAGTTTGGTCACTTTACTGCCTCTTTAGTTACAGCACCAGATAAACATGAATGAACATCAGAAGGAATGTAGGAATGATCTAGAGTTGAACTTGTGTGTCAATGCTCTTCTAGATCAGTTCACCCTCATCAAGCAGAACCTGAGCTGGGCTGAAGCCATGACGTACTGCCGACGGAGGCACGTGGATCTGGTGTCGGTCACCAGCGAGCGGATGGAGCGGCGCGTGCGGACCGTGGCCAGGAACGCCTCCACGCCGGCCGTGTGGTTGGGTCTGCATCACTTCTGCGCCATGAACATGTGGCTGTGGCTGCGGGGCGAGGCGGTGTGCTACCAGAACTGGGCGGCGGGCGACGGCACCGGGCCGCGAGACTGCAGCCGCGAGCGGAGAGTCGGAGCCATGCGGACGGCAGGAGACCAGCGCTGGGTTAGCCTTCCTCCAGCTCGCGCGCTCAACTTCATCTGCTCCAACTACGAGGACTGAGGGCCTACACGCGAAATACATGGAGTTTAGTTCCAGCTGCGCTCCGTGGCTCCGGCGGCTCTCTTATGGGTCTCTTATGAGTTAAACGTGTAAACCTGTCACGTGTTGTCTAACTCCAATTGAGTTTGTAATGTCTTTAAATGCTAATGCATCTTCTTCGTTATCTACATGTATATTAAAATCACCAACAATTAGTACATTATCTACAGCCAACAGACCCAGCAAACAAATTTAGGTTCTGGGAACGTTAGTTTTTGGTTACGTTATAAAAATGGAACCTAAAAATAACCAACATGGAACGTTCTTGTTTGGTTCCCAAAAAAATAACCTCATGGGACCATTCGGGAACGTTAGGGGAACGTTCTGTGTTTGCTAAGTGTGTATGGTGGCCTGTAAACCGTAGCCAGCACACATCTCAAGCGGGATTAGCCTACCTCTAAGCATTATGGGAAATCTTTTTCTAATGAACTAAACATTATTAATATTGTTAGTTTGATTAATTCCCAATGATTTATAAATGCTGTTTTTTGTGCTACTGTTTTGAGAACTCTATTAAAGACCAGATTTGGACATTAAGAGCGTTTGTTCATAAGTGTTCAGAGTTGAATCGCTTGTGAAGTGTTGGGCCTGTTTCTCAGAGATTTGTGTTGTGCGGTGGCTGCACAGATATGGGTGAATATGATGGTGTTGGGGATCAAATTAAACTCCATTGGTTTCCATGCAATTTGCTAAAGATCAACACTGAAAACCAGCAAAGATCCAGGTAAGAAAAGAGAACCTTTATTGAAGCTTGTCTTGCTGAAGCAGAAGGAGACTTTGGGGCTGAACTATGGTGTAATAATGTGTCCAATATATGATAATAAGATATTTAAGTCATCCATGATTGAGTGGTGTACAGATGTTGGTGTAATGATGACTCTAAAGCTCAGGTTGGTGGAGGTGTGTTGGACCAGTGCTGATAGAAACTCTATGATTGATGGCTGTCTCTTTGTCATTTGCTCTGTATGGTGTAAATATCCAGAGTTCAGGTCTAGTGAAGAGGAAGAATCAGACCGCAGGATTCAGCAGAAATGAGTTCAGGTTTACAGCGTTTGCATTCATGCTTGACAATCCAATCATTTGCATATCTCCTTTACATCAGATTCCAATGAATGAGTCTTTGTTTGCGCTTTTCCTTCAGCTGTCATCAGCCTTAATCCACGATTGAGAGATTTAAGCACGATGTTGTGTGCTGTGCTTTAGGCTACGTCCACATTAATCGGATGCATTTGAAAATGGTGTTTTCGTTTAATAATGCTCTCAGTGTGGATGAGAAACTTCAAAATCCACCTCACTGAAGCTCACGAGATGATGCCGATGGAAAAATAAATAATTTAGCTTCTCCGTGAGAGATCCGAGACCGGTGCGTCGCTCATCATCACTCACGCCGTCCTCCTCTCGTGGGCCTCGGCCTCGTCCCGCTCGCCACGGACAGTTCAGACAAAGATCAAGCTTCGGCCATCATTTACTCGCCCCCGAGTTGTTCCAAATCTCTATGAATTTCTGTCCTCTGATGAACACGAATAAGGACAGTCAGTGGTCAGTTAGTCAGTGGGGTCCATCAATGGTTCGGTCACGGCTGGAACGACTGGTAGAGCTGCATTGGAGATCTGTGCCGATGGAAGATAAGCAGATGTCAGGATTTCCCTATTATGCATAATCATAATGATATTTTAATTTATGAAATGAAGCCTGAAACAGCTGCAAGTATAGCCGCCGAGTGAACAGACAGATCTAATCAGCCTGACTTCTGTCTTCTTCTTCCTCTTCGGTCTATGAGGGTACAGGGGTTGGGGTGGAGAGAAGTCCTGATTCTCCACACACATCTGTTTTAATGTACACTCCATGTGTGTGTGAGTGTGTTTCTTGGACAACAGCCTAGAAAGGGTCCGTCTTTCTTTGTTTAAGAAGAAAACAAACTTTTCATTCTATAAGAATGTAATATATCTAGTCATTGGTCGGCTGTTACACCCTCTTGAACCCTGAGTAAATGCTGATGTTTGTAGGTGAAAGTAGAGAAGGTTGGTGAACAGCAACTGCTTCATGTTCCTCTTCCAGACCTGTAATTCTTTTCAATCCATGAACAAGGAACAATAAATAGAGGTCAGATATTCAAACAGGGACTTTTCATGCATCCACACTGTGATGTGTGTTGAAGACAGTCATTGTTTGTTTATTTTTGGCAAAACCACCGTTTTTGACTAATAGATCTTTATCATGCGTTCATCTACAAACCTTGAGGCCAATGGGTAAAACGGAGAGCAACATTTATGAAACAAACCACAAACCAAAACCACAGAGATAACGAACCAGCACTGCAAACACAGGGAGACGAAACAAGGGCGTTACGAACAACAGGTGGAGAGGAATAATCAATTCTCAGGTAAAGACTATTGACCAGAGAGCACATGCACAGCTCACTATAAACCAGACTAACACAAACACAGGACTAACCAGGAATCAGAGTTCTGCCACCAACAGAAATATAATCCAGACCGATGTGACAGAAGCCTGACACTTATGAGACTAATAAATCCATGTATTCACAGATGATCCCACAGTAGCTCACGAATCTCAAGCTGTTTGGCGGACATCTCTCTCGGCATGGATGAAGAAACATCACCTGACGGAGCTCCTCATCCTCTCTGACGACCCGTCTCCACAGCATCACTTCACTATCCAGCTAGAGTCTAACTCAATCACCCCTTCAAGGTCAGTCAGCATCCATCCATCCACCCACCCACCCATCCATCCATCATCCACCCATCCATCCATCCATCCATCTCTCCATCATCCATCCATCCATCCATCATCATCCATCCATCCATCATCATCCATCTCTCCATCCATCCATCCATCTCTCCATCATCCATCCATCCATCCATCATCATCCATCCATCCATCATCATCCATCTCTCCATCCATCATCCATCCATCCATCATCCATCCATCATCCATCCATCCATCCATCATCCACCCATCCATCCATCCATCCATCATCCATCCATCCATCCATCCATCCATCCATCATCCATCCATCATCCATCCATCCATCATCCATCCATCCATCCATCATCCACCCATCCATCCATCCATCATCCATCCATCATCCATCCATCCATCATCCATCCATCATCCATCCATCCATCATCCATCCATCCATCCATCATCCACCCATCCATCCATCCATCATCCATCATCCATCCATCATCCATCCATCCATCCATCAGACTCTGGTTATGCTTCAGCTAAGCTGAGTATCGTCTCTGTCTGGATCTGCAATCTGTAAATAAACACTATTTCACTTACCACATGTCTGACTCCTCTTCCGTCCGTGACAATACTTTACATTCATAAAATAATTATTTATCAAGATATTTCAATAGTAAGAAAGGCATTAGAACATATCCAGAAGTCCTATTATTCACTTTTGTAATCTAACTTTAGTCAGACTCGGGATCAGACCCTCACATCGCCAGCGAGAATAGAAATAAATAGAATGGCAAAGCACTTTTCTTAGCATACGTGCCAATATCAACTAATTATAAAACATAAACCCAATGAAAGCCTATTAAAATAATGCTCGATATCAATTTGATTAACATAGAAAGTTACTTTTAGATGCCTGCACATGATTAAATAACACCACTTTATGAAACCACACACAACAGATTCATAACAAAAACGAACACACTTATTTCCAGCATATTTCTATTACTCGGTTATTCCACAAGGGGGCGCTGGCAGTCCATAGTCATTGAATGTCAACTCTCAATAAGAAAACCATTTTAATCTAAATCTGTTTTATTAAATACATAACAAATAATATTATATTAAATATAATAATATATTAAATTATTGCATTGTTACAAAGTGCTTGTTTGACCCCAAAGGAGTTTAATCATCATAAGTATTATTTACATCAGTGCCCAGTCGTGGAGATTCCTGGTCTATTCCTTGGATCTGGTCTTCAAACGCTGATCTCGTATCTCGTTCTGCTCACTGCACTCAAAGATAGACACCCCACCGATGCATTCGCCATTACAGCAGGTAACCGTCATTTCTGGAGTGAAAATAGTGTAAACGCAATGCGCGAGACCATGCTAGGGATGCTAGAGCTAGTAGCGGATGTTTTGAAAGTTTTTGAGGCTGAAGACTGAGATCAGAGGAGTGAGGTTTGTTACACGCGCGATGGCTTTTATCCGAACTGGCCGCCATGCCAGATCACACATATGCTTGCCTGTTCAGATTACAGTGCTTTCTGAAGGTTAATACGATTATAAGAGGTTGTTGATATAGATGACACATGACTATTTCACGATATTCTCTTTAAATGTGTTAGATGTCAAGTTAAGTTGTCAACTGCTTCAAATAAATACCTCAGGTTTTGTTTATTTTCTTCTAACAGGGTTGATAAATAAGCAGATCTAGCCGTTTTAAGGCCTCTCTGTAAGCGGTCGAGCTCTCCTTCCATGAAATACGAAATACCTCTAGTTTAGGTCCTCATTTATCTGGCTGTTCTCTTCAGGGTCTGAGTGTGTGTGTGTGTGTGTGTGTGTGTGTGTGTGTGGGTGTGTGTGTGTGTGTGTGTGTGTGTGTGTGTGTGTGTGTGTGTGTGTGTGTGTGTGTGCTCGTTGTACCACGGTGTCGGACTATTTTTCTTTAATGTTCTTTAAGCACAAAGGAGCACCTGTGCTGGAAAAGAGAGAGTTAAAGTCTGGATATGGAGTTCTTCTGAGCTATCCGGGATGCGGAGACGATGATGAAACGAGTCCCTGGAGTTGGTTAACACTCATTATCTTTATTAACTTCACTTTTAAAACCAGCGTCAGTCATGGTGACACTGAAATAACGAGCTGTCACACACCATGTTTTTCTTTTCTTTTTAACGTAAGAACGGCGCGGGAACTTAAATCTGTGAGGATTTGGATTTCATCGCTTCAGTGACCAAAACATCCTGATTCGGCTTGATATTTCAAACTAGAGTTTATTATCAAATCAAATTAATTTAAATTACTCTCATAATCATGAAAAATGGACAGCAGTATCCATTAGCATGCAGCGTGTGTGTGTGTGTGTGTGTGTGTGTGTTACACAGGTCTGCCAGCAGAGGGAGTCACACACTAGTAGCTCACCACTGCTGTCTCTCAGTGAATACTGATGTATGCGAGAGAGAGTTTGTGTGTGTGATTGAGTGTGTGTGTGTGTGTGTGTGTGTGTGTGTGTGAGAGAGAGAGAGAGAGAGAGAGAGAGAGAGAGAGTAGGCCTATGTCTTGTGTCTGTGAGAGAGAGAGAGAGAGTGGGCGCGCGCGACAGATCTGTTCTCTGTTCTCTGATCGTGTGTGTGTGTGTGTGTGACAGAGAGAGAGAGAGAGAGAGAGAGAGAGAGAGAGAGAGAGAGAGAGAGAGAGAGAGAGAGAGAGTGGGCGCAGATCTGTTCTCTGTTCTCTGTTCTCTGATCGGGTGCGCGCGTGCGCGCGTGCGTGTGTGTGTGTGTTTGGCGCAGTCACACAGATGCAGCGTGTGTGTCCTGACAGCAGCATGTGAGCGTGTGTGTGTGTGTGTGTGTGTGAGCAGGTGTTTTCAGGAGGAGGGACACACACTCCCTCTAAAAGAGCAGCATCACGGAGGCGGCCGGAGTATTCGCGTTTTTCTTTCGTTTTTTGTTCTTCTTCTTCCTCATCGTGATCGTTGGAGGTGCTTTTTCTTTTCATTTGCTCGCTCTGTCCATCATCTGCCTGCTCGTCTATTTCTCCATCTATCTCATCTATAATTTCTTTGGGTTGTGACTGAGTGTGTTCTTACCTTCTTCCTTTTCTCCTCCTCTTCATCATCATCATCATCATCCCGCGGCTGGTGTGTTTGACAGTAGGTAGGTTGATTTGCGTCCACTGTACTGTGTGTGCGCGCGCGCGTGTGTGTGCGTGTGCAAACTCCACACGAACACACACCCATAGATGTGACGTAAAGAGTGTGTTTCACCTTAGTCAGCTGTGTGTGTGTATCTGTGGGTCATCACACACATTATATATCAGAAATAATACACTCTCTCTCTCTCTCTCCATTCTACTGGTCTCTCACCTGTGTGTGTGTGTGTGTGTGTGCAGTCCTTCATAATCCCACATACCCCGTGATTTCTCCATCTTTCATTCATTGATCTGCTGCTCTTTCTGGTATTACGCGGTTATTCACGCGCCAGCGCTCATCGTCATCAGTGTGTGTGTGATTAATCTGTTCATTAATAGAGAGAGCACATAAAGTTGCATTGGTGCTGTGTGTGTGTGTGTGTGTGTGTGTGTGTCACCCCTCCACCTCCATGATCCGCCGTGTCTGAGGCTGCACGAGACTCTTCTCTTCTCTTTCTCTTCTGAGGAGACTCTCTTCATTCATGAGTCTGGGCTCCGGCGCTTCTCCAGATGCGCAAACACACACGCCTGTTTCTGCTCTTTTACAATGGACTAAATGCGGAGTGAAGCCGATTCAGCTCAGGTGAATGTGAACGGGGCGCCGGAGGACGGGAGCGCGCACACTGTTCGGTGAGTGAGTGAGTGCGCGCGCGCGAGAGAGAGAGTTTGTGTGTGTGTGTGTGTGTGTGTGTGTGTGTGTGTGAGTGAGTGAGAAGAACACACACTCCTGATTCTGTTCTAGACGCTTCTCTAAATCTACAGATCTGTGTTTATTTGGTAATTGGTCTTTTTGCGCTCATCCTGCAGGATTCACTCATGATCATCTCAGTTTCTCTACACTGAGACAAAATATGATCAGTGCATCATGGCAACATGTTTTCCCCTTACTTTAACTCATCAAAATAAAGTAATATTTCAACTTGAAGTCATACAAGATTCAACTCTTTGTTAACTGGCAGTGCCTTTCCCCATCACATATTTTAGTCATCACATCGTAAATTAGGTCAAAAATCCTTTAAAAGTTTAAACACTCGAACATCATCCTGCGAAAACTGATCTGAGTTAACGTAACTTTAAATCCTTTCAAATCCTTTTGCAAAATCAATATTTGTTACACAGATTTATGGTTGAACATTTGGCTTTGATTTATTGTTTTATAGTCGAAATCATTTTGCATAAAATAAAAGAACAATGTTTAGTTCAGAAAAAAGAAAGTGTTTTAAAAGAGAACTGTTTAACCCTTTGTTTTAATTCATTTAAGCAGCTCGTTAAAAATACTTGAAATAACCAATAAACATGAGAGTATAATGCAGTGATTTCTCCTCTGTGTTCATAACCCTGAGCTCTGTTCCCCAGGGGACGAAGCCAACGACTTGATCAAGGCTAGATATAAACAAATAAACAAAGATAGAACTGTTTTCAACATCATGATATTAATCATAAATATTTCAAATCCTCATGCGACACTGGAGACTGGAGTAATGATGATAAATTCAGCTTTGATCGCAGGAATAAATTACACTTCACTGTATATTCACACAGAAAACAGCTGATTTACTCTGGAATAATATTACACTGTTTTTACTGTATTTCTGATCAAATAAATGCATCCTTTGATGGAATATATTTAATAAGGTCACATGTTGTACATTACAGCAGCAGAGAACTGAGATTAATCAAACTAGAATTACGTATTGCATTCACCTGAAGAAAAAAATCTACTCTGTGTTCCTGAATTAATGAGTTAATTATCTCAAAATTACAAGATAATTTTTCATGGAATTTTTTTTTTGCTCTGTTTCTCTGAATTAATGACTTGATTGTCTCAAGTTAATTCAGAAAAACAGACCAAAACTTTTTTTCATGGAAAAACAGAATAGATTTGTTTCCTCAAGTGAATGCAATACGCCTCCGTACGAAGGACTCGATTGGGTTCTATTTATAACTCTAGAGTTCTAGACTCACTTTTAAAGAACGCTTTATGCCAAATAAGGAGAAATGTCTTACAAATTTGCACCATACTTTAATTTTTTCTAGTGATAAATTATGTTTGTGAGCTGCTTATTTCATAACATTTAATTTAAAACTAAAAAACATTTAAAACAAAATTCAAACTAAATGCATAAAACGATGCCATGATGAGGTTCTGTAAATGAAGTGCAGGGGCGGAGCTACATGGTGGCCAGGGGGGGCCACGGCCACCATTGGTCAAGGCTCGGCCCCCCTGCCGGCCCCCCCTCCCAACCTCACGGGAAAATAAATTTAATAATAATAAAAAATAAAAATAAAAACTCCAGTAACGGTCTAAAAAGGAAGCTGAAATGTATGCATTTTTTAATCAAGTCATTGATTTTTGTTGGGTCTCTCGCCCCTTGTTGGGTCTCGCTCAACAGTGCGAGACATAACGTGCCTGCATTCTGACAGCGCTTGGGCTGTTTACGCCTGGCCACTTCATGCGTTTTCTCAGATCGGATAGCTATCTGATTTATCAAAACGATTCCATTTACACCTGGTCACATAAATGTGTTTTTGCAAAATGGATATAAATCCGATCTTCAATTCCCGCGTTATACAGATTTAATTAAGTGCACGTCGACCGAAAGCAACAGATATGAGCTGGAATTTATTGATCATCGGCTAATTTCAAAATCAGCAAAGACAGCGATAAGAGAGAGCGGCAACAGAACTGGTAAGATCATTTCGTTTCTTTACTTTTAATGAAGATGGTAGTTTTAATCGTCTACGACTTACTTTCACTTTGATTTGCGATAGATTGAGGCGCGCTGGCTTGCGTTCAGCCGCTCATCTGAGGTGATGATGCGCGTCGCAGTATCATATCTGACTAAAATAGCATGACATGTAGCCTGTAACACGCTCTCACGCGTTTCTTTTTTTAGCACTTTTGGGAGTAGTAACATTTACATATGTGGTTTCAAGATGCATTTACACTTGTCCAGTTTTGTCTGGAATGCGGCCCAGACCACCTTCTGAAGTGGTTTGAGTGATCGGATTCAAATCCGTCTCGAATGCGTTTCGGGGGGCATTTACACCAGGTCTTTTCACGATCGGATAGCTATCCGATCACAGAAAACGCATGAAGTGGCCAGGTGTAAACGGCCCCTATAATGTAGCATAGGGTTCTTTAATCAACTCCGAAGGACATTTTATGCTAAAAAAGGTTCAAAACTGACAAGAAGGAACCCTTTTGGCTCAAAGGTTTTTTAAAGGCTATTATTCATTCATATATTACATTATTCTGCAACATTTGTAGTTGTTATTAAATTATTGTTTATTAAACTGTTGTAGTAACTTAATATCACATTTTAATCATGCAGATTTTTAGAGGATAAAAAGTGAAATGGCACTCTTCGTCTGATATTGATTAATTACATTTTTTAACCACCATATATTAAATTTTGTGATCATTCACATGCATTGCATTTTAAGGGTTCCAAATACGTAACGCTTTAGAACCTTTTAAGGTATATTGAACCTTTTCTTCTAAGAGTGTAATTGTTACAGCAGACACAAAGCGAACAGAACATTTCAGGGTCACACTTTAGAATACGGTTCCTTAATGAATAACACAAGAACCAATGAGTAACACAATATTAACAATCTAGTAACTATTATTAACTAACAAGAAACTCTGATTAACGAACTAGTAAGTAATAGCGCACAGACGAAAGTGGCAGTTCACTATTAAGTAATCAATAACTTCTATTTTTTTAATACTTCCCAGAGAACTACTGAAAAAGTTTATTAACAATCTAGTAACTACTATTAACTAAAATAAACTCTTATTAACGAATTAGTAAGTAATAGCTCACAGAGGAAAGTGTTACTACTTCTGTGGGAATTACTAATTATTTGGATTCGTATTATAAAGTGAAGATCATTGGAACTAACTAGTAATGACTCAAGTGTTACTAAAGACATTTTCTAAAAGTTACTAAAGTTCACCAAAAATCTCAAACGGTTGCACAAATCATCACTAGATCATGTAGTAACACTTGAGTCATTACTAGTTAGTTCCAATGATCTTCACTTTATAATACAGATCCAAATAATTAGTAAGTAATAGCTCACAGATGAAAGTGTTACTAGATACTTCTGTGGGAATTACTAATTATTTGGATCCGTATTATAAAGTAAAGATCATTGGAACTAACTAATGACTCAAAAACATCCCTGTCTCATGTTAAGGTCCCTAACCCCTCACATAATGATGACACATTGCACTCACACATTTATCAATTAGACATTATTAGTGTCATAAGGGAGTTCAATCCATTGTTTATGGCCTGACGAGCCGCGTGTGAGTTTTAGTAATAGTAGTTTTTGACAATTAAGTGCCACCCCAAATAAAAGACTGGCACAAGCTGGCCCCCCCAGAAATAATGTCCTGGCTACGCCCCTGATGAAGTGCCTGACAGAACCAGTTGATACTCTTCTAAGAGTGTTTCTTTTTAAGAGTGGCAGACGTTCCACATGACGAACATTCTCACGTGAAACGTCTGTCGTTTGGAACGTCTGGAAGAAAAGGTTCTATATGGAACCTCAAATGGTTCTGTTGAATGTCTGTTGTTTGGAACGTCTGTCTTGTGGAATGTCTTTTGTGTGGAACGTTTGTCATTTGAAACCCTTAAAAGGTTCTGTATATGAAGCCCCTGCCAGAACCATTTAAAGTTCCATATAGAGCCTTTTCTTCTAAGAGTGTTTCTTATGTGGAAACTTCGTCATGTGGAACGTCTGGATGAAAAGTTCTATATGGAACCTCAAATGGTTCTGTTGTATTTCTGTCGTTTGGTCGATGTCTGTCATTGGGAATATCTCTTGTGTGGGACGTTTGTCATGTGAAACCCCTGAAAAGTTTCTGTATATAAAGCACCTGGCAGAACCCTTTATGGTTCCATATAGAACCGTTTCTACTACGAGTGTTTCCTGTGTGAAACGTTTGTCATGTAGAACGTAGGTTGTGTTGTTAAACATCTGACGTGGGAAACGTCTGTCGTTTGGAACTTCTGGAAGAAAAGTTCTATCTAGAACCTCAAATGGTTCTGTTGAAGTTATGTTGTTTGGTTTGTCTGTCTTGTGGAATGTCTTTTGTGTGGAACGTTTGTCATTTGAAACCCTTAAAAGGTTCTGTATATGAAGCCCCTGCCAGAACCATTTGAAGTTCCATATAGAGCCTTTTCTTCTAAGAGTGTTTCTTATGTGGAAACTTCGTCATGTGGAACGTCTGGATGAAAAGTTCTATATGGAACCTCAAATGGTTCTGTTGTGTTTCTGTCGTTTGGTCGACGTCTGTCATTGGGAATATCTCTTGTGTGGGACGTTTGTCATGTGAAACCCCTGAAAAAAATTCTGTATATAAAGCACCTGGCAGAACCCTTTATGGTTCCGTATAGAACCTTTTCTACTACGAGTGTTTCCTGTGTGAAACGTTTGTCATGTAGAACGTAGGTTGTGTTGTTAAACATCTGACATGGGAAACGTCTGTCGTTTGGAACGTCTGGAAGAAAAGTTCTATTTAGAACCTCAAATGGTTCTGTTGAATATGTTCTTTGGTACGTCTGTCTTGTGGAATATCTCTCATGTGGAATGTCATGAGGAACGTTTGTCATGTGAAACCTCTGAAAGGTTCTGTACATAAAGCACCTGGCAGAACCCTTTATGGTTCCATATAGAACCTTTTCTAGTCCGAGTGTTTCCTTTGTGAAACGTTTGTCATGTGGAATGTCTGTTGTGTTGTTAAACGTCTGTTATCTGGAACTTCTGTCCTTTTTTAACGTCTGGAAGAAAAGGTTCTATATGGAACCTCAAATGATTCTGTTGAATGTCTGTTGTTTGGAACGTCTGTCTTGTGGAATGTCTTTTGTGTGGAACGTTTGTCATTTGAAACCCTTAAAGGTTCTGTATATGAAGCCCCTGCCAGAACCATTTGAAGTTCCATATAGAGCCTTTTCTTCTAAGAGTGTTTCTTATGTGGAAACTTCGT